>NC_086450.1:2765827-3130881 GCF_028390025.1 Pseudophryne corroboree | reverse complement strand
TCTCTGCTGCAGATAGCGGGAGCCATGGACTATAATGTATAGATATAATACCACGGCGTGTCTGCTGCTTATAGAGGAACCAAGGACTATAATGTATAGATATAACACCACAGCGTGTCTCTGCTGCAGATAGCGGGAGCCATGGGCTATAATGTATAGATATAATACCACGGCGTGTCTCTGCTGCAGATAGCGGGAGCCATGGACTATAATGTATAGATATAACACCACGGCGTGTCTCTGTGCAGATAGCGGGAGCCATGGACTATAATGTATAGATATAACACCACAGCGTGTCTCTGCTGCAGATAACAGAATCCATGGACTATAATGTATAGATATAACACCACAGCGTGTCTCTGCTGCAGATAGCGGGAACCATGGACTATAATGTATAGATATAATACCACAGCATGTCTCTGCTGCAGATAGCGGGAGCCGTGGACTATAATGTATAGATGTAATACCACGGCGTGTCTCTGCTGCTTATAGAGGAACCATGGACTATAATGTATAGATATAATACCACGGCGTGTGTCTGCTGCAGGTAGCAGGAGCCATGAACTATAATGAATAGATATAATACCACAGCGTGTCTCTGCTGCAGATAACAGGATCCATGGACTATAATGTATAGATGTAACACCTCGGCGTGTCTCTGCTGCAGATAGCGGGAGCCATGGACTATAATGTATAGATATAATACCACAGCGTGTCTCTGCTGCAGATAGCGGGAGCCATGGACTATAATGTATAGATATAATACCAAGGCGTGTCTCTGCTGCAGATAGCGGGAGCCATGGACTATAATGTATAGATATAATACCACAGCGTGTCTCTGCTGCAGATAGCGGGAGCCATGGACTATAATGTATAGATATAATACCAAGGCGTGTCTCTGCTGCAGATAGCGGGAGCCATGGACTATAATGTATAGATATAATACCAAGGCGTGTCTCTGCTGCAGATAGCGGGAGCCATGGACTATAATGTATAGATATAACACCACGGCGTGTCTCTGCTGCTTATAGAGGAACCATGTACTATAATGTATCGATATAACACCACAGCGTGTCTCTGCTGCAGATAGCGGGAGCCATGGACTATAATGTATAGATATAATACCACGGCGTGTCTCTGCTGCTTATAGAGGAACCAAGGACTAGAATGTATGGATATAACACCACAGCGTGTCTCTGCTGCAGATAGCGGGAGCCATGGGCTATAATGTATAGATATAATACCACGGCGTGTCTCTGCTGCAGATAGCGGGAGCCATGGACAATAATGTATAGATATAACACCACAGCGTGTCTCTGCTGCAGATAGCGGGACCCATGGACTATAATGTATAGATATAATACCACGGCGTGTCTCTGCTGCTTATAGAGGAACCAAGGACTATAATGTATAGATATAACACCACAGCGTGTCTCTGCTGCAGATAGCGGGAGCCATGGGCTATAATGTATAGATATAATACCACGGCGTGTCTCTGCTGCAGATAGCGGGAGCCATGGACTATAATGTATAGATATAACACCACAGCGTGTCTCTGTGCAGATAGCGGGAGCCATGGACTATAATGTATAGATATAACACCACTGCTTGTCTCTGCTGCAGATAACAGAATCCATGGACTATAATGTATAGATATAATACCACAGCGTGTCTCTGTGCAGATAGCGGGAGCCATGGACTATAATGTATAGATATAACACTACAGCGTGTCTCTGCTGCAGATAGCGGGAGCCATGAACTATAATGTATAGATATAATACCACAGCGTGTCTCTGCTGCGGATAGCGGGATCCACGGGCTATAATGTATGGATATATTACCACAACGTGTGTCTGCTGCAGGTAGCGGGATCCATGGACTATAATGTATAGATATAACACCACGGCGTGTCTCTGCTGCAGATAGCGGGAGCCATGGACTATAATGTATAGATATAATACCACGGCGTGTCTCTGCTGCTTATAGAGGAACCATGGACTATAATGTATAGATATAATACCACGACGTGTCTCTGCTGCTGATAGCGGGAGCCATGGACTATAATGTATAGATATAATACCACGGCGTGTCTCTGCTGCAGATAGCGTGACCCATGGACTATAATGTATAGATATAACACCACAGCGTGTCTCTACTGCAGATAAGCGGATCCATGGCCTATAATGTATAGATATAATACCACAGCGTGTCTCTGCTGCAGATAACAGGATCCATGGGCTATAATGTATAGATGTAACACCACTGTGTGTCTCTGCTGCAGATAGCGGGAGCCATGGACTATAATGTATAGATATAACACCACAGCGTGTCTCTGCTGCTGATAACAGAATCCATGGATTATTATGTATAGATATAATACCACAGCGTGTCTCTGCTGCAGATAGCGGGAGCCATGGACTATAATATATAGATATAACACCACAGCGTGTCTCTGCTGCAGATAGCGGGAGCCATGGACTATAATGTATAGAAATAACACCACAGCGTGTCTCTGCTGCAGATAGCGGGAGCCATGGACTATAATGTATAGATCTAATACCACAGCGTGTCTTTGCTGCAGATAGCGGGAGCCATGGATTATAATGTATAGATATAACACCACAGCGTGTCTCTGCTGCAGATAGCGGGAGCCATGGACTATAATGTATAGATATAATACCACAGCGTGTCTCTGCTGCAGATAGCGGGAGCCATGGACTATAATGTATAGATATAACACCACAGCGTGTCTCTGCTGCAGATAGCGGGAGCCATGGACTATAATGTATAGATATAACACCACAGCGTGTCTCTGCTGCAGATAGCGGGAGCCATGGACTATAATGTATAGATGTTATACCACGGCGTGTCTTTGCTGCAGATAGCTGGAGCCATGGACTATAATGTATAGATATAACACCACAGCGTGTCTCTGCTGCAGATTGCAGATAGCTGGAGCCATGGACTATAATGTATAGATATAATACCACAGCGTGTCTCTGCTGCAGATAGCGGGAGCCATGGACTATAATGTATAGATATAACACCACAGCGTGTCTCTACTACAGATAGCGGGAGCCATGGATTATTATGTATAGATATAATACCACAGCGTGTCTCTGCTGCAGATAGCTGGAGCCATGGACTATAATGTGTTGATGTAATACCACAGCGTGTCTCTGCTGCAGATAACAGAATCCATGGACTATAATGTATAGATATAACACCACAGCGTGTCTCTGCTGCAGATAGCGGGAGCCATGGACTATAATGTATAGATATAACACCACAGCGTGTCTCTGCTGCAGATAGCTGGAGCCATGGACTATAATGTATAGATATAATACCACGGCGTGTCTCTGCTGCAGATAGCTGGAGCCATGGACTATAATGTATAGATATAACACCACGGCGTGTCTCTGCTGCAGATAGCTGGAGCCATGGACTATAATGTATAGATATAACCACAGCGTGTCTCTGCTGCAGATAGCGGGATCCATGGACTATAATGTGTAGATGTAATACCACAGCGTGTCTCTGCTGCAGATAACCGAATCCATGGACTATAATGTATAGATATAACACCACAGCGTGTCTCTGCTGCAGATTGCAGATAGCTGGAGCCATGGACTATAATGTATAGATATAATACCACAGCGTGTCTCTGCTGCAGATAGCGGGAGCCATGGACTATAATGTATAGATATAACACCACAGCGTGTCTCTGCTACAGATAGCGGGAGCCATGGATTATTATGTATAGATATAATACCACAGCGTGTCTCTGCTGCAGATAGCTGGAGCCATGGACTATAATGTGTTGATGTAATACCACAGCGTGTCTCTGCTGCAGATAACAGAATCCATGGACTATAATGTATAGATATAACACCACAGCGTGTCTCTGCTGCAGATAGCGGGAGCCATGGACTATAATGTATAGATATAACACCACAGCGTGTCTCTGCTGCAGATAGCTGGAGCCATGGACTATAATGTATAGATATAATACCACGGCGTGTCTCTGCTGCAGATAGCGGGAGCCATGGACTATAATGTATAGATATAACACCACGGCGTGTCTCTGCTGCAGATAGCTGGAGCCATGGACTATAATGTATAGATATAACACCACAGCGTGTCTCTGCTGCAGATAGCGGGATCCATGGACTATAATGTGTAGATGTAATACCACAGCGTGTCTCTGCTGCAGATAACAGAATCCATGGACTATAATGTATAGATATAACACCACAGCGTGTCTCTGCTGCAGATTGCAGATAGCTGGAGCCATGGACTATAATGTATAGATATAATACCACAGCGTGTCTCTGCTGCAGATAGCGGGAGCCATGGACTATAATGTATAGATATAACACCACAGCGTGTCTCTGCTACAGATAGCGGGAGCCATGGATTATTATGTATAGATATAATACCACAGCGTGTCTCTGCTGCAGATAGCTGGAGCCATGGACTATAATGTGTTGATGTAATACCACAGCGTGTCTCTGCTGCAGATAACAGAATCCATGGACTATAATGTATAGATATAACACCACAGCGTGTCTCTGCTGCAGATAGCGGGAGCCATGGACTATAATGTATAGATATAACACCACAGCGTGTCTCTGCTGCAGATAGCGGGAGCCATGGACTATAATGTATAGATATAATACCACGGCGTGTCTCTGCTGCAGATAGCGGGAGCTATGGACTATAATGTATAGATATAACACCACGGCGTGTCTCTGCTGCAGATAGCTGGAGCCATGGACTATAATGTATAGATATAATACCACAGCGTGTCTCTGCTGCAGATAGCTGGAGCCATGGACTATAATGTATAGATATAACACCACAGCGTGTCTCTGCTACAGATAGCGGGAGCCATGGATTATTATGTATAGATATAATACCACAGCGTGTCTCTGCTGCAGATAGCTGGAGCCATGGACTATAATGTGTTGATGTAATACCACAGCGTGTCTCTGCTGCAGATAACAGAATCCATGGACTATAATGTATAGATATAACACCACAGCGTGTCTCTGCTGCAGATAGCGGGAGCCATGGACTATAATGTATAGATATAACACCACAGCGTGTCTCTGCTGCAGATAGCGGGAGCCATGGACTATAATGTATAGATATAATACCACAGCGTGTCTCTGCTGCAGATAACAGGATCCATGGATTATAATGTATAGATATAACACCACAGCGTATCTCTGCTGCAGATAGCGGGAGCCACGGGCTATAATGTATAGATATAACACCACAGCGTGTCTCTGCTACAGATAGCGGGATCCATGGATTATAATGTATAGATATAACACCACAGCGTGTCTCTGCTGCAGATAGCGGGAGCCATGGACTATAATGTATAGATATAACACCACAGCGTGTCTCTGTGCAGATAGCTGGAGCCATGGACTATAATGTATAGATATAACACCACAGCGTGTCTCTGCTGCAGATAGCGGGAGCCATGGACTATAATGTATAGATATAACACCACAGCGTGTCTCTGCTGCAGATAGCTGGAGTCATGGACTATAATGTATAGATATAATACCACAGCGTGTCTCTGCTGCAGATAGCTGGAGCCATGGACTATAATGTATAGATATTACACCACGGCATCTCTCTGCTGCAGATAGCGGGAGCCATGGACTATAATGTATAGATATAACACCACAGCGTGTCTCTGCTGCAGATAGCTGGAGCCATGGACTATAATGTATAGATATTACACCACGGCATCTCTCTGCTGCAGATAGCGGGAGCCATGGACTATAATGTATAGATATTACACCACAGCGTGTCTCTGCTGCAGATAGCGGGAGCCATGGACTATAATGTATAGATATAACACCACGGCGTGTCTCTGCTGCAGATAGCGGGAGCCATGGACTATAATGTATAGATATAACACCACAGCGTGTCTCTGTGCAGATAGCTGGAGCCATGGGCTATAATGTATAGATATTACACCACGGCGTATCTCTGCTGCAGATCTGTGGCTGCAGGAAGCTACATGTGTGATGCGTCTCGTGTGCTGTCGCTCTGACCTCCATGCTGTGATAGCAGCTGCTGTGAGGACGCAGCCAAGGGAGCAGATGTCCGGGGAGAGCGCAGCAGCATTAATACATCATGTGATTAATAATAGACTATGATTTTCTGCCGTATACCATGAGGCGTAAGCTCTGCGGCCCTGACTGTCCTGGCTGCTATACTGGCGACTGTCCTGAGCGTTGGGGAAGTTTTGTCTCCTGGTGTCTGTACAGGAAGATCTTTGGTGGAGATGTGTATCCCGCGCTCATTTCCGGCTGGAGTCTGTGGGTTTTTCCCATCTGTTTTTGATGCACAGATCTGTGTGGCAGTAGAACACGTCGGTGTATTATGTAGCCAGTTATGTTGTTTGTATTTTTCTTTTTCATGTGAAGATTGTAAAAGGGGACGTAAAGGAACAGTAGAAATGTGTGTAGATAAAGGGTTACATTGTGTACATGGATACAGTATCACACTGCTGTGTTGTGTTGTATACTGTAAGTATGTGTTCCACCAGCAGAGGGCAGCACTGAGATCAGGACATGAGCCCATTAGAGCCATGAGGAAGCTACACATTACAGTTGTGGTATTGGGGGTCTTTCCAAGTTGAACGCTAGCTGCCGTTGTTGGCAGCGCAGCGATCAGGCAAAAATTCAGCACTCCTGCGCATGCTTATGGTGCGCACGCACGACGTACTTTCACAAAAGCCGATGCAGTTTCATACAAGGTCTAGCGACGCTTTTCAGTCGCACTACTGATCGGTGAGTGATTGACAGGAAAGGGGCGTTTCTGGGAGGTAATTGACCGTTTTCCGGGAGTGTGCTGAAAAACGCAGGCGTGACGGATAAAAACGCAGGAGTAGCTGGGGAAATGTAGTCTTAGCTGGTGGAACGCAGGGCGTGTTTGTGACATCAAAACAGGAACTAAACAATCTGAAGTGATCGCAGGCTAGGAGTAAGTCTCGAGCTACTCAGAAACTACACAATCTTTTGTTCTAGCAGCGCTGCGATCCTTTTGTTCGCACTTCTGCTAAGCTAAGATACACTCCCAGAGGGCGGCGGCTTAGCATATGCACTGCTGCTAAAAGCAGCTAGCGAGCGATCAACTCGGAATGACCACCATTGTACCTACACACTTTCCTGGCTCTGAGAATAGCATGGTGGCATGCTTACCCCCACAATCTGCCATAATGTGCCCTAATAGGAGCGGAGATTACCATCTAATTTATCATTGGCTGACATTCCACTTCAGGGAGTGCTCTCAGCCAGTGATAGTCCAGGCTGGTTGGTAAGGGGGCGCTGTCTGGTTGGCAGATGATCAGGCTAGAGGTAAGGGGGTGCAAGCTGGAGGTGAGGGGGCGCTGGCTGGTTGGTAAGGGGATGCTGGCTGGTTGGTGAGGGGGAGCTAAGCAGGGTGGGGTTGGTGGTTGGTAAGGGGATGCTGGCTGGATGGTGAGGGAGCAGGATAGAGGCAAGAGAGCAGGCTGGTTGGTGAGGGGGTGCGAGCTGGTGGGTGAGAGGGGAGCAGGCTGGTTGGTGAGGGGGTGCGAGCTGGTGGGTGTGCTGGCTGGTTGGTGAGAGGGGAGCAGGCTGGTTGGTGATGGGGGAGCTGGCTGGTTGGTGATGGGGGTGCTGGCTGGATGGTGACGGGGGTGCTGGCTGGTTGGTGAGGGGGATGCGGGCTGGTTGGTGAGGGGGGTGCTGGCTGGTTGGTGAGGGGGGTGCTGGTTGGTGAGGTCGGTGCGGGCTGGTTGGTGAGGGGGGTGCTGGCTGGTTGGTGAGGGGGGTGCTGGCTGGTTGGTGAGGGGGGTGCTGGCTGGTTGGTGAGGGGGGTGCTGGTTGGTGAGGTGGGTGCGGGCTGGTTGGTGAGGTGGGTGCTGGCTGGTTGGTGAGGGGGGTGCTGGCTGGTTGGTGAGGGGGGTGCTGGTTGGTTGGTGATGGGGGAGCTGGCTGGTTGGTGAGAGGGGAGCAGGCTGGTTGGTGATGGGGGAGCTGGCTGGTTGGTGATGGGGGTGCTGGCTGGCTGGTGACGGGGTGCTGGCTGGTTGGTGAGGTGGGTGCGGGCTGGTTGGTGAGGGGGGTGCTGGCTGGTTGGTTGGTGAGGGGGGTGCTGGCTGGTTGGTTGGTGAGGGGGGTGCTGGCTGGTTGGTGAGGGGGGTGCTGGCTGGTTGGTGAGGGGGGTGCGGGCTAGTTGGTGAGGGGGGTGCTGGCTGGTTGGTGATGGGGGAGCTGGCTGGTTGGTGAGGGGGGTGCTGGCTGGTTGGTGAGGGGGGTGCTGGCTGGTTGGTGAGGGGGGTGCGGGCTGGTTGGTGAGGGGGGTGCTGGCTGGTTGGTGAGGTGGGTGCTGGCTGGTTGGTGAGGTGGGTGCTGGTTGGTGAGGGGGGTGCGGGCTGGTTGGTGAGGGGGGTGCTGGCTGGTTGGTGAGGTGGGTGCTGGCTGGTTGGTGAGGGGGGTGCTGGCTGGTTGGTGAGGTGGGTGCTGGCTGGTTGGTGAGGGGGGTGCAGGCTAGAAAGAGGAGCTGCAGTGGCTGTGACAGGAGCAGGGTGCTAGAATTAGCACTATGGTATATAACTTTTTGTTATTAGGAGGCCATTTCTATAAACTGTCAGCCAGCGGTGAGGGCGTCTTCTCTGTATATCCACAAGAGGGCGATCTGTTGTATACACTGGGGATGAGAAGGGGGGGCTTGCTATACACAATATAGGGCGCAAATATAAGCATTGCGGGGGGAGTGCCGTCACCAGGCAGAAGCTCTGTGTCACACACTGGTATGAGAGGAGCGATGTGCACCACATAGGAGGCTGTGTGTAATATTCTGTGTCACCCTGCTGACCTGCATCTCCCTCCCCGCGTCTGTATGTGCTGGTGTCCTGCATCTCCCTCCCCGCGTCTGTATGTGCTGGTGACCTGCATCTCGCTCCCCGCGTCTGTATGTGCTGGTGACCTGCATCTCCCTCCCCGCGTCTGTATGTGCTGGTGTCCTGCATCTCACTCCCCGCGTCTGTATGTGCTGGTGACCTGCATCTCCCTCCCCGCGTCTGTATGTGCTGGTGACCTGCATCTCCCTCCCCGCGTCTGTATGTGCTGGTGACCTGCATCTCCCTCCCCGCGTCTGTATGTGCTGGTGACCTGCATCTCCCTCCCCGCGTCTGTATGTGCTGGTGTCCTGCATCTCACTCCCCGCGTCTGTATGTGCTGGTGACCTGCATCTCCCTCCCCGCGTCTGTATGTGCTGGTGACCTGCATCTCCCTCCCCGCGTCTGTATGTGCTGGTGTCCTGCATCTCACTCCCCGCGTCTGTATGTGCTGGTGACCTGCATCTCCCTCCCCGCGTCTGTATGTGCTGGTGACCTGCATCTCCCTCCCCGCGTCTGTATGTGCTGGTGACCTGCATCTCCCTCCCCGCGTCTGTATGTGCTGGTGTCCTGTATCTCCCTCCCCGCGTCTGTATGTGCTGGTGTCCTGCATCTCCCTCCCCACGTCTGTATGTGCTGGTGTCCTGCATCTCCCTCCCCGCGTCTGTATGTGCTGGTGTCCTGCATCTCCCTCCCCGCGTCTGTATGTGCTGGTGACCTGCATCTCACTCCCCGCATCTGTATGTGCTGGTGTCCTGCATTTCCCTCCCCGCGTCTGTATGTGCTGGTGACCTGCATCTCACTCCCCGCATCTGTATGTGCTGGTGTCCTGCATTTCCCTCCCCGCGTCTGTATGTGCTGGTGACCTGCATCTCACTCCCCGCGTCTGTATGTGCTGGTGACCTGCATCTACCTCCCCGCGTCTGTATGTGCTGGTGATCTGCATCTCGCTCCCCGCGTCTGTATGTGCTGGTGTCCTGCATCTCACTCCCCGCGTCTGTATGTGCTGCTGACCTGCATCTCCCTCCCCGCGTCTGTATGTGCTGGTGATCTGCATCTCACTCCCCGCGTCTGTATGTGCTGGTGTCCTGCATCTCACTCCCCGCGTCTGTATGTGCTGGTGACCTACATCTCGCTCCCCGCATCTGTATGTGCTGGTGTCCTGCATCTCCCTCCCTGCGTCTGTATGTGCTGGTGTCCTGCATCTCACTCCCCGCGTCTGTATGTGCTGGTGTCCTGCATCTCACTCCCCGCGTCTGTATGTGCTGGTGTCCTGCATCTCCCTTCCCGCGTCTGTATGTGCTGGTGTCCTGCATCTCCCTCCCCGCGTCTGTATGTGCTGGTGACCTGCATCTCCCTCCCCGCGTCTGTATGTGCTGGTGTCCTGCATCTCACTCCCCGCGTCTGTATGTGCTGGTGTCCTGCATCTCCCTCCCCGCGTCTGTATGTGCTGGTGTCCTGCATCTCCCTCCCCGCGTCTGTATGTGCTGGTGTCCTGCATCTCACTCCCCGCATCTGTATGTGCTGGTGACCTGCATCTCACTCCCCGCGTCTGTATGTGCTGGTGACCTGCATCTCCCTCCCCGCGTCTGTATGTGCTGGTGACCTGCATCTCACTCCCCGCATCTGTATGTGCTGGTGACCTGCATCTCGCTCCCCGCGTCTGTATGTGCTGGTGTCCTGCATCTCGCTCCCCGCGTCTGTATGTGCTGGTGACCTGCATCTCCCTCCCCGCGTCTGTATGTGCTGGTGTCCTGCATCTCCCTCCCCGCGTCTGTATGTGCTGGTGACCTGCATCTCCCTCCCCGCGTCTGTATGTGCTGGTGTCCTGCATCTCGCTCCCCGCATCTGTATGTGCTGGTGTCCTGCATTTCCCTCCCCGCGTCTGTATGTGCTGGTGTCCTGCATCTCACTCCCCGCGTCTGTATGTGCTGGTGATCTGCATCTCCCTCCCCGCGTCTGTATGTGCTGGTGTCCTGCATCTCGCTCCCCGCATCTGTATGTGCTGGTGTCCTGCATCTCACTCCCCGCATCTGTATGTGCTGGTGTCCTGCATCTCACTCCCCGCGTCTGTATGTGCTGGTGTCCTGCATCTCCCTCCCCGCGTCTGTATGTGCTGGTGTCCTGCATCTCCCTCCCCGCGTCTGTATGTGCTGGTGATCTGCATCTCCCTCCCCGCGTCTGTATGTGCTGGTGATCTGCATCTCCCTCCCCGCGTCTGTATGTGCTGGTGTCCTGCATCTCACTCCCCGCGTCTGTATGTGCTGGTGTCCTGCATCTCACTCCCCGCGTCTGTATGTGCTGGTGTCCTGCATCTCCCTCCCCGCGTCTGTATGTGCTGGTGTCCTGCATCTCACTCCCCGCGTCTGTATGTGCTGGTGTCCTGCATCTCCCTCCCCGCGTCTGTATGTGCTGGTGTCCTGCATCTCCCTCCCCGCGTCTGTATGTGCTGGTGATCTGCATCTCCCTCCCCGCGTCTGTATGTGCTGGTGATCTGCATCTCCCTCCCCGCGTCTGTATGTGCTGGTGTCCTGCATCTCACTCCCCGCGTCTGTATGTGCTGGTGTCCTGCATCTCACTCCCCGCGTCTGTATGTGCTGGTGTCCTGCATCTCCCTCCCCGCGTCTGTATGTGCTGGTGTCCTGCATCTCACTCCCCGCGTCTGTATGTGCTGGTGTCCTGCATCTCGCTCCCCGCGTCTGTATGTAATAGAGGAAAGAGACAAACAACAAACAAGAATAAAGATAAAAAGTAAATACAATAAAAGTAAGCATAAAATAAATGGGAAAATAGCGGGAATGGAGGATATAGAAAGGAGCGATAGAAGTGGAGGCTGCTCTATGGGGGGATGTGTGAGGCACGAGGCAGTGTGCCACCAAGTATTGCAGAGGCACACACGCACCATGGCTCACACCTGGAGACAGTACACTCATTGTTTTGCTCTGTATCTTTAAGTTCAGGTATTTTTATATGATAATGAATATAGCTCACAACAAGAACACTCATGTAATGTGTAACCAGCTGTAATGTTTCTGTTGTTGCAGATGATTGTAAGATAAGGCGTCATCCGGTTTATAGGATATAAACCCATAATTCTGGCAGTATACTGCCCATATTGCTGGGATAATTCAGTCGTAAAGTCCCCGTCTCTGTGTAGTGACCACGTCTGCCAAGTTCTGCCACATACAATGTACAAATATGGTAGTACATTCCGCAGTGCCACAATCAGACGTGTTACCTGGCGGGAAGTGTGTGCCAGGCCCGGGGGGAGGGGGCACTGCCCGTGATGCGCTGAGATGATCAGATGTCACTTGTCATATATGGCCTTAGCGCCAGGGCTTTACTGACATGTTGTCATACATCAGTTTGCACAAACCTCCCTCTCTACGAAGCGTCATCTATAGAGAAAGTTGTTTAATGTGTTCTATCCTGCGTACATTGGGGGTCATTTTGAGTTGATCGCTCGCTAGCAGTTTTTAGCAGCCGTGCAAACGCTAAGCCGTCGTCCTCTGGGAGTGTATTTTAGCTTAGCAGAAGTGCGAACGAAAGGATCGCAGAGTGACTACAAAAAAATATTGTGCAGTTTTAGAGTAGCTCCAGACCTGCTCAGCACTTGCGATCACTTCAGACTGTTTAGTTCCGGATTTGACGTCACAAACACGCCCTGCGTTCGCCCAGCTACGCCTGCGTTTTTCCTGGCACACCTGTGTTTTTTTCGAACACTCCCTGAAAACGCTCAGTTGACACCCAGAAACGCCCCCTTCCTGTCAATCACCCTGCGGCCAGCACTGCGACTGAAAAGCTTCGCTAGACCCTGTGTGAAACTACTTTGGCCGTTGTGAAAGTACGTCGTGCGTGCGCATTGCGCCCCATACGCATGTGCAGAAGTTCTGTTTTTTTGCATCATCGCAGCGCAGTGAACATTTTCAGCTAGCGATCAATTTGGAATGACCCCCATTGCCAGGCTGGGAACATGGGTGACCACGCTCAGATGCTGGTAACGGGGTATCCGACCGCAGAGGATCACTAGCGACGACTGGTACTAGAGACTGGAGTCATTAAGGATTGTAATCCGCATTGTTTCTTTTTGTAAAAATCATTATTGTCCTTTTTATTCCAGCTGTATTACATACAATCTAATTTTTGTTCTGGGTTGGAAATGAATCTCTTGCATCAGTAAAAACAGTGGCATGACGTCCACATATTCCCAGATTAATATAAATCTATATTCTAAATGAAATCTATATAATAAAGCTGACTGCTGATAGAAAGAGAAGAAGAAATCCGACAAAAGTGCTGCCGCGCGGCCGTCGCAAGGCTGATTCTATCGGGAATCAGCATCGCGCCGGGGAGTTAAGTTGGAGAATGCCCGTTCTCCCGACAATTCAACCTATTAAGTCGGCGAGAACGGGCCTTTGCCGACTTAACATGAGCTGAAATGAATAGCAACGGGAGCTAATTCCCAGCGCTGTTCAACTGTCGCTGAATAGAATTGACCCCTTTGAAAGAGGTCGACCCAAAAAAGGTTGACACAACATATGTAATTTTTTTTGGGGGTGTCTTTTTCGCCGTCAAAGCACACGGAACCCCAGTTAGTGTACTGCTTCCCCTACCGCTGCGCTCAGCACAGGTTACTGTTCCCAATCGCAGTCCACGTGGATGGTAAGTATGAAAAAGTTTTTAAAAAAATCCCAAAAACTTGATCAGCTATTTGTACATGTCAACCATACGCACTGCCGACATTTTAAATGTCGACCTGTTGACCATGTTGACCTATCATCCAGATACCGTCCCACGTGCACCCACCCGGTGACCGTGTGACTAGCGGCGGTAACTGCTGCAGAACGGCGTGCAGCCCATGGAGGAAGGATGTACTGAGAAGAGGGGCAGGACTGACGCTGTCCTGTTACATACAGGTTGCCCCTGCCCCCCCCCCCCTCCTCCTCGTTCATTGACACCATCACTGCCCACCTCAGTCAGGCCAGCAGCAGTACACGGGAGCAGTGACACAGCTCTGTGGCCCTGTGGGTACTGGCTGTGGGGTATTGCTGCTCCAGAGGTTAGGGGTTCTTACCAGCCGAGATGTTACCCTGCCATCGTCTGATCATGGGAGAAATGCTGTGCACTGGGTGAGAGATTGGGGTGTGTCAGAAGTGGGAAATCTTTGTGCAGAGTTACCCTGCACAGCGCCGGATGCTCTGAGGAAGCAGCATGAAGTGTCACAGTGTAGTGTCTGCTCATACAGACGGCTATACAAGTGTGTCTAATGGTGACATTGTGTGTGTTTTCCACCTCTCCCTGTTTCCTTGTCTCAGCCACCACCGGGAGCCTGTAATACTGTTCCTCTCTATATGAGTAAGGCAGAGTTACCCTGCACAGCAGCTGATACACCCTCCCCTGTCACCTGCCGGTCACCTCCTGCGCTAAGGTGTCTGCTGGGGAGATGGCACAAACCCCAGATTGCTCCTTTCCGTGTACACTACGTTTACAGCATATAAAAGCCAGGGCAGGGGCTTACGTCGGCTTCTCAGAAAGGGGCAATAGTATTTCTCATACGTCCTAGAGGATGCTGGGGACGACATCAAGACCATGGGGTATAGACGGGATCCGCAGGAGACATGGGCACTATAAAGACTTTTCATTTGGTGTGAACTGGCTCCTCCCGCTATGCCCCTCCTCCAGACCTCAGTTTTAGAAATGTACCCAGGCAGACTGGATGCACACTGAGGAGCTCTACTGAGTTTCTCTGAAAAGACTTATGTTAGGTTTTTTATTTTGAGGGAGAACTGCTGGCAACAGTCTCCCTGCTTCGTGGGACTGAGGGGGCAGAAGTAGGAACCAACTTCCTGAAGAGTTTCATGACTCTGCTTCTGTCTGACAGGACACCATTAGCTCCTGAAGGGAACTGAACGCTAGCCGTGCCTAGATGCTCATTCCCACAGCACGCTGTCACCCCCCTAACAGAGCCAGAAGTCAGAAGACAGGTGAGTATGAGAAGATAGATCTTCTATCAAGAAAAGTGACGGCTGAGGTACAGCGCGGCTGGCGGGAGCGCAGCGCGCCATTGCTACCCACACACACAGAGACTGTAGGGCGCGGGCAGCAAAAATATACCTCAAACTGGCTAAGAGGGGGCATAAGTTGCCGCTAGCACAGCCCTACCCCCGCCAGTATAAATATTATGAAAAGTTTCTGAGGTAAAAAGGGCGGAGCTTCTTCCTCAGGCAGCCAGCACACTGCTCAGTGCCATGTTCTCTCTCCTCAGGCTACAGAGACATCGCTGGTCCTCCTTCACTTCTGACTACAAGTATCAGGGTGCAAAACAGGGGGGGCACAAGCGAATTTGGTGCTTTACAAGTGTGTTTTACTGTGTAAAAAGCGCTGCATGTCAGTGGGCATTCTGTGCTCACAGGCATTAGATACTGGCGCTGGGGTTGTGAACTGGCTGCTCCTAAACTATGTCCCTCTGACAGATTTTACTGTGGGTCTGTCCCCTATAAGTCCCAGTGTGTCTGTGTGTGTGCTGTACACGCGTGTAAGACATGTCAGAGGCAGGGAGTTCCTCCCCGGAGGAAACCATTTTAGGGACACAGAAGGGTAATGTGGTGGCGCTGCCGGCACACCAAGAGCCTGCATGGGTGAAAGAAATACGTGATAGTGTGCATCATATCATTAGGAGATTAGATAAATCTGAGTCTCATGCTGAGTGCTGGAGAAAATCTGTGGAGGATGTGATTTTTCAGGGCTGTGTTCCGCAGGCGACCCCTCTGGGTCACATAAGAGACCATTTGCAAATATTGTGAATACTGATACCGACACGGACACTGATTCTTGTGTCGACGATAGTGACTCCAGGGAAATAGATCATAAATTGGCAAAAAATATACAATATATGATTGTGGTTATAAGGGAAGTTCTGGAAGTCACGGAAGCCGCTCCTGTACCTCAGGAGAAGGCCTATTTCTATAAAGAAAAGAAATCTAAGGTCACTTTCCCTCCTTCCCACGAGCTTAATACACTCTTTGAAGGGATGTGGGTGAATCCCGAAAAGAAATTTCGTATTCCCAAGAGAATTCAGATAGCTTATCCTTTCCCGGTGGAGGACAGAAAAAAATGGGAGTCACCCCCTGTGTTAGACGGGTTCACTACGATCTGCCAGCGGCCGGCCTCCCGGCGACCAGCATACCGCTTACCGACAGTGTGGCGAGCGCAAATGAGCTCCTTGCGGGCTAGCTACGCTCGCTACGCTCGCCACGCTACGCTCGCCACGCTACGCTCGCCACGCTACGGGCACGGTGGCGCGCCACGCGCGCCACACTATTTTATTCTCCCTCCAGGGGGGTCGTGGACCCCCACGAGGGAGAATAAGTGTCGGCATGCCGGCTGTCGGGCTCCCGGCGCCGGTATGCTGGTCGCCGGGAGCCCGACCGCCGGCATACTGAAGACCACCCGTGTTAGACAGTGCACTGTCCAGGTTGACAAAGAAGGTAATTCTCCCTGCACCTGGCACGGCTTCACTAAAAGAGCCGGCAGACCGAAAGATGGAGACTACATTGAAATCCATTTATGTTGCCAAAGGTACGCTGCTCAGGCCCACAATTGCTTGCGCGTGGGTGAGTCGCGCTATTGAAAAATGGTCAGAAAGCGTGTTATCAGAAATTGACACGATTGATAAAGATGAGATACTCCTTAAGTTAGGGAATATCAAAGACGCTGCCGCATACATGCTAGAAGCGATGAAAGATTTTGGACTCTTGAGTTCACAAGCCGCTACCATGGCAGTATCGGCTCGGTGGGCGTTGTGGATTCGCCAGTGGAACGCATATGCAGATTCCAAAAGAAATATCGAGGCTCTCCCATATAAAGGTGAGGCCTTATTTGGCGATGGACTGGAGGCTACCGCAGGTAGTAAACATTTTTGCCCTCTGCGTCTGCATCGGCACATATCACCCGCACATGCAGTCCTTTCGGCCGAATAAATACAAAAAAGCGAGAGGTTCCCCCTTTGCGGGTAGGGGAAAGGGAAAGAAGTCCACAGTAGCTTCAGGTTCCCAGGAGCAGAAGTCTACCCCTACTTCTGCCAAATCTTCAGCATGACGCTGGGGCTCCTTTGCTGGAGGCCGCTCGTCTTAAACTGTTCAGCCAAGGTTGGATTCTGTCTGACCTGGATCCATGGGTGTTGCAAATAGTGTCCCAGGGATACAAGCTGGAGTTTCAAGACGTTTCCCCATGCCAATTTTTCAAATCGACCTTGCCAGCTTCTCTTCCAGAAAGGGAAGCAGTAACAGCGGCAATCCAAAAATTATGTCAGGATCAGGTCATAGTCCTGGTACCTTAGTCACAACAAGGGGAGGGGTTTTGTTCAGGCCTTTTTTGTAGTTCCGAAGCCGGACGGCTAGGTCAGACCGATCCTAAGCCTGAAAAATCTGAATCTCTACTTGAAACGGTTCAAGTTCAAAATGGAATCACTGAGGGCAGTGAATTCCAGTCTGGAGGAGGGGGACTACATTGTGTCTGTAGACATAAAAGATGCTTACCCATGTTCCCATTTATCCTCCTCACCAAGCTTACTGCATGTTCCCATTTATCCTCCTCACCAAGCTTATCTGTGATTCGCGGTTCAAGATTGCCATTACCAATTGCAGACGTTACCTTTCGGTCTCTCCACGGCGCCGAGGGTATTCACCAAGGTGATGGCGGAGATGATGGTTCTCTTGCGTCAAAAAGGAGTCAATATAATTCCTTATCTAGATGATCTCCTGATAAAGGCGAGATCCAGGGAGCAGTTGTTACAAAACATCACACTCTCCCTGTCAATACTCCAACAACACGGTTGGATCATAAATGATCCAAAGTCACAGTTGGAACCGACGACAAGATTGTCTTTTCTCGGGATGATTCTGGACACAGAAGTTCAGAGAGTATTTCCTCCGGTGGAAAAGGCTCTGGAAATCCAGAAAATGGTAAAATAGATATTGAAACCATCGAGTGTGTCGATCCATCAGTGCATTCAGTTGTTGGGGAAAATGGTGGCAGCCTACGAGGCCATACAGTTTGGCAGGTTCCATGCCAGGGTATTCCAGTGGGACCTGTTGGACAAGTGGTCGGGATCCCACCTACACAGGCACCAGAAGATAATCCTGTCGTCAAAAGCCAGGATTTCGCTCCTGTGGTGGCTACACAGTTCTCACCTACTAGATGGACGCAGGTTCGGGATTCAGGACTGGCTCCTGGTAACCACGGATGCAAGTCTCCGAGGCTAGGGAGCTGTGACTCAGGGAGAAAGCTTCCAGGGAAAATGGTCAAGTCAGGAAGCCTGCCTTCACATAAACGTGCTGGAATTGAGAGCCATTTACAAAGGCCTTCAACAAGCGGTACATCTTCTTCAAGATCATCCCGTGCAGATCCAGTCGGACAATGTAACCGCAGTCGCGTACATAAACAGGCAGGTCGGAACGAAAAGCAGAGCGGCAATGGCAGAGGTGTCGAAGATCCTCCTCTGGGCAGAAAGACCTGTAAAGGCCCTGTCGGCAGTTTTCATTCCGGGAGTAGACAACTGGGAAGCAGACTTCCTCAGCAGACACGATCTCCATCCCGGAGAGAGGGGCCTACACCAAGAAGTCTTCACAGAGGTGACAAGTCTTTGGGGAGTTCCTCAAGTAGACATGATGGCATCTCATCTCAACAAGAAGCTTCATAAATATTGTTCCAGGTCGAGAGGCCCTCAAGCAATAGCAGTGGATGCGCTGGTGGCCCAGTGTGTGTTCCGGTCGGTGTATGTCTTCCCTCCACTTCCGCTAATCCCAAAAGTGCTCAGGATCATAAGGAGAACAAGAGTTCGAGCAATCTTCATTGCCCCAGACTGGCCAAGGAGGGCTTGGTACCCAGATCTTCAGGAGTTGCTCATAGAAGATCCTCGGCCTCTTCCTCTTCGCGAGGACCTGCTGCAGCAGGGGCCGTGCGTGTATCAAGACTTACCGCGGCTACGTTTGACAGCATGGCTGCTGAGCGCCGGATCCTAGCCCGAAAGGGTATTCCCAAGGAAGTCATCCCCACCCTTATTCAGGCCAGGAAAGGAGTAACATTGAAACATTACCACCGTATTTGGAGAAAATATGTGTCTTGGTGTGGATCCAAAAAGGCTCCTACGGAAGAGTTTGAGTTGGGACGTTATCTCCATTTTCTGCAGGCTGGTGTGGAGGCGGGCCTACAATTGGGATCAATCAAGGTCCAGATTTCGGCCTTGTCAGTGTTCTTCCAAAAACAATTGGCCTCTCTTCCAGAGGTTCAGACCTTCGTGAAAGGGGTTCTGCACATCCAGCCTCCATTTGTGCCTCCAGTGGCATCATGGGACTTTAATGTGGTGTTGCAGTTCCTTCAATCAGATTGGTTTGAGCCTCTACAAGAGATAGAGTTGAAGTTTCTCACTTGGAAAGTGGTGATGCTTTTGGCATTGGCATCCGCGCGGCGGGTGTCTGAATTGGGGACCTTGTCTCCCTTACCTGAGGGCGGACTCGTCAACATTTTCTTCCGAAGGTGGTTTCATCTTTCCACATAAACCAACCTATTGTGGTGCCAGTAGTTACTGACACGTTCACTGAGTCAAAGTCTCTAGATGTGGTTAGGGCTTTGAAGATTTATGTCGCTAGAACAGCTCGAATACGGAAAACAGAGTATTTGTTTGTCCTGTATGCTCCCAACAAGATTGGGTGTCCTGCTTCCAAGCAGACCATTGCGCGTTGGATCAGAAGTACGATTCAGCATGCTCATACTACGGCTGGATTGCCTTTACCGACGTCGGTGAAGGCCCATTCCACTAGGAAGGTGGGCTCATCCTGGGCGGCTGCCTGGGGGGTCTCGGCATTGCAACTTTGCCGAGCAGCTGCTTGGTCAGGGTCAAACACATTTGCTAAATTCTACAAGTTTGACACCTTGGCCGATGAAGACCTCAAGTTCGGTCAATTGGTGCTGCAGGGTCATCCGCACTCTCCCGCCCGTACTGGAGTTTTGGTATAGACCCCATGGTCTTGATGTCGTCCCCAGCATCCTCTAGGACGTATGAGAAAATAAGATTTTACTCACCGGTAAATCTATTTCTCGTAGTCCGTAGTGGATGCTGGGAACTCCGTAAGGACCATGGGGAATAGACGGGCTCCGCAGGAGACTGGGCACTCTAAAAGAAAGATTAGGTACTATCTGGTGTGCACTGGCTCCTCCCTCTATGCCCCTCCTCCAGACCTCAGTTAGGATACTGTGCCCGGAAGAGCTGACACAATAAGGAAGTATTTTGAATCCCGGGTAAGACTCATACCAGCCACACCAATCACACCGTATAACTCGTGATACTATACCCAGTTAACAGTATGAAATATAACTGAGCCTCTCAACAGATGGCTCAACAATAACCCTTTAGTTAGGCAATAACTATATACAAGTATTGCAGACAATCCGCACTTGGGATGGGCGCCCAGCATCCACTACGGACTACGAGAAATAGATTTACCGGTGAGTAAAATCTTATTTTCTCTGACGTCCTAGTGGATGCTGGGAACTCCGTAAGGACCATGGGGATTATACCAAAGCTCCCAAACGGGCGGGAGAGTGCGGATGACTCTGCAGCACCGAATGGGCAAACTCTAGGTCCTCCTCAGCCAGGGTATCAAATTTGTAGAATTTAGCAAACGTGTTTGCCCCTGACCAAGTTGCAGCTCGGCAAAGTTGTAAAGCCGAGACCCCTCGGGCAGCCGCCCAAGATGAGCCCACTTTCCTCGTGGAATGGGCTGTTACTGATTTAGGATGCGGCTATCCAGCCGCAGAATGCTCCAGTTGAGTTGTGCTACAAATTCAGCGAGCAATAGTCTGCTTAGAAGCAGGAGCACCTATTTTGTTGGGTGCCTACAGGATAAAAAAACGAGTCAGTTTTCCTGACTCCAGCCGTCCTGGAAATATAAATTTTTAAGGCCCTGACTACGTCCAGTAACTTGGAATCTTCCAAGTCCCTAGTAGCCGCAGGCACTACAATAGGTTGGTTCAAGTGAAAAGCTGATACCACCTTAGGGAGAAACTGGGGACGAGTCCTCAATTCTGCCCTATCCATATGGAAAATCAGATAAGGGCTTTTACATGACAAAGCCGCCAATTCTGACACACGCCTGGCCGAAGCCAAGGCCAATAACATGACCACTTTCCACGTGAGATATTTCAAATCCACAGTTTTAAGTGGCTCAAACCAATGTGATTTTAAGAAACTCAACACCACGTTGAGATCCCAAGGTGCCACAGAAGGCACAAAAAAGGGGCTGAATATGTAGCACTCCCTTTACAAATGTCTGAACTCCAGGCAGTGAAGCCAGTTCTTTCTGGAAGAAAAACGACAGAGCCGAAATCTGGACCTTAATGGAACCCAAATTTAGGCCCATAGTCACTCCTGACTGTAGGAAGTGCAGAAAACGACCCAGCTGAAATTCCTCTGTTGGGGCCTTCCTGGCCTCACACCACGCAACATATTTTCGCCAAATACGGTGATAATAAGAATTTACTTACCGATAATTCTATTTCTCGGAGTCCGTAGTGGATGCTGGGGTTCCTGAAAGGACCATGGGGAATAGCGGCTCCGCAGGAGACAGGGCACAAAAAGTAAAGCTTTAGGATCAGGTGGTGTGCACTGGCTCCTCCCCCTATGACCCTCCTCCAAGCCAGTTAGGTACTGTGCCCGGACGAGCGTACACAATAAGGGAGGAATTTTGAATCCCGGGTAAGACTCATACCAGCCACACCAATCACACCGTACAACTTGTGATCTAAACCCAGTTAACAGTATGATAACAGCGGAGCCTCTGAAAAGATGGCTCACAACAATAATAACCCGATTTTTGTAACTATGTACAAGTATTGCAGATAATCCGCACTTGGGATGGGCGCCCAGCATCCACTACGGACTCCGAGAAATAGAATTATCGGTAAGTAAATTCTTATTTTCTCTATCGTCCTAGTGGATGCTGGGGTTCCTGAAAGGACCATGGGGATTATACCAAAGCTCCCAAACGGGCGGGAGAGTGCGGATGACTCTGCAGCACCGAATGAGAGAACTCCAGGTCCTCTTTTGCCAGGATATCAAATTTGTAGAATTTTACAAACGTGTTCTCCCCTGACCACGTAGCTGCTCGGCAGAGTTGTAATGCCGAGACCTCTCGGGCAGCCGCCCAAGATGAGCCCACCTTCCTTGTGGAATGGGCCTTAACCGATTTAGACTGTGGCAGGCCTGCCTCAGAATGTGCAAGTTGAATTGTGTTACAAATCCAACGAGCAATCGACTGCTTAGAAGCAGGCGCACCCAACTTGTTGGGTGCATACAGTATAAACAGCGAGTCAGATTTTCTGACTCCAGCTGTCCTGGAATATATTTTCAGGGCCCTGACAACTTCTAGCAACTTGGAGTCCTCCAAGTCCCTAGTAGGTGCAAGGCACCACAATAAGCTGGTTCAGGTGAAACACTGACACCACCTTAGGGAGAGAACTGGGGACGAGTCCGCAGCTCTGCCCTGTCCGAATGGACAAACAGATATGGGCTTTTTTGAGAAAAAACCACCAATTTGACACTCGCCTGGTCCAGGCCAGGGCCAAGAGCATGGTCACTTTTTATGTGAGATGCTGCAAATCCACATATTTGACTGGTTTTAAACCAATGTGATTTGAGAAATCCCAGAACTACGTTGAGATCCCACAGTGCCACTGGAGGCACAAAAAAGGGGTTTGTATATGCAATACTCCCTTGACAAACTTCTGGACTTCAGGAACTGAAGCCAATTCTTTCTGGAAGAAAATTTACAGGGCCGAATTTGAACCTTAATGGACCCCAATTTGAGGCCCATAGACACTCCTGTTTGCAGGAAATGCAGGAAACGACCGAGTTGAAATTTCTTTGTGGGGCCTTCCTGGCCTCACACCACGCAACAAATTTTCGCCACACGTGGTGATAATGTTGTGCGGTCACCTCCTTTCTGGCTTTGACCAGGGTAGGAATGACCTCTTCCGGAATGCCTTTTTTCCCTTAGGATCCGGCTTTCCATCGCCATGCCGACAAACGCAGCTGCGGTAAGTCTTGGAACAGACATGGTACTTGCTGAAGCAAGTCCCTTCTTAGCGGCAGAGGCCATAAGACCTCTGTAAGCATCTCTTGAAGTTCCGGGTACCAAGTCCTTCTTGGCCAATCCGGAGCCATGAGTATAGTTCTTACTCCTCTACGTCTTATAATTCTCAGCACCTTAGGCATGAGAAGCAGAGGAGGGAACACATACACCGACTGGTACACCCACGGTGTTACCAGAACGTCCACATCTATTGCCTGAGGGTCCCTTGACCTGGCGCAATACCTGTCCCGTTTTTTGTTCAGACGGGACGCCATCATGTCCACCTTTGGTATTTCCCAACGGTTTACAATCATGTGGAAAAAACTTCTCAATGAAGTTTCCACTCTCCCGGGTGGAGGTCGTGCTGAGGAAGTCTGCTTCCCAGTTTCCATTCCCGGGATGAAAAACTGCTGACAGTGTTATCACATGATTTTCCGCCCAGCGAAAAGTCCTTGCAGTTTCTGCCATTGCCCTCCTGCTTCTTGTGTCGCCCTGTCTGTTTACGTGGGCGACTGCCGTGATGTTTTTCCCACTGGATCAATACCGGCTGACCTTGAAGCAGAGGTCTTGCTAAGCTTAGAGCATTATAAATTTACCCTTAGCTCCAGTATATTTATGTGGAGAAAAGTCTCCATACTTGATCACACTCCCTGGAAATTTTTCCCTTGTGTGACTGCTCCCCCGCCTCTCAGGCTGGGCTCCGTGGTTACCGGCATCCAATCCTGAATGCCGAATCTGCGGCCCTCTAGAAGATGAGCACTCTATAACCACCACAGGAGAGACACCCTTGTCCTTGGATATTGGGTTATCCGCTGATGCATCTGAAGATGCGATCCGGACCATTTGTCCAGCAGATCCCACTGAAAAGTTCTTACGTGAAATCTGCCGAATGGAATTGCTTCGTAGGAAGCCACCATTTTTACCAGGACCCTTGTGCAATGATGCACTGTTTTTAGGAGGTTCCTGACTTGCTCGGATAACTCCCTGGCTTTCTCTTCCGGGAGAAACACCTTTTTCTGGACTGTGTCCAGAATCATCCCTAGGCACAGCAGACGTGTCGTCGGGATCAGCTGTGATTTTGGAATATTTAGAATCCACCCGTGCTGATTGTAGCAGTATCCGAGATAGTGCTACTCCGACCTCCAACTGTTCCCTGGACTATGCCCCTATCAGGAGATCGTCCAAGTAAGGGATAATTAAGACGCCTTTTCTTCGAAGAAGAATCATCAATTCGGCCATTACCTTGGTAAAGACCCCGGGGTGCCGTGGACAATCCAAACGGCAGCGTCTGAAACTGATAGTGACAGTTCTGCACCACGAACCTGAGGTACCCTTAGTGAGAAGGGCAAATTTGGGACATAGAGGTAAGCATCCCTGATGTCCCGGGACACTATATAGTCCCCTTCTTCCTGGTTCGTTATCACTGCTCTGAGTGACTTCATCTTAATTTGAACCTTTGTAAGTGTTCAAAAAAAAATTTTTTAGAATAAGTCTCACCTAGCCTTCTGGCTTCAGTACCACAATATAGTGTGGAATAATACCCCTTTTCTGTAGTAGGAGGGGTAATTTAATTGTCACCTGCTGGGAACACAGCTTGTGAATTTTTTCCCATACTACCTCCTTGTCGGAGGGAGACTTGGTAAAGCAGACTTCAGGAGCCTGCGAAGGGGAAACGTCTCGACATTCCCATCTGTACCCCCGGGATACTACATGTAGGATCCAGGGGTCCTGTACGGTCTCAGCGCCATGCTGAGAACTTGTCAGACGCGGTGGAACGCTTCTGTTCCTGGGAATAGGCTGCCTGTTGCAGTCTTCTTCCCTTTCCTCTATCCCTGGGCAGATATGATCTTATAGGGACGAGAGGACTGAGGCTGAAAAGACGGTGTCTTTTTCTGCAGAGATGTGACTTAGGGTAAAAAACGGTGGATTTTCCAGCAGTTGCCGTGACCACCAGGTCCGATGGACCGACCCCAAACAAGTCCTCTTCCTTTATACGGCCATACTGTGCCGTTTGGAATCTGCATCACCTGACCACTGTCGTGTCCATAACATCTTCTGGCAGTTATGGACATCGCGTTTATTCATGATGCCAGAGTGCAAATATCCCTCTGTGCATCTCGCATATATAGAAATGCTCTATAGTCAATAAAATACTGTCCCTGTCAAGGGTATCAATATTTTTAGTCAGGGAATCCGACCAAGCCACCCTAGCTCTGCACATCCAGGCTGAGGCGATCGCTGGCCGCAGTATAACACCAGTATGTGTGTATATACTTTTTATTATATTTTCCAGCCTTGTCAGCTGGTCCTTGAGGACGGCCCTATCTATAGACGGTACCGCCACTTGTTTTGATAAGCGTGTGAGCGCCTTATCCACCTTAAGGGGTGTTTCCCAACGCGCCCTAACTTCTGGCGGGAAAGGGTATACCGCCCATAATTTTCTATCGGGGGGAACCCACGCATCATCACACACTTTATTTAATTTATCTGATTCAGGAAAAACTATGGTAGTTTTTTCACATCCCACATAATACCCTCTTTTGTGGTACTTGTAGTATCAGAAATACGTAACACCTCCTTCATTGCCTTTAACGTGTGGCCCTAATAAGGAATACGTTTGTTTATTCACCGTCGACACTGGATTCAGTGTCCCTGTCTGTGTCTGTGTCGACCGACTAAAGTAAACGGGCGTTTTAAAAACCCTTGACGGTGTTTTTGAGACGTCTGGACCGTACTAATTGTTTGTCGGCCGTCTCATGTCGTCAACCGACCTTGCAGCGTGTTGACATTATCACGTAATTTCCTAAATAAGCCATCCATTCCGGTGTCGACTCCCTAGAGAGTGACATCACCATTACAGGCAATTGCTCCGCCTCCTCACCAACATCGTCCTCCTACCTGTCGACACACACGTACCGACACACAGCACACACACACGGAATGCTCTGATAGAGGACAGGACCCACTAGCCCTTTGGAGAGACAGAGGGAGAGTTTGCCAGCACACACCAAAAACGCTATAATTATATAGGGACAACCTTATATAAGTGTTTTCCCTTATAGCATCTTAATATATATATAAGCATATCGCCAAATTAGTGCCCCCCCTCTCTGTTTTAACCCTGTTTCTGTAGTGCAGTGCAGGGGAGAGCCTGGGAGCCTTCCCTCCAGCCTTTCTGTGAGGGAAAATGGCGCTGTGTGCTGAGGAGATAGGCCCCGCCCCTTTTTCGGGCGGCCTCGTCTCCCGCTCTTAACGGATTCTGGCAGGGGTTAAATATCTCCATATAGCCTCCGGAGGCTATATGTGAGGTATTTTTAGCCAAAATAGGTATTCATTTGCCTCCCAGGGCGCCCCCCTCCCAGCGCCCTGCACCCTCAGTGACTGCCGTGTGAAGTGTGCTGAGAGGAAAATGGCGCACAGCTGCAGTGCTGTGCGCTACCTTTAGAAGACTGAGGAGTCTTCTGCCGCCGATTCTGGACCTCTTCTTACTTCAGCATCTGCAAGGGGGCCGGCGGCAAGGCTCCGGTGACCATCCAGGCTGTACCTGTGATCGTCCCTCTGGAGCTGATGTCCAGTAGCCAAGAAGCCAATCCATCCTGCACGCAGGTGAGTTCACTTCTTCTCCCCTAAGTCCCTCGTTGCAGTGATCCTGTTGCCAGCAGGACTCACTGTAAAATAAAAAACCTAAGCTAAACTTTCCTAAGCAGCTCTTTAGGAGAGCCACCTAGATTGCACCCTTCTCGGCCGGGCACAAAATCTAACTGGCTTGGAGGAGGGTCATAGGGGGAGGAGCCAGTGCACACCACCTGATCCTAAAGCTTTACTTTTTGTGCCCTGTCTCCTGCGGAGCCGCTATTCCCCATGGTCCTTTCAGGAACCCCAGCATCCACTAGGACGATAGAGAAAATGGTTTTCGGTTACTTCTTTCCTGGCTTTTATCAGCGTAGGAATGACTTCCTCCGGAATGCCCTTTTGCTTTAGGATCCGGAATTCAACCGCCATGCCGTCCAACGCAGCCGCGGTAAGTCTTGGAACAGACAGGGCCCCTGCTGTAGCAGATCCTGTCTGAGCGGTAGAGGCCATGGGTCCTCTGATATTATTTCTTGAAGTTCTGGGTACCAAGCTCTTCTTGGCCCATCCGGAACCACGAGTATCGTTCTTGCTCCTCGTTTTCTTATTATTCTTTGGTATGAGAGGCAGAGGAGGGAATACATAAACCGACTGGTACACCCATGGTGTCACTAGAGCGTCCACAGCTATTGCCTGAGGGTCCCTTGACCTGGCGCAATATCTAGTTTTTTGTTTAGGCGGGACGCCATCATGTCCACCTGTGGCCTTTCCCAACGGTTTACCAACAGTTGGAAGACTTCTGGATGAAGTCCCCACTCTCCCGGGTGTCGGTCGTGTCTGCTGAGGAAGTCTGCTTCCCAGTTGTCCACTCCCGGAATGAACACTGCTGACAGTGCTAAGACGTGATTTTCCGCCCATCGGAGAATCCTTGTGGCTTCTGCCATCGCCATCCTGCTTCTTGTGCCGCCCTGTCTGTTTACATGGGCGACTGCCGTGATGTTGTCTGATTGGATCAGTACCGGCTGGTTTTGAAGCCGAGGCCTTGCCAGACTTAGGGCATTGTAAATGGCCCTCAGTTCCAGAATATTTATGTGTAAGGACGACTCCTGACTTGACCAAAGTCCTTGGAAATTTCTTCCCTGTGTGACTGCCCCCCAGCCTCGAAGGCTGGCATCCGTGGTTACCAGGACCCAGTCCTGTATGCCGAATCTGCGGCCCTCTTGAAGATGAGCACTCTGCAGCCACCACAGTAGAGATACCCTGGTCCTTGGAGACAGGGTTATCAGCCGATGCATCTGAAGATGCGATTCCGACCACTTGTCCAAGAGGTCCCACTGAAAGGTTCTTGCATGGAACCTGCCGAATGGAATTTTGCTTCGTAAGAAGCTACCATTTTTCCCAGGACTCGTGTGCAGTGATGCACCGATACCTGTTTTGGTTTCAGGAGGTCTCTGACTAGAGATGACAGCTCCTTGGCTTTCTCCTGCGGGAGAAACACTTTTTTCTGTTCTGTGTCCAGAACCATCCCCAGGAACAGCAGGCGTGTGGTAGGAACCAGCTGTGACTTTGGAATATATAGAATCCATCCGTGCTGTTGTAGCACTTCCCGAGATAGTGCTACTCCGACCAACCACTGTTCCATGGACCTCGCCTTTATAAGGAGATCGTCCAAGTACGGGATAATTAAAAACTCCCTTTTTTCGAAGGAGTATCATCATTTCTGCCATTACCTTGGTAAAGACCCTCGGTGCCGTGGACAGTCCAAACGGCAGTGTTTGGAATTGGTAATGGCAATCCTGTACCACAAATCTGAGGTACTCCTGGTGAGGATGGTAAATGGGGACATGTAGGTAAGCATCCTTGATGTCCAGGGATACCATGTAATCCCCCTGATAAAGCTAAATATTTATCGTATATAAAACACTTTAAGAGGTCTAAGAACACTGTACGCTATCTACGTAAGAAGTACCGTAAGGGTACGCAAGTTGTGTAGCGATCGCTCAACCGTAGTCGAGACGCTCAAGCGTCACGTTCGCTTACGGCCCAGTGATCACAGGCAGGCACGCTATTGGCTGCCGACTAACGTAATGATTCGCTATAGCGTAGCGTACGCTCGGGACCACGAGGAGATCACCAGCGGTGCAGACGCTTACAACGTTAAACCTTTATATCTATACCTTTAACGATAAGATACACAGTATACCTTAGTGTAGAGACAGAGTGTAAGTGCAACCTGGTGTAACCTGATTAACTACAAAGCTGCTTGGGCGTCACCGACGCTCAGGGAATACTTAACACTATAAGAAATACACAGATACCTGGGCTTAGGGTCCAAAACCTATTATATGTATTATGACTATTATACTTAAAAAAAGAATCACAGTACAAAGCATACACTACAATATAACATAAACCAACTAACCAGATAAACTAGACAGGAAATACAATACAATATAATTAAAGGAAAATACGAGAGAAAGAGTAGAGAGAGAGAGAGAGATGGCTCACAGTAAGACAATATGATTACGGAGAAAACTTACGCACAAGGGGAACGATCGCATGCGCCTCGATATCCAGCTCCCGATTATCAGCAATGAGAACCGTTGAAGAGAGAGAAGTTGGATATGGTCGGCCTGCCTATTTATGCCCCACACACAATACAATTCAATGGTCCCTACAATCTCATTGTTCATTGGACACAGGAATTTGGCTTCGCATTATAACAAAAGGTCATAGGTTGATTCATACAGGTGGGCTGTGACTATTTCCAACTGCTCAGGTGGGAGGGAAACTGGGTTTCCCGCCGCATGGGTAATAAAGTGCAAATAAAGTAAATGTTCATAAACTTCTTATGTCCATAACTATTCGCACGAGCGATTGATCTGCTTCAAACCAACACCGGAATATTTCTAATTAAATATTCTTCCGATGGATACTAAACACCACTGTATTACTCCTGTCTGACCCTTCGTATCAAACAAAGAGGGATTCCTCTGTTCATAAACATTCTATATTAACCAAACTTTCAGAATCTATCAAAGGGACCATGATCTACAAAATACATTATTAGTGAAAATATGTAATGATTGAGTCGCACGCTACGATCGCATAAACTCTACCGTAAATACGCATACCATGCGCCTGCGGGTGCCCGCGACTGTGAGTATGCGCACGTACGGGAGAGCGTACGCATGCGCAGCACGGACCTGTGTGAGGTGCAAATATGGTAGTGTGCATAGAGATATTTTTCTGACTTTGACACCCCTCCTCCAGGCTTGCAATAACCGCCCTGAGCGATTCCATCTTGAACTTGAATTTTTTTATGTATGTGTTCAAGGACTTCAAATTTAAAATGGGTCTCACCGAACCGTCCGGTTTCGGTACCACAAACAGTGTGGAATAGTAACCCCGTCCTTGTTGAAGTAGGGGCACCTTGACTATCACCTGCTGGGAATACAGCTTGTGAATTGCCTCTAGCACAGCCTCCCTGCCTGAGGGAGTTGTCGGCAAGGCAGATTTGAGGAAATGGCGGGGGGGAGACGCCTCGAATTCCAGCCTGTACCCCTGAGATACTACTTGAAGGATCCAGGGATCCACCTGTGAGCGAACCCACTGATCGCTGAAATTTTTGAGGCAGCCCCCCACCGTACCTGGCTACGCCTGTGCAGCCCCCGCGTCATGCGGTGGACTCAGAGGAAGCGGGGGAAGAATTTTGATTCTGGGAACTGGCTGACTGGTGCAGCTTTTTCCCTCTTCCCTCGTCTCTGTGCAGAAAGGAAGCGCCTTTGACCCGCTTGCTTTTCTGAAGCCGAAAGGACTGTACCTGATAATACAGTGCTTTCTTAGGCTGTGAGGAAACCTGAGGTAAAAAATTTTCTTCCCAGCTGTTGCTGTGGATATGAGGTCCCAGAGACCATCCCCAAACAACTCCTCACCCTTATAAGGCTCTATGTGCCTTTTAAAGTCAGCATCACCTGTCCAGTGTCGGGTCTCTAATACCCTCCTGACAGAATGGACATTGCATTAATTCTGGATGCCAGCCGGCAAAATATCCCTCTGTGCATCCCTCATATATAAGATGACGTCTTATGTTCGCAAAATAGTATCCCTGTTTGACAGGGTTACAGACCACGCTGCAGCAGCACTATCTGCAGGTCTCAGTCTAGTACCTGAGTGTGTAAATACAGACTTCAGGATAGCCTCCTGCTTTTTATCAGCAGGTACCTTCAAAGTGGCCGTATCCTAAGACGGCAGAGCCACCTTTTTTGACAAACGTGTGAGCGCCTTATCCACCCTAGGGGATATCTCCCAGCGTAACTTATCCTCTGGCGGGAAAAGGTACGCCATCAGTAACTTTTTAGAAATTATCAGTTTCTTATCGGGGGAACCCACGCTTTTTCACACTTCATTCACTCATTGGATGGGGGAACAAAACACTGCCTGCTTTTTCTCCCCAAACATAAAACTCTTTTTTAGTGGTACTTGGGTTAATGTCAGAAATGTGTAACACATTTTTTATTGCCGGGATCATGTAACGGATGTTCCTAGTGGATTGTGTATATGTCTCAAACTCGTCGACACTGGAGTCAGACTCCGTGTCGACATCTGTGTCTGCCATCTGAGGGAGCGGGCATTTTTGAGCCCCTGATGGCCTTTGAGACGCCTGGGCAGGTGCGGGCTGAGAAGCCGGCTGTCCCATAGCTGTTACGTCATCCAGCCTTTTATGTAAGGAGTTGACACTGTCGGTTAATACCTTCCACCTATCCATCCACTCTGGTGTCGGCCCACAGGGGGCGACATCCCATTTATCGGCATCTGCTCCGCCTCCACATAAGCCTCCTCATCAAACATGTCGACACAGCCGTACCGACACACCGCACACACACAGGGAATGCTCTGACTGAGGACAGGACCCCACACAGCCCTTTGGGGAGACAGAGAGAGAGTATGCCAGCACACACCAGAGCGCTATATAATGTAGGGATAAACACTATCACTGAGTGAATTTTCCCCAATAGCTGCTTGTATAAACAATATTGCGCCTAAATTTAGTGCCCCCCCTCTCTTTTTAACCCTTTGAGCCTGAAAACTAAAGGGGAGAGCCTGGGGAGCCGTCTTCCAGCTACACTGTGAAGAGAAAATGGCGCCAGTGTGCCGAGGGAGATAGCTCCGCCCCTTTTTCGCGGACTTTTCTCCCGCTTTTTTCTGGATTCTGGCAGGGGTATTTACCACATATATAGCCTCTGGGGCTATATATTGTGATTATTTTGCCAGCCAAGGTGTTTTTATTGCTGCTCAGGGCGCCCCCCCCAGCGCCCTGCACCCTCAGTGACCGGAGTGTGAAGTGTGTATGAGGAGCAATGGCGCACAGCTGCAGTGCTGTGCGCTACCTTGGTGAAGACTGAAGTCTTCTGCCGCCGATTTTCCGGACCATCTTCATGCTTCTGGCTCTGTAAGGGGGACGGCGGCGCGGCTCCGGCAACGAACACCAAGGACGGGTCCTGCGGTCGATCCCTCTGGAGCTAATGGTGTTCAGTAGCCTAAGAAGCCCAAGCTAGCTGCAAGCAGGTAGGTTCGCTTCTTCTCCCCTTAGTCCCTCGTTGCAGTGAGCCTGTTGCCAGCAGGTCTCACTGTAAAATAAAAAACCTAACATATACTTTCTTTCTAGGAGCTCAGGAGAGCCCCTAGTGTGCATCCAGCTCGGCCGGGTACAGAAATCTAACTGAGGTCTGGAGGAGGGGCATAGAGGGAGGAGCCAGTGCACACCAGATAGTACCTAATCTTTCTTTTAGAGTGCCCAGTCTCCTGCGGAGCCCGTCTATTCCCCATGGTCCTTACGGAGTTCCCAGCATCCACTAGGACGTCAGAGAAATAGGATTTTGATACCTACCAGTAAATCCTTTTCTCCTAGTCCGTAGAGGATGCTGGGCGCCCGTCCCAGTGCGTACTTTACCTGCAGTTTAGTTATTAGAATTACACAAGTTGTGTTATCTTGGTTTTCAGTATGTTGCTGCAATTGGTTCATGCCTGTTGGCGTGTGTTATGTTGAATGCCATGTGTGCGGCATGGTTGAGGGTGTGAGTTGGTAGATATCTCACCACTAGTTTAAGTAATTCTTTCCCTCGAAATGTCAGTCTCCCTGGGCACAGTTCCTACAACTGAGGTCTGGAGGAGGGGCATAGAGGGAGGAGCCAGTTCACACCCAATGAAAAATCTTTAGAGTGCCCATGTCTCCTGCGGATCCCGTCTATACCCCATGGTCTTGATGTCGTCCCCAGCATCGTATACGGACTAGGAGAAAAGGATTTACCAGTAGGTATCAAAATCCTATTTTCTCCCACCTGGGGAAACACAGAATGTCCCACAGTCACTGACAGCCCGTCCTTCTCCACGGCCTTTGTACACAATCTGCAGTAATAACACAATTGGATTGCCCAATAAATGCCTTTCTTCCTATTAAATGAATTCCTATATTGCACAACCCTTGCTGTGTATTGTATGATGTGACGCTGTGTTCTGCTCTCTCTCAGGTAACATGGAGAATGGGAAAGGAAGGTAAGGGGAAGCCGTTCTCACCATGAGCCAGACGTGTCTGATGCCGAAACACTCCCAGCCAATCACAAGCCTGCTGCACTCACGCCAAGCTGGGTCTTCTGTCCTAAAACCAACCAATAATCCGGAGCCGCCGGAGCCCAGATATTAGATGCTGATCCCAACCTCCCGAAGCGTGAAGAGAAACTCATGAGTATCCCCTGTGGAGACTCCACTGCCGGCCATGGTAAATGTCTGCCTGCCTCCGTGACCTCTACATGTACTATATATATCACACTGTGACCTCTACATATATGTACTATATATCACACCATGTCCTCTACATGTACCATGTACTATATATCACACCGTGTCCCCTGCATGTACCATGTACTATATATCACACCGTGTCCTCTCCATGTACTATATATCACACCGTGTTCTCTGCATGTACCATGTACTATATATCACACCGTGTCCCCTGCATGTACCATGTACTATATATCACACCGTGTCCTCTCCATGTACTATATATCACACCGTGTCCTCTGCATGTTCCATGTACTATATTTCACACCATGTCCTCTGCATGTACTATATATCACACCGTGTCATCTCCATGTACTATATATCACACCGTGTCCTCTCCATGTACTATATATCACACCATGTACTCTGCGTGTACCATGTACTATATATCACACCGTGTCCTCTCCATGTACTATATATCACACCGTGTCCTCTCCATGTACTATATATCACACCGTGTCCTCTCCATGTACTATATATCACACCGTGTCCTCTCCATGTACTATATATCACACCGTGTCCTCTGCGTGTACCATGTATTTTATATCACACCATGTCCTCTCCATGTACTATATATCACACCGTGTCCTCTGTACAGTAACCAGTGCCTCCCTGTCTCCCCTCACACAGTACAGTAACCAGTGCCTCCCGTCTCCCCTCACACAGTACAGTAACCAGTGCCCCCATCTCCCCTCACACAGTACAGTAACCAGTGCCTACCGTCTCCCCTCACACAGTACAGTAACCAGTGCCTCCCGTCTCCCCTCACACAGTACAGTAACCAGGGCCCCTCGTCTCCCCTCACACAGTACAGTAACCAGTGCCTCCCGTCTCCCCTCACACAGTACAGTAACCAGTGCCTCCCCATCTCCCCTCACACAGTACAGTAACCAATGCCCCTCATCTCCCCTCACACAGTACAGTAACCAGTGCCTCCCGTCTCCCCTCACACAGTACAGTAACCAGTGCCTCCCGTCTCCCCTCACACAGTACAGTAACCAGTGCCTCCCCATCTCCCCTCACACAGTACAGTAACCAGTGCCCCTCATCTCCCCTCACACAGTACAGTAACCAATGCCCCTCATCTCCCCTCACACAGTACAGTAACCAGTGCCTCCCGTCTCCCCTCACACAGTACAGTAACCAGTGCCCCCCTATCTCCCCTCACACAGTACAGTAACCAGTGCCTCCCGTCTCCCCTCACACAGTACAGTAACCAGTGCCTCCCCATCTCCCCTCACACAGTACAGTAACCAGTGCCTCCCCATCTCCCCTCACACAGTACAGTAACCAGTGCCTCCCGTCTCCCCTCACACAGTACAGTAACCAGTGCCTCCCCATCTCCCCTCACACAGTACAGTAACCAGTGCCCCTCATCTCCCCTCACACAGTACAGTAACCAGTGCCTCCCGTCTCCCCTCACACAGTACAGTAACCAGTGCCTCCCGTCTCCCCTCACACAGTACAGTAACCAGTGCCCCCATCTCCCCTCACACAGTACAGTAACCAGTGCCCCATCTCCCCTCACACAGTACAGTAACCAGTGCCCCTCGTCTCCCCTCACACAGTACAGTAACCAGTGCCTCCCCATCTCCCCTCACACAGTACAGTAACCAGTGCCTCCCGTCTCCCCTCACACAGTACAGTAACCAGTACCTCCTGTCTCCCCTCACACAGTACAGTAACCAGTGCCTCCCATCTCCCCTCACACAGTACAGTAACCAGTGCACCCCCAACTCCCCTCACACAGTACAGTAACCAGTGCCTCCCGTCTCCCCTCACACAGTACAGTAACCAGTGCCCCTCGTCTCCCCTCACACAGTACAGTAACCAGTGCCCCTCGTCTCCCCTCACACAGTACAGTAACCAGTGCCTCCCGTCTCCCCTCACACAGTACAGTAACCAGTGCCCCCCGTCTCCCCTCACACAGTACAGTAACCAGTGCCTCCTGTCTACCCTCACACAGTACAGTAACCAGTGCCTCCCCAACTCCCCTCACACAGTACAGTAACCAGTGCACCCCCAACTCCCCTCACACAGTACAGTAACCAGTGCCTCCCATCTCCCCTCACACAGTACAGTAACCAGTGCACCCCCAACTCCCCTCACACAGTACAGTAACCAGTGCCTCCCGTCTCCCCTCACACAGTACAGTAACCAGTGCCCACCATCTCCCCTCACACAGTACAGTAACCAGTGCCTCCCGTCTCCCCTCACACAGTACAGTAACCAGTGCCCCTCGTCTCCCCTCACACAGTACAGTAACCAGTGCCTCCCGTCTCCCCTCACACAGTACAGTAACCAGTGCCCCCCGTCTCCCCTCACACAGTACAGTAACCAGTGCCTCCTGTCTACCCTCACACAGTACAGTAACCAGTGCCTCCCGTCTCCCCTCACACAGTACAGTAACCAGTGCCCCCCGTCTCCCCTCACACAGTACAGTAACCAGTGCCTCCTGTCTACCCTCACACAGTACAGTAACCAGTGCACCCCCAACTCCCCTCACACAGTACAGTAACCAGTGCCTCCCATCTCCCCTCACACAGTACAGTAACCAGTGCACCCCCAACTCCCCTCACACAGTACAGTAACCAGTGCCTCCCGTCTCCCCTCACACAGTACAGTAACCAGTGCCCCTCGTCTCCCCTCACACAGTACAGTAACCAGTGCCCCTCGTCTCCCCTCACACAGTACAGTAACCAGTGCCTCCCGTCTCCCCTCACACAGTACAGTAACCAGTGCCCCTCGTCTCCCCTCACACAGTACAGTAACCAGTGCCCCTCGTCTCCCCTCACACAGTACAGTAACCAGTGCCTCCCGTCTCCCCTCACACAGTACAGTAACCAGTGCCTCCCCATCTCCCCTCACACAGTACAGTAACCAGTGCCTCCCGTCTCCCCTCACACAGTACAGTAACCAGTGCCCCCCCCATCTCCCCTCACACAGTACAGTAACCAGTGCCTCCCGTCTCCCCTCACACAGTACAGTAACCAGTGCCCCCATCTCCCCTCACACAGTACAGTAACCAGTGCCTCCCGTCTCCCCTCACACAGTACAGTAACCAGTGCCTCCCGTCTCCCCTCACACAGTACAGTAACCAGTGCCTCCCCATCTCCCCTCACACAGTACAGTAACCAGTGCCTCCCGTCTCCCCTCACACAGTACAGTAACCAGTGCCCCCATCTCCCCTCACACAGTACAGTAACCAGTGCCTCCCGTCTCCCCTCACACAGTACAGTAACCAGTGCCTCCCGTCTCCCCTCACACAGTACAGTAACCAGTGCCCCCCGTCTCCCCTCACACAGTACAGTAACCAGTGCCTCCCGTCTCCCCTCACACAGTACAGTAACCAGTGTCCTCCCCATCTCCCCTCACACAGTACAGTAACCAGTGCCTCCCGTCTCCCCTCACACAGTACAGTAATCAGTGCCCCCCATCTCCCCTCACACAGTACAGTAACCAGTGCCTCCCGTCTCCCCTCACACAGTACAGTAACCAGTGCCTCCCGTCTCCCCTCACACAGTACAGTAACCAGTGCCTCCCGTCTCCCCTCACACAGTACAGTAACCAGTGCCTCCCATCTCCCCTCACACAGTACAGTAACCAGTGCCTCCCGTCTCCCCTCACACAGTACAGTAACCAGTGCCCCCCATCTCCCCTCACACAGTACAGTAACCAGTGCCTCCCGTCTCCCCTCACACAGTACAGTAACCAGTGCCTCCCGTCTCCCCTCACACAGTACAGTAACCAGTGCCTCCCATCTCCCCTCACACAGTACAGTAACCAGTGCCCCCCATCTCCCCTCACACAGTACAGTAACCAGTGCCCCCCATCTCCCCTCACACAGTACAGTAACCAGTGCCTCCCGTCTCCCCTCACACAGTACAGTAACCAGTGCCTCCCGTCTCCCCTCACACAGTACAGTAACCAGTGCCTCCCGTCTCCCCTCACACAGTACAGTAACCAGTGCCCCCCGTCTCCCCTCACACAGTACAGTAACCAGTGCCTCCCGTCTCCCCTCACACAGTACAGTAACCAGTGCCTCCCGTCTCCCCTCACACAGTACAGTAACCAGTGCCTCCCATCTCCCCTCACACAGTACAGTAACCAGTGCCCCCCATCTCCCCTCACACAGTACAGTAACCAGTGCCTCCCCATCTCCCCTCACACAGTACAGTAACCAGTGCCCCCCATCTCCCCTCACACAGTACAGTAACCAGTGCCTCCCGTCTCCCCTCACACAGTACAGTAACCAGTGCCTCCCGTCTCCCCTCACACAGTACAGTAACCAGTGCCTCCCGTCTCCCCTCACACAGTACAGTAACCAGTGCCCCCCATCTCCCCTCACACAGTACAGTAACCAGTGCCCCCCATCTCCCCTCACACAGTACAGTAACCAGTGCCTCCCCATCTCCCCTCACACAGTACAGTAACCAGTGCCCCCCATCTCCCCTCACACAGTACAGTAACCAGTGCCCCCCTGTCTCCCCTCACACAGTACAGTAACCAGTGCCCCCCGTCTCCCCTCACACAGTACAGTAACCAGTGCCCCTCATCTCCCCTCACACAGTACAGTAACCAGTGCCCCCCGTCTCCCCTCACACAGTACAGTAACCAGTGCCTCCCGTCTCCCCTCACACAGTACAGTAACCAGTGCCCCCCATCTCCCCTCACACAGTACAGTAACCAGTGCCTCCCGTCTCCCCTCACACAGTACAGTAACCAGTGTCTCCCGTCTCCCCTCACACAGTACAGTAACCAGTGCCTCCCGTCTCCCCTCACACAGTACAGTAACCAGTGCCCCCCATCTCCCCTCACACAGTACAGTAACCAGTGCCCCCCATCTCCCCTCACACAGTACAGTAACCAGTGCCTCCCCATCTCCCCTCACACAGTACAGTAACCAGTGCCCCCCATCTCCCCTCACACAGTACAGTAACCAGTGCCCCCCTGTCTCCCCTCACACAGTACAGTAACCAGTGCCCCCCGTCTCCCCTCACACAGTACAGTAACCAGTGCCTCCTGTCTCCCCTCACACAGTACAGTAACCAGTGCCTCCCGTCTCCCCTCACACAGTACAGTAACCAGTGCCTCCCGTCTCCCCTCACACAGTACAGTAACCAGTGCCCCTCGTCTCCCCTCACACAGTACAGTAACCAGTGCCCCCCGTCTCCCCTCACACAGTACAGTAACCAGTGCCTCCCGTCTCCCCTCACACAGTACAGTAACCAGTGCCTCCCGTCTACCCTCACACAGTACAGTAACCAGTGCCTCCCCAACTCCCCTCACACAGTACAGTAACCAGTGCCTCCCGTCTCCCCTCACACAGTACAGTAACCAGTGCCTCCCCATCTCCCCTCACACAGTACAGTAACCAGTGCCTCCCGTCTCCCCTCACACAGTACAGTAACCAGTGCCTCCCCATCTCCCCTCACACAGTACAGTAACCAGTGCCCCTCATCTCCCCTCACACAGTACAGTAACCAGTGCCTCCCGTCTCCCCTCACACAGTACAGTAACCAGTGCCCCCATCTCCCCTCACACAGTACAGTAACCAGTGCCCCCATCTCCCCTCACACAGTACAGTAACCAGTGCCCCCCGTCTCCCCTCACACAGTACAGTAACCAGTGCCTCCCATCTCCCCTCACACAGTACAGTAACCAGTGCCTCCCGTCTCCCCTCACACAGTACAGTAACCAGTGCCTCCCGTCTCCCCTTACACAGTACAGTAACCAGTGCCCCCATCTCCCCTCACACAGTACAGTAACCAGTGCCTCCCATCTCCCCTCACACAGTACAGTAACCAGTGCACCCCCAACTCCCCTCACACAGTACAGTAACCAGTGCCCCCCGTCTCCCCTCACACAGTACAGTAACCAGTGCCCCCCGTCTACCCTCACACAGTACAGTAACCAGTGCCTCCTGTCTACCCTCACACAGTACAGTAACCAGTGCCTCCCCAACTCCCCTCACACAGTACAGTAACCAGTGCACCCCCAACTCCCCTCACACAGTACAGTAACCAGTGCCTCCCGTCTCCCCTCACACAGTACAGTAACCAGTGCCCCTCGTCTCCCCTCACACAGTACAGTAACCAGTGCCCCTCATCTCCCCTCACACAGTACAGTAACCAGTGCCCCCCATCTCCCCTCACACAGTACAGTAACCAGTGCCCCCCGTCTCCCCTCACACAGTACAGTAACCAGTGCCTCCCGTCTCCCCTCACACAGTACAGTAACCAGTGCCCCCCGTTTCCCCTCACACAGTACAGTAACCAGTGCCTCCCATCTCCCCTCACACAGTACAGTAACCAGTGCACCCCCAACTCCCCTCACACAGTACAGTAACCAGTGCCTCCCGTCTCCCCTCACACAGTACAGTAACCAGTGCCCCTCGTCTCCCCTCACACAGTACAGTAACCAGTGCCCCTCGTCTCCCCTCACACAGTACAGTAACCAGTGCCTCCCGTCTCCCCTCACACAGTACAGTAACCAGTGCCCCTCGTCTCCCCTCACACAGTACAGTAACCAGTGCCCCTCGTCTCCCCTCACACAGTACAGTAACCAGTGCCTCCCGTCTCCCCTCACACAGTACAGTAACCAGTGCCTCCCCATCTCCCCTCACACAGTACAGTAACCAGTGCCTCCCGTCTCCCCTCACACAGTACAGTAACCAGTGCCCCCCCATCTCCCCTCACACAGTACAGTAACCAGTGCCTCCCGTCTCCCCTCACACAGTACAGTAACCAGTGCCCCCATCTCCCCTCACACAGTACAGTAACCAGTGCCTCCCGTCTCCCCTCACACAGTACAGTAACCAGTGCCTCCCGTCTCCCCTCACACAGTACAGTAACCAGTGCCTCCCCATCTCCCCTCACACAGTACAGTAACCAGTGCCTCCCGTCTCCCCTCACACAGTACAGTAACCAGTGCCCCCATCTCCCCTCACACAGTACAGTAACCAGTGCCTCCCGTCTCCCCTCACACAGTACAGTAACCAGTGCCTCCCGTCTCCCCTCACACAGTACAGTAACCAGTGCCCCCCGTCTCCCCTCACACAGTACAGTAACCAGTGCCTCCCGTCTCCCCTCACACAGTACAGTAACCAGTGTCCTCCCCATCTCCCCTCACACAGTACAGTAACCAGTGCCTCCCGTCTCCCCTCACACAGTACAGTAATCAGTGCCCCCCATCTCCCCTCACACAGTACAGTAACCAGTGCCTCCCGTCTCCCCTCACACAGTACAGTAACCAGTGCCTCCCGTCTCCCCTCACACAGTACAGTAACCAGTGCCTCCCGTCTCCCCTCACACAGTACAGTAACCAGTGCCTCCCATCTCCCCTCACACAGTACAGTAACCAGTGCCTCCCGTCTCCCCTCACACAGTACAGTAACCAGTGCCCCCCATCTCCCCTCACACAGTACAGTAACCAGTGCCCCCCATCTCCCCTCACACAGTACAGTAACCAGTGCCTCCCGTCTCCCCTCACACAGTACAGTAACCAGTGCCTCCCGTCTCCCCTCACACAGTACAGTAACCAGTGCCTCCCGTCTCCCCTCACACAGTACAGTAACCAGTGCCCCCCGTCTCCCCTCACACAGTACAGTAACCAGTGCCTCCCGTCTCCCCTCACACAGTACAGTAACCAGTGCCTCCCGTCTCCCCTCACACAGTACAGTAACCAGTGCCTCCCATCTCCCCTCACACAGTACAGTAACCAGTGCCCCCCATCTCCCCTCACACAGTACAGTAACCAGTGCCTCCCCATCTCCCCTCACACAGTACAGTAACCAGTGCCCCCCATCTCCCCTCACACAGTACAGTAACCAGTGCCTCCCGTCTCCCCTCACACAGTACAGTAACCAGTGCCTCCCGTCTCCCCTCACACAGTACAGTAACCAGTGCCTCCCGTCTCCCCTCACACAGTACAGTAACCAGTGCCCCCCATCTCCCCTCACACAGTACAGTAACCAGTGCCCCCCATCTCCCCTCACACAGTACAGTAACCAGTGCCTCCCCATCTCCCCTCACACAGTACAGTAACCAGTGCCCCCCATCTCCCCTCACACAGTACAGTAACCAGTGCCCCCCTGTCTCCCCTCACACAGTACAGTAACCAGTGCCCCCCGTCTCCCCTCACACAGTACAGTAACCAGTGCCCCTCATCTCCCCTCACACAGTACAGTAACCAGTGCCCCCCGTCTCCCCTCACACAGTACAGTAACCAGTGCCTCCCGTCTCCCCTCACACAGTACAGTAACCAGTGCCTCCCGTCTCCCCTCACACAGTACAGTAACCAGTGCCTCCCGTCTCCCCTCACACAGTACAGTAACCAGTGCCCCTCATCTCCCCTCACACAGTACAGTAACCAGTGCCCCCCGTCTCCCCTCACACAGTACAGTAACCAGTGCCTCCCGTCTCCCCTCACACAGTACAGTAACCAGTGCCTCCTGTCTACCCTCACACAGTACAGTAACCAGTGCCTCCCCAACTCCCCTCACACAGTACAGTAACCAGTGCCTCCCGTCTCCCCTCACACAGTACAGTAACCAGTGCCTCCCCATCTCCCCTCACACAGTACAGTAACCAGTGCCTCCCGTCTCCCCTCACACAGTACAGTAACCAGTGCCTCCCCATCTCCCCTCACACAGTACAGTAACCAGTGCCCCTCATCTCCCCTCACACAGTACAGTAACCAGTGCCTCCCGTCTCCCCTCACACAGTACAGTAACCAGTGCCCCCATCTCCCCTCACACAGTACAGTAACCAGTGCCCCCATCTCCCCTCACACAGTACAGTAACCAGTGCCCCCCGTCTCCCCTCACACAGTACAGTAACCAGTGCACCCCCAACTCCCCTCACACAGTACAGTAACCAGTGCCCCCATCTCCCCTCACACAGTACAGTAACCAGTGCCCCCATCTCCCCTCACACAGTACAGTAACCAGTGCCCCCCGTCTCCCCTCACACAGTACAGTAACCAGTGCACCCCCAACTCCCCTCACACAGTACAGTAACCAGTGCCTCCCATCTCCCCTCACACAGTACAGTAACCAGTGCCTCCCATCTCCCCTCACACAGTACAGTAACCAGTGCCTCCCGTCTCCCCTCACACAGTACAGTAACCAGTGCCCCTCGTCTCCCCTCACACAGTACAGTAACCAGTGCCCCTCATCTCCCCTCACACAGTACAGTAACCAGTGCCCCTCATCTCCCCTCACACAGTACAGTAACCAGTGCCCCCCATCTCCCCTCACACAGTACAGTAACCAGTGCCCCCCGTCTCCCCTCACACAGTACAGTAACCAGTGCCTCCCGTCTCCCCTCACACAGTACAGTAACCAGTGCCCCCCGTTTCCCCTCACACAGTACAGTAACCAGTGCCCCCCGTCTCCCCTCACACAGTACAGTAACCAGTGCACCCCCAACTCCCCTCACACAGTACAGTAACCAGTGCCTCCCATCTCCCCTCACACAGTACAGTAACCAGTGCCTCCCGTCTCCCCTCACACAGTACAGTAACCAGTGCCTCCCGTCTCCCCTCACACAGTACAGTAACCAGTGCCTCCCGTCTCCCCTCACACAGTACAGTAACCAGTGCACCCCCAACTCCCCTCACACAGTACAGTAACCAGTGCCCCTCGTCTCCCCTCACACAGTACAGTAACCAGTGCCTCCCGTCTCCCCTCACACAGTACAGTAACCAGTGCCCCCCGTCTACCCTCACACAGTACAGTAACCAGTGCCTCCTGTCTACCCTCACACAGTACAGTAACCAGTGCCTCCCGTCTCCCCTCACACAGTACAGTAACCAGTGCCTCCACGTCTCCCCTCACACAGTACAGTAACCAGTGTCTCCCGTTTCCCCTCACACAGTACAGTAACCAGTGCCTCCCGTCTCCCCTCACACAGTACAGTAACCAGTGCCCCCCATCTCCCCTCACACAGTACAGTAACCAGTGCCTCCCGTCTCCCCTCACACAGTACAGTAACCAGTGCCCCCCATCTCCCCTCACACAGTACAGTAACCAGTGCCCCCCATCTCCCCTCACACAGTACAGTAACCAGTGCCTCCCGTCTCCCCTCACACAGTACAGTAACCAGTGCCCCCCATCTCCCCTCACACAGTACAGTAACCAGTGCCTCCCGTCTCCCCTCACACAGTACAGTAACCAGTGCCCCCCATCTCCCCTCACACAGTACAGTAACCAGTGCCCCCCATCTCCCCTCACACAGTACAGTAACCAGTGCCTCCCGTCTCCCCTCACACAGTACAGTAACCAGTGCCCCCCATCTCCCCTCACACAGTACAGTAACCAGTGCCTCCCGTCTCCCCTCACACAGTACAGTAACCAGTGCCCCCCGTCTCCCCTCACACAGTACAGTAACCAGTGCCTCCCCATCTCCCCTCACACAGTACAGTAACCAGTGCCTCCTGTCTACCCTCACACAGTACAGTAACCAGTGCCTCCCGTCTCCCCTCACACAGTACAGTAACCAGTGCCTCCACGTCTCCCCTCACACAGTACAGTAACCAGTGCCTCCCGTCTCCCCTCACACAGTACAGTAACCAGTGCCCCTCGTCTCCCCTCACACAGTACAGTAACCAGTGCCTCCCATCTCCCCTCACACAGTACAGTAACCAGTGCCTCCCGTCTCCCCTCACACAGTACAGTAACCAGTGTCCTCCCTTCTCCCCTCACACAGTACAGTAACCAGTGCCTCCCCATCTCCCCTCACACAGTACAGTAACCAGTGCCTCCCCATCTCCCCTCACACAGTACAGTAACCAGTGCCTCCCCATCTCCCCTCACACAGTACAGTAACCAGTGCCTCCCGTCTCCCCTCACACAGTACAGTAACCAGTGCCTCCCGTCTCCCCTCACACAGTACAGTAACCAGTGCCTCCCGTCTCCCCTCACACAGTACAGTAACCAGTGCCCCCCATCTCCCCTCACACAGTACAGTAACCAGTGCCTCCCGTCTCCCCTCACACAGTACAGTAACCAGTGCCCCCCATCTCCCCTCACACAGTACAGTAACCAGTGCCTCCCGTCTCCCCTCACACAGTACAGTAACCAGTGTCCTCCTGTCTCCCCTCACACAGTACAGTAACCAGTGCCCCCCGTCTCCCCTCACACAGTACAGTAACCAGTGCCTCCCGTCTCCCCTCACACAGTACAGTAACCAGTGCCTCCCCATCTCCCCTCACACAGTACAGTAACCAGTGCCTCCCGTCTCCCCTCACACAGTACAGTAACCAGTGCCCCCCCAACTCCCCTCACACAGTACAGTAACCAGTGCCTCCCGTCTCCCCTCACACAGTACAGTAACCAGTGCCTCCCCATCTCCCCTCACACAGTACAGTAACCAGTGCCCCCCATCTCCCCTCACACAGTACAGTAACCAGTGCCCCCCGTCTCCCCTCACACAGTACAGTAACCAGTGCCTCCCGTCTCCCCTCACACAGTACAGTAACCAGTGCCTCCCGTCTCCCCTCACACAGTACAGTAACCAGTGCCCCCCCAACTCCCCTCACACAGTACAGTAACCAGGGCCCCCCGTCTCCCCTCACACAGTACAGTAACCAGTGCCCCCCATCTCCCCTCACACAGTACAGTAACCAGTGCCTCCCGTCTCCCCTCACACAGTACAGTAACCAGTGCCCCTCATCTCCCCTCACACAGTACAGTAACCAGTGCCCCCCATCTCCCCTCACACAGTACAGTAACCAGTGCCCCCCGTCTCCCCTCACACAGTACAGTAACCAGTGCCCCCATCTCCCCTCACACAGTACAGTAACCAGTGCCCCCCGTCTCCCCTCACACAGTACAGTAACCAGTGCCCCCCCAACTCCCCTCACACAGTACAGTAACCAGGGCCCCCCGTCTCCCCTCACACAGTACAGTAACCAGTGCCCCCCATCTCCCCTCACACAGTACAGTAACCAGTGCCTCCCGTCTCCCCTCACACAGTACAGTAACCAGTGCCTCCCGTCTCCCCTCACACAGTACAGTAACCAGTGCCTCCCGTCTCCCCTTACACAGTACAGTAACCAGTGCCCCCCGTCTCCCCTCACACAGTACAGTAACCAGTGCCTCCCCATCTCCCCTCACACAGTACAGTAACCAGTGCCTCCCGTCTCCCCTCACACAGTACAGTAACCAGTGCCTCCCGTCTCCCCTCACACAGTACAGTAACCAGTGCCTCCCGTCTCCCCTCACACAGTACAGTAACCAGTGCCTCCCGTCTCCCCTTACACAGTACAGTAACCAGTGCCCCCCGTCTCCCCTCACACAGTACAGTAACCAGTGCCTCCCGTCTCCCCTCACACAGTACAGTAACCAGTGCCTCCCGTCTCCCCTTACACAGTACAGTAACCAGTGCCCCCCGTCTCCCCTCACACAGTACAGTAACCAGTGCCCCCCATCTCCCCTCACACAGTACAGTAACCAGTGCCTCCCGTCTCCCCTCACACAGTACAGTAACCAGTGCCTCCCGTCTCCCCTCACACAGTACAGTAACCAGTGCCCCCCATCTCCCCTCACACAGTACAGTAACCAGTGCCTCCCGTCTCCCCTCACACAGTAAAGTAACCAGTGCCTCCCCATCTCCCCTCACACAGTACAGTAACCAGTGCCTCCACGTCTCCCCTCACACAGTACAGTAACCAGTGCCCCCCATCTCCCCTCACACAGTACAGTAACCAGTACCTCCACGTCTCCCCTCACACAGTACAGTAACCAGTGCCCCCCCCATCTCCCCTCACACAGTACAGTAACCAGTGCCCCCCATCTCCCCTCACACAGTACAGTAACCAGTGCCTCCCGTCTCCCCTCACACAGTACAGTAACCAGTGCCTCCCCATCTCCCCTCACACAGTACAGTAACCAGTGCCTCCACGTCTCCCCTCACACAGTACAGTAACCAATGCCCCCCATCTCCCCTCACACAGTACAGTAACCAGTGCCTCCCCATCTCCCCTCACACAGTACAGTAACCAGTGCCTCCCCATCTCCCCTCACACAGTACAGTAACCAGTGCCTCCCCATCTCCCCTCACACAGTACAGTAACCAGTGCCTCCCGTCTCCCCTCACACAGTACAGTAACCAGTGCCTCCCGTCTCCCCTCACACAGTACAGTAACCAGTGCCTCCCGTCTCCCCTCACACAGTACAGTAACCAGTGCCCCCCGTCTCCCCTCACACAGTACAGTAACCAGTGCCCCCCGTTTCCCCTCACACAGTACAGTAACCAATGCCCCTCATCTCCCCTCACACAGTACAGTAACCAGTGCCTCCACGTCTCCCCTCACACAGTACAGTAACCAGTGCCTCCCGTCTCCCCTCACACAGTACAGTAACCAGTGCCTCCTGTCTCCCCTTACACAGTACAGTAACCAGTGCCTCCCGTCTCCCCTCACACAGTACAGTAACCAGTGCCCACCATCTCCCCTCACACAGTACAGTAACCAGTGCCTCCCGTCTCCCCTCACACAGTACAGTAACCAGTGCCCCCCGTTTCCCCTCACACAGTACAGTAACCAGTGCCCCCCATCTCCCCTCACACAGTACAGTAACCAGTGCCTCCCGTCTCCCCTCACACAGTACAGTAACCAGTGCCCCTCATCTCCCCTCACACAGTACAGTAACCAGTGCCTCCCGTCTCCCCTTACACAGTACAGTAACCAGTGCCTCCCGTCTCCCCTTACACAGTACAGTAACCAGTGCCTCCCGTCTACCCTCACACAGTACAGTAACCAGTGCCTCCCGTCTCCCCTCACACAGTACAGTAACCAGTGCCTCCTGTCTCCCCTTACACAGTACAGTAACCAGTGCCTCCCGTCTCCCCTTACACAGTACAGTAACCAGTGCCTCCTGTCTACCCTCACACAGTACAGTAACCAGTGCCTCCCGTCTCCCCTCACACAGTACAGTAACCAGTGCCTCCCCATCTCCCCTCACACAGTACAGTAACCAGTGCCTCCACGTCTCCCCTCACACAGTACAGTAACCAGTGCCCCCCATCTCCCCTCACACAGTACAGTAACCAGTGCCCCCCATCTCCCATCACACAGTACAGTAACCAGTGCCTCCCCATCTCCCCTCACACAGTACAGTAACCAGTGCCTCCCCATCTCCCCTCACACAGTACAGTAACCAGTGCCTCCCGTCTCCCCTCACACAGTACAGTAACCAGTGCCTCCCGTCTCCCCTCACACAGTACAGTAACCAGTGCCCCGTCTCCCCTCACACAGTACAGTAACCAGTGCCTCCCGTCTCCCCTCACACAGTACAGTAACCAGTGCCCCCCGTTTCCCCTCACACAGTACAGTAACCAGTGCCTCCCGTCTCCCCTCACACAGTACAGTAACCAGTGCCTCCCGTCTCCCCTCACACAGTACAGTAACCAGTGCCCCCCGTTTCCCCTCACACAGTACAGTAACCAGTGCCCCCCGTTTCCCCTCACACAGTACAGTAACCAGTGCCCCCCGTTTCCCCTCACACAGTACAGTAACCAGTGCCTCCCCATCTCCCCTCACACAGTACAGTAACCAGTGCCCCCCGTTTCCCCTCACACAGTACAGTAACCAGTGCCCCTCATCTCCCCTCACACAGTACAGTAACCAATGCCTCCCCATCTCCCCTCACACAGTACAGTAACCAGTGCCCCCCGTTTCCCCTCACACAGTACAGTAACCAGTGCCTCCCGTCTCCCCTCACACAGTACAGTAACCAGTGCCCCCCCATCTCCCCTCACACAGTACAGTAACCAATGCCTCCCCATCTCCCCTCACACAGTACAGTAACCAGTGCCCCCCGTTTCCCCTCACACAGTACAGTAACCAGTGCCTCTCATCTCCCCTCACACAGTACAGTAACCAATGCCTCCCCATCTCCCCTCACACAGTACAGTAACCAGTGCCCCCCGTTTCCCCTCACACAGTACAGTAACCAGTGCCTCCCGTCTCCCCTCACACAGTACAGTAACCAGTGCCTCCCGTCTCCCCTCACACAGTACAGTAACCAGTGCCTCCACGTCTCCCCTCACACAGTACAGTAACCAGTGCCTCCCAGTCTCCCCCCACACAGTACAGTAACCAGTGCCCCTCGTCTCCCCTCACACAGTACAGTAACCAGTGCCTCCCATCTCCCCTCACACAGTACAGTAACCAGTGCCTCCCAGTCTCCCCCCACACAGTACAGTAACCAGTGCCCCTCGTCTCCCCTCACACAGTACAGTAACCAGTGCCTCCCGTCTCCCCTCACACAGTACAGTAACCAGTGCCTCCCGTCTCCCCTCACACAGTACAGTAACCAGTGCCCCCCGTTTCCCCTCACACAGTACAGTAACCAGTGCCTCCCGTCTCCCCTCACACAGTACAGTAACCAGTGCCCCCCATCTCCCCTCACACAGTACAGTAACCAGTGCCTCCCAGTCTCCCCCCACACAGTACAGTAACCAGTGCCCCTCGTCTCCCCTCACACAGTACAGTAACCAGTGCCTCCCGTCTCCCCTCACACAGTACAGTAACCAGTGCCTCCCAGTCTCCCCCCACACAGTACAGTAACCAGTGCCCCTCGTCTCCCCTCACACAGTACAGTAACCAGTGCCTCCCGTCTCCCCTTACACAGTACAGTAACCAGTGCCTCCCGTCTCCCCTTACACAGTACAGTAACCAGTGCCTCCTGTCTACCCTCACACAGTACAGTAACCAGTGCCTCCCGTCTCCCCTCACACAGTACAGTAACCAGTGCCTCCCGTCTCCCCTCACACAGTACAGTAACCAGTGCCTCCCGTCTCCCCTTACACAGTACAGTAACCAGTGCCTCCCGTCTCCCCTTACACAGTACAGTAACCAGTGCCTCCTGTCTACCCTCACACAGTACAGTAACCAGTGCCTCCCCATCTCCCCTCACACAGTACAGTAACCAGTGCCTCCCGTCTCCCCTTACACAGTACAGTAACCAGTGCCTCCCGTCTCCCCTTACACAGTACAGTAACCAGTGCCTCCTGTCTCCCCTCACACAGTACAGTAACCAGTGCCTCCCCATCTCCCCTCACACAGTACAGTAACCAGTGCCTCCCGTCTCCCCTCACACAGTATGGCGGCCAGTATCTCCTGGTACACAGTATAATGGTCATTGTGCCTCCTCACAGGGTTCTTTATACATCATCCATACTGTAGCTGCTGACACTTATTGGCACCAGTAGGTGGGTGATACGTCCTCACTTCCTGCCTGTCGCCCTGTAGCTGACATGGGGTCTATTCATGAAGCAGTGATAAGTGTGGAGAAGTGAGCCAGTGGAGAAGTTGTCCATGGCAACCAATCAGCACTGAAGTAACATTTATAATTTGCATACTATACAATTGTATAGATCAGGCTCACTTCTCCACACTTATCACTGGTTCATGAATAGACCTCTAGGTCTCCTATAGCGTCAGCAGTGGCTGCGGGCAACTGCTTGTTATATATAATCCCCAGTACTATACCTCCATGTTCCCACCGCTGGTTCTCCTGCCACGTGTGACGCTGTGCACTACATTATGTGTGATGCTGTGTGTGTGACACTGTGTACTACATTGTGTGTGACGCTGTGTGTGTGACACTGTGTACTACATTGTGTGTGATGCTGTGTGTGTGACACTGTGTACTACATTGTGTGTGATGCTGTGTGTGTGACACTGTATTACATTATGTGTGATGCTGTGTGTGTGTGTGTGTGTGTGACGCTGTGTACTACATTATGTGTGACACTGTGTATTACATTATGTGTGACGCTGTGTGTGTGACACTGTGTACTACATTGTGTGTGATGCTGTGTGTGTGACACTGTGTACTACATTATGTGTGATGCTGTGTGTGTGACACTGTATTACATTATGTGTGATGCTGTGTGTGTGTGTGTGTGTGTGTGTGTGTGAGACGCTGTGTACTACATTGTGTGACACTGTGTACTACATTATGTGTGACGCTGTGTGTGTGACACTGTGTACTACATTGTGTGTGATGCTGTGTGTGTGACACTGTGTACTACATTATGTGTGACGCTGTGTGTGTGACACTGTGTACTACATTGTGTGTGATGCTGTGTGTGACACTGTGTACTACATTATATGTGATGCTGTGTGTGTGACACTGTGTACTACATTATGTGTGATGCTGTGTGTGTGACACTGTGTACTACATTGTGTGTGATGCTGTGTGTGTGACACTGTGTACTACATTATGTGTGACGCTGTGTGTGTGACACTGTGTACTACATTGTGTGTGATGCTGTGTGTGTGACACTGTGTACTACATTGTGTGATGCTGTGTGTGTGACACTGTATTACATTATGTGTGATGCTGTGTGTGTGTGTGACGCTGTGCACTACATTATGTGTGATGCTGTGTGTGTGACACTGTGTATTACATTATGTGTGACGCTGTGTGTGACAGTGTACTACATTATGTGTGACGCTGTGTGTGTGACACTGTGTACTACATTATGTGTGACGCTGTGTGTGTGACACTGTGTATTACATTATGTGTGACGCTGTGTGTGTGACGCTGTGTACTACATTATGTGTGACGCTGTGTGTGTGACGCTGTGTACTACATTATGTGTGACGCTGTGTGTGTGACGCTGTGTACTACATTATGTGTGATGCTGTGTACTACATTATGTGTGATGCTGTGTGTGTGACACTGTGTATTACATTATGTGTGATGCTGTGTGTGTGACACTGTGTACTACATTATGTGTGACGCTGTGTGTGTGACACTGTACTACATTATGTGTAACGCTGTGTGTGACACTGTGTACTACATTATGTGTGATGCTGTGTGTGTGACACACTGTACTACATTATGTGTGACGCTGTGTGTGTGACACTGTGTACTACATTGTGTGTGATGCTGTGTGTGTGACACTGTGTACTACATTGTGTGTGATGCTGTGTGTGTGACACTGTGTACTACATTGTGTGTGATGCTGTGTGTGTGACACTGTGTACTACATTGTGTGTGATGCTGTGTGTGTGACACTGTGTACTACATTGTGTGTGATGCTGTGTGTGTGACACTGTGTACTACATTGTGTGTGATGCTGTGTGTGTGACACTGTACTACATTGTGTGTGATGCTGTGTGTGTGACACTGTGTACTACATTGTGTGTGATGCTGTGTGTGACACTGTGTACTACATTGTGTGTGATGCTGTGTGTGTGACACTGTACTACATTGTGTGTGATGCTGTGTGTGTGACACTGTGTACTACATTGTGTGTGATGCTGTGTGTGTGACACTGTGTACTACATTGTGTGTGATGCTGTGTGTGTGACACTGTGTACTACATTGTGTGTGATGCTGTGTGTGTGACACTGTGTACTGCATTGTGTGTGACGCTGTGTGTGTGACAATGTGTACTGCATTATGTGTGACGCTGTGTGTGTGACACTGTGTACTACATTGTGTGTGATGCTGTGTGTGTGACACTGTGTACTACATTGTGTGTGATGCTGTGTGTGTGACACTGTGTACTACATTATGTGTGACGCTGTGTGTGTGACACTGTATTACATTATGTGTGACACTGTGTACTACATTGTGTGTGTGGCGCTGTGTACTACGCTATGTGTGATGCTGTGTACTACATTGTGTGTGACGATGTGTGTGTGTGTGGCGCTGTGTACTACATTGTGTGTGACGATGTGTGTGTGTGTGTGTGGCGCTGTTTACTACATTATGTGTGACGTTCTCTGTATGACGCTGTGTACTACATTGTGTGTGGCGCTGTGTACTACATTATTTGTGACGCTGTGTACTACGTTGTGTGTGACGCTGTGTACTACGTAGTGTGTGACGCTGTGTACTACATTATATGTGACGCTGTGTACTACATTATATGTGACGCTGTGTACTACGTTGTGTGTGACGCTGTGTACTACATAGTGTGTGACGCTGTGTACTACATTATGTGTGACGCTGTGTACTACATTATGTGTGACGCTGTGTACTACATTATGTGTGACGCTGTGTACTACATTATGTGTGACGCTGTGTACTACATTATATGTGACGCTGTGTACTACATTATATGTGACGCTGTGTACTACATTATATGTGACGCTGTGTACTACATTATATGTGACGCTGTGTACTACATTATATGTGACGCTGTGTACTACATTTTGTGTGATGCTGTGTATTACATTATGTGTGACGCTGTGTACTGCATTATGTGTGACGCTGTGTACTACATTATATGTGACGCTGTGTGTGTGTGTGTGTGTGTGTGTGTGTGTGTGTGTGATCTCTCTCATGGGCGCTGCCACACACTGACAGGAAACACAGCGTCTCACACACACACACAGCGTCACACATAGTGATCTCTCTCATGGGCTGCCACACACTGACAGGAAACACACCTCCAAGATTAGCGTCACACACACAGCGTCACACACACGCACACATTTTAGTACACAGCGTCACACATTGTGATTTCTCTCATGGGCTGCCACACACTGACAGGAAACACAGCGTCACACAATGTAGTACACAGCGTCACGTGTGACGCTGTGTGAGATGCTGTGTGTGTGAGACACTGTTTGTGTGACGCTGTGTACTACATTGTGTGTGAAGCTGATCTCGGAGATGTGTTTCATGTCAGCGTGTGGCAGCCCCTGATAGAGATCACTATGTGTGACGCTGTGTGTGTGTGTGTGACGCTGTGTGTGTGTGAAGCTGATCTCGGAGATGTGTTTCATGTCAGCGTGTGGCAGCCCCTAATAGAGATCACTATGTGTGACGCTGTGTGTGTGTGTGTGACGCTGTGTGTGTGTGAAGCTGATCTCAGAGATGTGTTTCCGGTCAGCGTGTAGCAGCCCCTAATAGAGGTCACTATGTGTGACGCTGTGTGTGTGTGTGACGCTTTGTGTGTGTGTGTGACGCTGATCTCTGAGATGTTTCCTGTCAGCGTGTGGCAGCCCCTGATAGAGATCACTATGTGTGACGCTGTGTGTGTGTATGTGTGTGAGACGCTGATCTCAGAGATGTGTTTCCGGTCGGCGTGTAGCAGCCCCTAATAGAGGTCACTATGTGTGACGCTGTGTGTGTGTGTGTGTGTGTGTGTGTGTGTGTGTGTGTGTGTGTGTGTGTGTGTGTGTGTGTGTGAGACACTGATCTCAGAGATGTGTTTCCGGTCAGCGTGTAGCAGCCCCTAATAGAGGTCACTATGGGAGGCTCTCAGCCACTGATGATATACTCCTGGGAAATGGCAGTGTGATGATGATTGGTCATACAGACGTATGTAAGTTTATTGTGTGTATTATGTGTAACCGGCCTTGTTCCCTGCAGACATCTACCACAGCCCGGATGTCCCTGAAGTGGAACTGGTCAGCATGCTAGAAGAGCAGCTCCCCCAGTACAAGCTGCGAGTGGACTCCCTGTTCCTGTATGAGCACCAAGACTGGATCCAGTCCCCAACGCAGCCGAGCAATGGCCCCAGCATCCTGTCCCCTGTGCTGGCTGAGGAGACTTTCCGTTACATGAGTGAGTGTCCCACAGAGGTGGGGGGGTAGGTGACTGGTCATCCTGTGGTGGGGGGTAGGTGACTGGTCACCCTGTGGTGGGGGGTAGGTAACTGGTCAGCCTGTGGTGGGGGGTAGGTGACTGGTCAGCCTGTGGTGGGGGGTAGGTGACTGGTCAGCCTGTGGTGGGGGGTAGGTGACGCATCAGCCTGTGGTGGGAGGTAGGTGACGCGTCAGCCTGTGGTGGGAGGTAGGTGTCGGTTCAGCCTGTGGTGGGAGGTAGGTGACTAGTCAGCCTGTGATGAGGGGTAGGTGACTGGTCAGCCTGTGGTGGAGGTAGGTGACTGGTCAGCCTGTGGTGGGGGTAGGTGACTGGTCAGCCTGTGGTGGGAGGTAGGTGACTGGTCAGCCTGTGGTGGAGGTAGGTGACTGGTTAGCCTGTGGTGGGAGGTAGGTGACTGGTCAGCCTGTGGTGAGGGGTAGGTGACTGATCAGCCTGTGGTGGGAGGTAGGTGACGCGTCAGCCTGTGGTGGGAGGTAAGTGATGCGTCAGCCTGTGGTGGAGGTAGGTGTCAGGTCAGCCTGTGGTGGGAGGTAGGTGACGGGTCAGCCTGTAGGTGACTTGTCGGCCTGTGGTAGGGGGTAGGTTGTGACCGGACGCCTTTCGTACGAAAGCACTCACCGCTTTCGCGTCCCGTCCCCAGCACACAGAATTGGATGTTTAGGTCACACAGGACCTGACCACATAGGGGATTCCCGCTTACCGTCAGTAACCGCCTGTTACTGACTCCACCCGCTGTGCTGTGGGCGGGTTTATGCTGCCACCACCAAACTCCTAACCTGCCGTGGCGTTTGGAACCACGGTTCTGCTCTGTATGTGCCGACACACTGCCTTACCACACCTGTGTGGTATTGACGAATCCCCACTAGTCCTCTACCGGTAGCTGTCGGAAGGCGGATCTTGGAGACGTTGGGGTGCTCTCGGGACAGCCGGAGAATGGGGCTATGTTTTGCATAGGCCTGCAGGTCACAAGATGAAGCGTCGTCTTTAGGCAGAAGATCTTTATTTGCCCAAATACAGCCTTCAAAAAGGCTCAGCAGTACAGCAAGATGTTCACAGTAGAAAGTAGTTGGTATAATACACTCTGGAGGCTCACAGGCCTCCTCTTTATGTCAATTTTCCACACAGTACCACAGGGGGTCATGTCCCCCCTGAGTAATTTCCATCCAATCAGGAAATTTTACAAAATACAAATAAATAAATAAAACAATTTCCTCTTTCCTGGCACACACCAAGTTTTGTATAATTTAAACTCCAATTCCTACCACCTGGGAGTTTACACTTCACCATTGATACATTTATCACATAGCTTCAAAATACAAATGTTTCTGTCTCATTAACATCTCCATGCAAACCCAGTTCACACAATATTCAGAGAAGACCGCAAACAAATCCTTTCACCTGCATGTGTCTATAAAGTTACACAGAGACACATCTCAATCTCAAAGAAATGGCTTGTCTATACACCCCTTTCCAGGTGCCAGGGTCATCAGCATCTCAATTCCTAGGTGAGAAGCTTCCAAGTTCATTTCTCCTCAAACGTAAATGCATTTTAAAACCAACACAGCTTACACATTCCTTCTAAGTGCTGGCATTTGCTGCATTGTAAATGTGCAATCTTACAACTGTGCCTAGAGCATTACATATAACATTGGTGAAAACACAGTATTAAATATATTTTGAAATACCCGGTGCCTAGCACCCACAATACATTTAAAGACGGCACCTAGCACCAGTGCACAGTTTAAAAGTGGCGTCAAGCACTCATTGTCCTCCTAATGGCACCGGGCACTAGGGGTTAACCCCTTCAGTGCTGTGGCCGCCATTACACGTATGGCTGGTTAGTCTCTCCGGCCACACTCCTCCCCCCCCCCCCCCCCCCCCCCCCTCCCCAATTCAAGCGGGAAACCAGGGAGCCATGTCCCAACGATTTGACTCCTGGTGGTACCGCAGTCTGTTGGGTTGAAGGGGACGCTACTTGGGGGGTGTATATCCGGCCTAGACAGTTCATCCATAGTGTAGTGGGCCTCTCTTTGTGGGTGCACAATGTTCAAATAGTCCACCTGAAGTCCAAGTTCAAGGCTCCACCACAAAAGTCTGTCCAATTTCCCCAAGGTAGGTTGCAGCCACCTAACAGATGGGTGGTAAGTCACCACGGCGGGGGGCCTGTTACACAGAAGTGCCACCCAAGATGTCCCAATTGTGGCATACCCCACCTCCCACCATAGCAGTTTTCTGCTCAAACAGGCCGCAGGGTGCTCCTGCCCATATGGCTCCTCCTGGCTCAGTACTGCTCCCAGTCCGTGCAGTGGCGCAGTAGTTCGTAAAACACAGTCCTGGTCAAGAATGTGCGCCATCAGCACTGGAGCGGGTACCCGAGCCTCCTTCAATGACTGGAATGCCAACTCGCAAGCGGGTGCAAAGTCCACTGTCTTGGGAATGCCCTTCCTAGTCATCTCTGTAAGGGGGTTCACTACAGGACTAAAGTCAATGACAACATGTCCGTAGGGCCTTACAGGTTCTAAGGTCAGTACCTGTCTGGGTGATGTGGGTTGGCGACAGCCTCTGGTTGCCTCCACCCCCTCTGGTTTGGGCCTACCCCTGTCTCCTCCCACATGGTGCCCCAGGCACTGCACCTCCGTCATTCCTATCTGTCAATCGTCTTTCCTAACTGTTAGACCTGCCCTCCAATCCTCCTCTGTCGACCTATGACTCGGGAAACCTACCCTGTCACCTAGGTCTACTCTTTCCTCCCCATCCGCTACCTGTGCCACAGTGATGGCGGCCAGACCACCAGCCTCTGGATCCTGTGTGGCATCCACTACAGGGAGGCTGCGTGTCTTCCCCGATCTACTGAGCACAGGCAGGGGACCTGCTATGTCCACAGCAACTTGCTGCAAGGGTTCTTCTATGGGCAGAGGCCCAGAGACAACACAACCGCTGGAGTGCCCCGGCTGCCAACGCATGGCACCAGCCTTACAGTTGGTCTGGGCGTCATCCGACATTCCAGACCAGGATAAGCTCTGTGACAGGCACTTAAGGGTATGGTCTGTCTCCGGGTTACTGTCCAAAGGGGTTTCGCTGGCAACCGACACCGGTTGTGCAGGAAAGTTCCCTGGGGGGACCTGTTGGACACATTCCCTATCTGGTCTATCCCCTCCCACTTTCCTGGCTACCCTGACCTTAACCCTTCCCGCCAGTTCAAACTTCCTGCCCCAACCCGGTCAAGGCCACTGCCAGAGTGGCGCCTCATGCCTTTCAGGGATGGGCCAGAGAGTTGAGCCTCCCTAAACTCCTGCCTGCGGCCCTCAATCTCTCCTAAATGGGGACACACTACAGGGGTATCTAGGTGGGGACTACTAGGGTCAGTCTGGTAGGGGTCAGTCACGGAAAGGTCAGTGTGGTTTCTCATACTCACCGCTGGAGTTGGCAAACCACTTGGATCAGGAGCATCATTGGGCACCCCCACAGTATCAAACGAGCTGGAACCGACATCCTCTGCGTTGCTAGGGGACGTAGGCATACCAGAAGCAAAAGGCATGCGAGGTCGATGTGCCCGTCTAGCCGCTGTAATCTTTTCCTCTGGGCTGGTTGATGCTGTGGTTGGCTGTGCTGGCAGTTGTCTAGCAGCTGTAGTCTTTTCCTCGGGGCTGGGCTGTGCTGGAGTAGCTGATGTCAAAGGTGGTTGTGGAACTTGACTTCGGGGAATGGCGCCAGCAAACGTGGTGACGATCCCACCACCCAGGTCATTTCCTAGGACCACATCAGTTGGGAGACCATCCATGACGGCAACTTCTCGCAACTCTGGTCCAGCTCCCCAGTCCAGGTAGACTCTTGCCATGGGAACCTCTTTCTCCGTTCCATCTGCCAGGGTGACCTTGGCAGTGCGACCCTGCAATACTGCAGCAGGATCTATAAGGTGGGGGCTCATCACAGTGATTGAGGCCCCAGAGTCTCTTAGGCCTTCCCCCTGCAGGGGTCCCACGTGGACCGGCTGCAGGTGCCTCCACATGTTGTGTAGGGGCTGTTTGGCCATGCCGGTGACTCTCTCCGCAGAGTGCACCTGTCTTTCGCCACACTCCATCGGACTGACTGGAGGGGGAACAGTCTCTGTAGGCTCATCTCCTCTCATCAAACAAGCGAGCCGGGCTCCAGCACTCGGATTTGGGGCACGAGTCTGGGGTGCTTGGGATGCAGGACAGTTCATCCTCAGATGTCCGATTTTCCCACAGCCATAGCACTTCTTCTCCAGTCGTGGTACCGATGATCTCTGATCACTTGCAGGGACACTGCGGTGCGGTTGCTGGCCAAGAGCACCCGGGTTGGAAGATGCTTGCTTTGGGCGATGAGCTGAAGAGGGGTGTCCCGCTGGTTGTACAGTCTTTTGGGGCTGGCTGGGCGCTTCTGCCCGTGTGGCCGAATTGCCACATACTTGTCTGCTAACTGGGCAGCCATCTTTAAGCTGGGTGGCTCCCGGTCTAGCACCCACTCCTTCACTTCTGGGGCGCACCTGTGGTAGAACTGCTCCCTGCAGATCAGGTCGATCAGTGTGTCCCATGTAGTGGCTTCAGAATCCTTCACCCACTTCACCACATACTGCCGCAGCTGGGTGACGAACTGCTCATGGGTGCTGCTAGGATGCTTGGGCAAGTCTCTGAACTTCTTCCTGTAAGACTCTGGAGTGATGAAGACTCGCTGGAGGAGGACCTTCGCGACTTCGTCGTAATCCCCACAGTCCTCCGTGGCCACTCCTCGATAGGCCTCCAATGCCTCTCCATGCAGAGTGGGCACAAGGTGTCTCACCCACTCCGACTTGGGTAAATCGTGTAGTTTACAAGTCCTTTCAAAAACTTGTAAATGTCCATCAATGTCCCCATCACTGTCTGCAAACTTGGCAAACTGAATGCGTCCTGATCTGTGTACAACAGCTGACAACGGCTCCCGGGCTGCCACGGCCTGTGGTGCCCGCTCATCACGCCACATCTGGATGATGATCAAGCGCTCTTGCTCCGTTGCCCTTTCCCCCAATTCCGCTAGCCGATCCGCTAGGCTATCCGTGCTGCCCCTCCTGGGACGTTGGGATCCTGGCCCTGCTAGGGATTGCTGGGAAACATGGCTACTGCTAGAAGGGTCGGGGCTTGTGGTTCTCACCGGTTCCGTACGAAGGTCCACTGGTGGGCCGTCCTCTTCGATGCTGACGCCGTCAGTGCTATCCACCTCCGCCCGATGGGACTCCTCCAAGCTTATGAGCGCCGCCTTCATGACGCTTCTGGACGCGTTGAAAGGGATGTCCACACCCTTCTCCTGGCACACGATCTCCAGATCGCCCTTAGACGTTCCACTGAATTCCGCCATCTTGTGCGTTCTCCTGCGCTGCAGTTACTCCTCTCCTGAGTAACTCGGCTTCTCCAATCGAGTGACCGAAAAGCCGCCTGGGATTATCCCACCGCTATGCCACCAATTTCTGTGACCGGACGCCTTTCGTACGAAAGCACTCACCGCTTTCGCGTTCCGTCCCCAGCACACAGAATTGGATGTTTAGGTCACACAGGACCTGACCACATAGGGGATTCCCGCTTACCGTCAGTAACCGCCTGTTACTGACTCCACCCACTGCGCTGTGGGCGGGTTTATGCTGCCACCACCAAACTCCTAACCTGCTGTGGCGTTTGAAACCACGGTTCTGCTCTGTATGTGCCGACACACTGCCTTACCACACCTGTGTGGTATTGACGAATCCCCACTAGTCCTCTACCGGTAGCTGGCGGAAGGCGGATCTTGGAGACATTGGGGTGCTCCCGGGACAGCCGAAGAACGGGGCTATGTTTTGCATAGGCCTGCAGGTCACAAGATGAAGCGTCGTCTTTAGGCAGAAGATCTTTATTTGCCCAAATACAGCCTTCAAAAAGGCTCAGCAGTACAGCAAGATGTTCACAGTAGAAAGTAGTTGGTATAATACACTCTGGAGGCACGCAGGCCTCCTTTTAATGTCAATTTTCCACACAGTACCACAGGGGGTCATGTCCCCCCTGAGTAATTTCCATCCAATCAGGAAATCTTACAAAATACAAATAAATAAATAAAACAATTTCCTCTTTCCTGGCACACACCAAGTTTTGTATAATTTAAACTCTAATTCCTACCACCTGGGAGTTTACACTTCACCATTGATACATTTATCACATAGCTTCAAAATACAAATGTTTCTGTCTCAGTCACATCTCCATGCAAACCCAGTTCACACAATATTCAGAGAAGACAGCAACAAATCCTTTCACCTGCATGTGTCTATAAAGTTACACAGAGACGCATCTCAATCTCAAAGAATGCTTGTCCACAGACCCCTTTCCAGGTGCCAGGGTCATCAGCATCTCAATTCCTAGGTGAGAAGCTTCCAGGCCATTTGTCCTCAAACGTAAATGCATTTTAAAACCAACACAGCTTACACATTCCTTCTAAGTGCTGGCATTTGCTGCAATGTAAATGTGCAATCCTACAACTGTGCCTAGAGCATTACATATAACATGGTGAAAACACAGTATTAAATATATTTTGAAATACCCGGTGCCTAGCACCCACAATACATTTAAAGATGGCGCCTAGCACCAGTGCACAGTTTAAAAGTGGCGCCAAGCGCCCATTGTCCTCCTCATGGCACCGGGCACTAGGGGTTAACCCCTTCAGTGCCGCGGCCGCCATTACACGTGTGGCTGGTTAGTCTCTCCGGCCACATAGGTGACTGGTCAGCCTGTGATGAGGGGTAGGTGACGGGTCAGCCTGTGATGAGGGGTAGGTGACGGGTCAGCCTGTGGTGGGGAGTAGGTGACGCATCAGCCTGTGGTGGGGAGTAGGTGACGCATCAGCCTGTGGTGGAGGTAGGTGACGGTTCAACCTGTGATGAGAAGTAGGTGACTGGTCAGCCTGTGGTGGGGGGTAGGTGACGCATCAGCCTGTGGTGGAGGAGGTAGGTGACGGTTCAGCCTGTGGTGAGGTGTAGGTGACGGGTCAGCCTGTGATGAGGGGTAGGTGACGGGTCAGCCTGTGATGAGGGGTAGGTGACGGGTCAGCCTGTGATGGAGGTAGGTGACAGGTCAGCCTGTGATGGAGGTAGGTGACGGGTCAGCCTGTGATGAGGGGTGGACTGGTCAGCCTGTGATGGAGGTAGGTGACGGGTCAACCTGTGATGAGGGGTAGGTGACGGGTCAGCCTGTGGTGGAGCTAGGTGACGCGTCAGCCTGTGGTGGGAGGTAAGTGACTGGTCAGCCTGTGGTGGGAGGTAGGTGACGCGTCAGCCTGTGGTGGAGGTAGGTGACGGATCAGCCTGTGGTGGGGGGTAGGTGACGGGTCAGCCTGTGGTGGGGGGTAGGTGACTGGTCAGCCTGTGGTGGGGGGTAGGTGACTGGTCAGCCTGTGGTTGGAGGTAGGAGTCTGCTCAGTCTGTGGTGGGGGGTAGGTGACTGGTCAGCCTGTGGTGGGGGGGTAGGTGACTGGTCAGCCTGTGGTGGGGGGTAGGTGACTGGTCAACCTGTGGTGGGGGGTGGGTGACTGGTCAGCCTGTGGGGAGGGGGGGGGGGGGGGGGTAGGTGACTGGTCAGCCTGTGGTGGGGGTAGGTGACGCGTCAGCCTGTGTGTGTGGGGGGGGGGGGTGTAGGTGACTGGTCAGCCTGTGATGAGGGGTAGGTGACGGGTCAGCCTGTGGTGGGGGTAGGTGACGGGTCAGCCTGCGATGAAGGGTAGGTGACGGGTCAGCCTGTGGTGGCGGTAGGTGACTGGTCAGCCTGTGGTGGGTGTAGGTGACGGGTCAGCCTGTGGTGGGGGTAGGTGACGGGTCAGCCTGTGGTGGGGGTAGGTGACGGGTCAGCCTGTGGTGGGGGTAGGTGACGGGTCAGCCTGTGGTGGGGGTAGGTGACGGGTCAGCCTGTGGTGGGGGTAGGTGACGGGTCAGCCTGTGGTGGGGGTAGGTGACGGGTCATATAAAACAAGTAGCAGCGCTTATTCAAAATACATACATAAAATGTGTCTTTAAAAAATAATTTTTAATAAGAACAATGTACAGTACATAACAGGTATGAGGATAACTGAATGTATCTCGTGTGGAAACCTAAATAAGTCCCGTACAATTGTGCAGACCACAATGAATATTGTTAAGCAAGGTTCATTGGCCTTCAAGGGCCATTTATAGAAGATATTTTTGGACACAGTTCATATAGGTAACGTTACCAGTAGGAGCCGCTGGAGGATGATCTGTGACTTTGATTCATTTGAGCTTTTTTGGAATTAAAGTTGTCCTCACTAGTGTGCGGTATCCAATCCGGATAATGTCCTTTGAGACAAAAAGGCCAAACAGTTGGCAGTGTACACCGACTGCTGGGTCCAATCCAGTCCGTTATTGTAGCGGGTATCAGATAAATGCGTCTGCTAACGGGAGGTGTAGGTTCCAAATCCTGACGCATTTCGCTGCTATCTAGCATCTTTATCAAAGGTGTTTGTAAGGGTCCCTTTTTGGTGTTTATATACCCTACTTGATTAGTGAGATTATTCACACCTGGTATCATTCTGAATAAAAATAATAAAATAATACAAAAAATAAATATATTCACATAAAGTGCAGCAGAGGAGGCAGACCACACTCTTGTACATTGGATATGGAAAAACGAGCAACAGAAATAAGAGTAAAAAGATATCTTTATTTATCGATTCCCAATGGGATTTCCTGTTTCCTGCGTTTGGAACGCAAGGTCCGATCACGTGACTTCCCGTTTGAACATACATAAACGTCAGACTGGTTCTTCTCAATTGTATAAACTAATACTGAAGGATAGGAGGTTACACGTGTAAATATTTCTGAATTCAAGTCATTATATGGTTTTTAAACAAGATCGCGGTCACGTGCGCCAATTTTTTAGGTGATCATCGATTCGGAAGTGACGTACAGTAACTTCCGGCTCCGGGTTCTGGAACGCAAGCCTATGCGGTTGTATAGTAACCTTGAACCGCATGTGGTAGTGCAGGAAAAGAAGGGGAATCAAAAGAAATATAAAATATATAAAAATGGAAAACCAAATAAAAAAACAAATACCGTATATACTCGAGTATAAGTCGACCCGAATATAAGCCGAGGCACCTAATTTTCTCTGACGTCCTAAGTGGATGCTGGGACTCCGTAAGGACCATGGGGAATAGCGGCTCCGCAGGAGACTGGGCACAACTACAAAGAAAGCTTTTAGACTACTGGTGTGCACTGGCTCCTCCCACTATGACCCTCCTCCAGACCTCAGTTAGAATCTTGTGCCCGGCTGAGCTGGATGCACACTAGGGGCTCTCCTGAGCTCCTAGAAAAGAAAGTATATTTAGGTTTTTTATTTTACAGTGAGATCTGCTGGCAACAGACTCACTGCAGCGAGGGACTAAGGGGAGAAGAAGTGAACCTACCTAACTGGTGGTAGCTTGGGCTTCTTAGGCTACTGGACACCATTAGCTCCAGAGGGATCGACCACAGGATCCGACCTCGATGTTCGGTCCCGGAGCTGCGCCGCCGGCCCCCTTACAGAGCCAGAAGCAAGAAGCGTTCCGGAAAATCGGCGGAAAACTTATTGACTCGAGTATAAGCCTAGGGTGGGAAATGCAGCTCTACCCGTACACAGACCTCATAGTGCCAGATATGCCCCACAGTGCCAGATATGCCCCACAGTGCTAGATACTTACCCTCCGTCGCTCCCGCGCTGTCTTCTGAAGGAGGGACACGGAGAGCGCAGGGCGGCTCTCCTGTGTCCCCCCTGCGTCTCCGGCGGCAGCGGCGTGTGTTAAAGGAAGTGCCGGTTCATGCACTTCCTTTAACACAAACGCCGCTGCCGCCGGAGATGCAGGAGGGATACAGGAGAGCCGCGCGCTGTGCTCTCCGTATCCCTCCTAACGCTGACTCGAGTATAAGCCGAGGTGGCTTTTTCAGCACAAAAAAAAGTGCTGAAAAGGTCGGCTTATACTCGAGTATATACGGTATAAACCGGGGTGTCACGTGATCGGAGACTTAGTGAAATATAGAATTATAATTTCTTATTTTTTATGTTATATATAACTAGACCTAACTTAACACAGATCTTCCCTACAGTTTTTTATTTATATAGAAAGGATGATATGGAATGCACACTTTTCATTCAGCTTCCTTCCGTTCTTTATTATTAGACTGCTCTTATATAGTTTATTGTGCCAATACCGACTAAAAGATGTCTTACAATCCCTTGTATATATAGAAGGGGGTATATAGACACAATTAGATTTTCAAAAAATGTCAACCATCCAAGATTTATTTTAATGGATATAGATCGAGTATAGAGTTCAATATGATTTATCCTAACTCTACAGCTATTAGTAAGACCAGTCCTAATCTAATATGTAGGTGACGGGTCAGCCTGTGGTGGGGGGTAGGTGACGGGTCAGCCTGTGGTGAGGGGTAGGTGACTGGTCAGCCTGTGGTGGGAGGTAGGTGACTGGTCAGCCTGTGGTGAGGGGTAGGTGACTGGTCAGCCTGTGGTGGAGGTAGGTGACTGGTCAGCCTGTGGTGGAGGTAGGTGACTGGTCAGCCTGTGGTGGAGGTAGGTGACTGGTCAGCCTGTGGTGGGAGGTAGGTGACTGGTCAGCCTGTGGTGAGGGGTAGGTGACTGGTCAGCCTGTGGTGAGGGGTAGGTGACTGGTCAGCCTGTGGTGGAGGTAGGTGACTGGTCAGCCTGTGGTGGAGGTAGGTGACTGGTCAGCTTGTGGTTGGAGGTAGGTGACTGGTCAGCCTGTGGTGGGAGGTAGGTGACTGGTCTGCCTGTGCTGGAGGTAGGTGACTGGTCAGCCTGTGGTGAGGGGTAGGTGACTGGTCAGCCTGTGGTGGAGGTAGGTGACTGGTCAGCTTGTGGTTGGAGGTAGGTGACTGGTCAGCCTGTGGTGGGAGGTAGGTGACTGGTCTGCCTGTGCTGGAGGTAGGTGACTGGTCAGCCTGTGGTGAGAGGTAGGTGACTGGTCAGCCTGTGGTGGAGGTAGGTGACTGGTCAGCCTGTGGTGGAGGTAGGTGACTGGTCAGCCCAGGGCCGTCTTAACAGCAGTGTAGGCCCCTGGGCACAGCAATGCCCTGGGCCCCCTACCCATCCTCCAGCGGCAGCTCTGATGTCCTGCGGGCGGTAGGGGGTGTTCTATCTTCCGCTGAGCATGTAGGACCTGGAGCAGTAATTTCTCCTAATTACTCCTTTACTGCACAGATGGTGGGAGATGGGGCGGGAGGTAGAACACTACACTGTAGAAGGGGGCATTGGGCTGAATGAAGGGCCCCTGTACATGACTTCCAGGGTGGTAGGGGTTGTTTAATATGCTGGGGAGGAGTGGATAGTGGAGTGGGCTTAATATTTATCATTTTACGGTGGGAGGGCAGCTTGCTTGACTGCAGATATCTCAAGATCCTGAAAATATATTTCTTAGATTTAAATGGGATAAAAAACTAGAAAGTCCCACCTTTCAGGAATTACTGGGGACTTGGGGATCAGCATTCAGGAGCCAGAGCAATCCACCAACGAAAATATAAAACTGCATATTAGACGTGTGGAGCTGGAGCAGGGACCAGCTGCTGGAAGGCTGATATCTCTGGTTCTGGGCACAGTAGAGACAAGCTGCCAGCGTCCACCTATAGGGGAGAGTCACAGCTTTTGGATTATACCCTCAGAAAAACTCTAAGTCAGACAGAACCTGAGATATCTGGCTGGGAAGAGCAATTAACAGGCTCGGATGGGGACCACTGCTTTCAAGTCAGATATCTCCGGTTCCCCAGGGACGATTTTAAAAAATCTGGTACCCCTGGAAAGAGGGGACCCTCAGCTATCAGCCTAGGGCCCTTATACTCCTGGGGCCCTTGGGCAAGAGCCCATTGAGCCCATACGAAAAGACGGCCCTGGGTCAGCCTGTGGTGGGGGGTAGGTGACTGGTCTGCCTGTGCTGGAGGTAGGTGACTGGTCAGCCTGTTGTGAGGGGTAGGTGACTGGTCAGCCTGTGGTGGAGGTAGGTGACTGGTCAGCCTGTGGTGGAGGTAGGTGACAGGTCAGCCTGTGGTGGAGGTAGGTGACTGGTCAGCCTGTGGTGGGGGTTAGGTGACTGGTCAGCCTGTGATGGAGGTAGGTGACTGGTCAGCCTGTGGTGGAGGTAGGTGACTGGTCAGCCTGTGGTGGGAGGTAGGTGACTGGTCAGCCTGTGGTGGAGGTAGGTGACTGGTCAGCCTGTGGTGGAGGTAGGTGACTGGTCAGCCTGTGGTGGAGGTAGGTGACTGGTCAGCCTGTGGTGGAGGTAGGTGACTGGTCAGCCTGTGGTGGAGGTAGGTGACGGGTCAGCCTGTGGTGGAGGTAGGTGACTGGTCAGCCTGTGATGGAGGTAGGTGACTGGTCAGCCTGTGGTGGAGGTAGGTGACTGGTCAGCCTGTGGTGTAGGTAGGTGACTGGTCAGCCTGTGATGGAGGTAGGTGACTGGTCAGCCTGTGATGGAGGTAGGTGACTGGTCAGCCTGTGGTGGAGGTAGGTGACTGGTCAGCCTGTGGTGGAGGTAGGTGACGGGTCAGCCTGTGGTGGAGGTAGGTGACTGGTCAGCCTGTGGTGGAGGTAGGTGACTGGTCAGCCTGTGGTGGAGGTAGGTGACTGGTCAGCCTGTGGTGGAGGTAGGTGACTGGTCAGCCTGTGGTGTAGGTAGGTGACTGGTCAGCCTGTGGTGGAGGTAGGTGACTGGTCAGCCTGTGGTGGAGGTAGGTGACTGGTCAGCCTGTGGTGTAGGTAGGTGACTGGTCAGCCTGTGGTGTAGGTAGGTGACGGGTCAGCCTGTGGTGGAGGTAGGTGACTGGTCAGCCTGTGGTGTAGGTAGGTGACTGGTCAGCCTGTGGTGATGGAGGTAGGTGACTGGTCAGCCTGTGGTGTAGGTAGGTGACTGGTCAGCCTGTGGTGTAGGTAGGTGACGGGTCAGCCTGTGGTGGAGGTAGGTGACTGGTCAGCCTGTGGTGTAGGTAGGTGACTGGTCAGCCTGTGGTGATGGAGGTAGGTGACTGGTCAGCCTGTGGTGATGGAGGTAGGTGACTGGTCAGCCTGTGGTGATGGAGGTAGGTGACTGGTCAGCCTGTGGTGATGGAGGTAGGTGACTGGTCAGCCTGTGGTGATGGAGGTAGGTGACTGGTCAGCCTGTGGTGATGGAGGTAGGTGACTGGTCAGCCTGTGGTGTAGGTAGGTGACGGGTCAGGGCTGTGGTGGAGGTAGGTGACTGGTCAGCCTGTGGTGTAGGTAGGTGACTGGTCAGCCTGTGGTGATGGAGGTAGGTGACTGGTCAGCCTGTGGTGTAGGTAGGTGACTGGTCAGCCTGTGGTGATGGAGGTAGGTGACTGGTCAGCCTGTGGTGGAGGTAGGTGACTGGTCAGCCTGTGGTGATGGAGGTAGGTGACTGGTCAGCCTGTGGTGGAGGTAGGTGACTGGTCAGCCTGTGGTGATGGAGGTAGGTGACGGGTCAGCCTGTGGTGGAGGTAGGTGACTGGTCAGCCTGTGGTGTAGGTAGGTGACTGGTCAGCCTGTGGTGATGGAGGTAGGTGACTGGTCAGCCTGTGGTGTAGGTAGGTGACTGGTCAGCCTGTGGTGATGGAGGTAGGTGACTGGTCAGCCTGTGGTGATGGAGGTAGGTGACTGGTCAGCCTGTGGTGATGGAGGTAGGTGACTGGTCAGCCTGTGGTGTAGGTAGGTGACTGGTCAGCCTGTGGTGGAGGGTTACGCTATCCGGCATAACATATGGGTGAGTCTGGGTCATGTAAGGGGAACAGAGCACTGGTGACATGGAGTGCGGAAGGGAGGAGGGCCCTGCCCATGAGAGCTTACACAGTAACGGGTACATTAATGACGACAGCGCAGGAACACGGGTGATCCTTCTACATACATGACTTATGGACCTGTATACTACGATGGGAACGTTGTACCTTTTATTTTATAATTATATATGACAAAGTGCTGCGGGCATGGAAAGCATTATATCTATACTGAGCGAAACGCGGTGACCTGTCCGGCGCCAATAACGCTTACATAGGAGCTCGGTGACATCAGTCATATAACTGCAGCCTCCATTAATGGAATAGGCATTACCTCCGGCCTCCCCTGCAGCCTCCACCAGAGGTTATTACAGTGTATTTGTGTTCTTGTTCTTGTGTACATAGTTTATCCTTTTAGTCTAGAAACTCTTTTATATGATGATGCCCCTTTGCAGAGACATTAGGCACCATTAGATCTATATATGCGCTGTTTCTGTCTTCTGTGCGCCCGCGCTGCACCCGGCCGGACGCACTGGGACTATTGGCGATTAGCGCTTCCAGAGCCGCTGTCACTGTGATTTATTTCCGCGTTTATCTCTATCGGGTCTCGCTACCTACTTCTCATTCCTTCATACAAGTTCCTCTTCCTGTCTCCAAACTATGATGACAAGACGCCCTCCTGCAGTTTGCGACGCCCTCCTGCGATTTGCGACGCCCTCCTGCGATTTGCGACTGTGCTTATACACGGCCCGTGTGACCCACGTGTAGCTCGGTAAGCACTGGCGAGACCTCGTTTGCTGGAGCCGGGTGGACGCTGCCGTGAGCGGCGGCTGCGATGCGGGGACGGGGAGAGGCAGAGACGGGGTGGGGGGAGCCGCGGGCAAACGGGGGAGAGCAGCGCTGCTGTATAGCCGCTGCTGTAGCGCAGCTCTCCCCGTCTCCCCTTCCGCATCTCAATTCGACTTTTTTTAAAAGTCGAATTGAGATAGCATTGAATAGCCCAGGTCGGATCCATTCCGACAAATGAATGTCGGAATGGATCCGACTTCGATTGAATATTCCCCATAGTGAGATATACTGGTGAGGGCTAAAGCCTTAGTGGCCATCAGACCTGCAGCTTGTATGGAGAGCATCAGAATGATCTGTGTGGGTTCCCAGACCCTGGTATTGCTGTGTTGTGGCATTACGCCCCTGGGGAGGCTGGATGCACATGTATAGATGTTACATATGCTGGACATGGCTCCAGATACTTCACCCAACTAAAAGGAATCAATCTCATAAAGTAAAAGTCATTATTGTTACACGGAGAATGCTGCACGTGTACGTTCCTGTGTGATGAGAAGCCACCGTAGGGCATAGTATGTGCACAATGTTTGTAGAATAGTCATTATTTTTCTGCAGCAGGGTACACTGTATTCCACAAGGAAAACATTGGGGTGTAGAGTGGATCTTGATCCAGAGACACCAACAGGCTAAAGCTTTAGGCTCTCCCAGGATGCATTGGGGCCTCCTCTATAACCCCGCCTCCAGGCACTGTGAGCTCAGTTTTGAGTTGGCGCCTGCAGCAGCAGGTCACCTAATAGGAGGGCTGCACTGGGCAGCCCTGAAAAAGCTTATAAAGAAGAAAATTCCTTTGCTGGACTGTCAGCGCTGTATGTCGGGAGACACTTCAGCGGTGCAGCTCCATCACCTCCCAAGCGGCGTCGCATACTCCCGTGGCTCTATTCCTGGGTACTGTCGGAGGAGACGCTCCGGCTTTAGGCACACAGTCACAGACGCTCTCCTGGATCGCGTGGCTGCTACAGGGAGGAGGTAAGAGGGTTCCCCAGGGGGACCCGCCATTAAATCACGTTCATGTCGCGATCTGGGGAGACGGACCGTGACGCTGGCGTGGTCACTGTCACAGAGCAGGGACTCTACTAGACCGCCAGGGCGTATTGAGTACAGGTCGGGTGTACTAACACCCCATTTAAAAAGACTCACAGTACCCGGGGTGGAAGTCCAGCATAGGGGAGGTGGCGCATGACCAATAGCCCCTCCCCCGGCCCAGGGCGACATCTAGTGCAGATTTTCCTGCCCTGGAGCTGCCTCACACTCTCCCTCATTCCCTGACTGAGACGCTGGGCGCCATCTTCTAAGCATAGCTACGGCTGGTCTCCGGGACTGCAGGGCAAGGTCTCTCTTGTAAAGCCGCCTGTATACAGCGCTGTGACTTTACAAACACTTGAGTATTCTACCTGTCTTGTCACAGAGTTAGTTAAGAAAGGATGTACCTATTACAGGATATATTGTACAGGTATTCTGATATATACCTCCGGTCTATATATATATGTCTGTACATATACTAGTCCAGTGCAGTTTTATTGTCATAATAATTGTCTGCATTGCCTGTGACTGTGTGTGCCTGTATCTGCTGTGTGGTTTCACTTTCAGTGTTTCCCAGATATATTTATCACTATATTCTGTACCCTAAGAGGCTATGGGGGTCATTCCGAGTTGATCGTAGCGCACAGCTATGATCAACTTTCCTGACATGCAGGGGGACGCCCAGCACAGGGCTAGTCCGCCCCGCATGTCATTCCGGCCCCACTCGCAGAAGTGCAAAGGCATCGCACAGCGGCGATGCCTTTGCACTTCAGGAGTAACTCCCGGCCAGCGCAGCTTTAGCGTGCTGGCCGGGAGCTACTCCTCGCTCCCTGGCCCGCAGCGGCTGCGTATGACGTCACGCAGCCGCTGCGGGCTGGCCCCTGTTCGGTCCATCCACGCCTGCGTTGGCCGGACCGCGCCGTTTCGCCCCCTCACGCCCATCGATCGCCTCTGCCTGTCAATCAGGCAGAGGCGATCGCTTTCCTGCTACGGCCGTCTACCGTCCCGCAGGCGCATAAAGGCATCGGCGCATGCGCAGCAGGGACCCGTTCGCTCTGCTGCGTGAAAACGCAGCGAGTGAACGGGTCGGAATGACCCCCTAGGTGCGTCAGGGTCATATATATATAGTGCCTCACAGTATTTACCCATTACGTGTATTCTACTGTGTACTCGGTCACATACTATCGGATTTATTCGCAGGTGTTGTACTCTGTCTGGCTTTATCGTACTAAACCGATCTGTTGTTGCATTTGTGTATAATGTGTAACAGTAGGGCAGTAAGTCTGTGGACGCTCCTGCATCATGCACAGTACGCGCCACAGATTTACCAGAGGGAGAAGTTTTGTATGATGGTCTGTGTACTGTGTGCCATACATCTCCCAGTCAGTCCGCAGCTCCTGTAACCAATCAGGAGCCACCCTGGGCTGCGTTCACAAACCTACTGGGTACTCTGGTGGACCACCTTACGCCCCCTATGGGACCACCTTACGCCCCCTATGGGACCACCTGTGCCATTACAGCCATAAATTGTCCCTATGGTTAAACCGCCTTGGGCGGAAAATTTGTCTAACCAGTTGCAGCAATTAAATCATTCCTTGGTCAGACAAAAATCTACTCCAGGTCACTCCCGTTTCTCTGGGTCATCTAAGCGGCTGCTTCCTCCACACAATCCATTAATCTCTCAGGTGTTTCATCAGAAAGGAGGGGGAGCATACTGTCCTGTCAGACACTGAATCAGGTGTTTCTGACGAGGATTCTCCATTGCAAATTGATGTCACTGCCTTAGTGATTGGTTTCAAGCAGATCCTACATATCACTGACTTTGGAGGTACTCCCCTTTAAGGGGGACATTTTGTTTGGGAAAGACCTTAATAAAATTGTGTCTGAATTGGCGGCTGCTAAGACCTCCTTTTTCCCAAATACTAATCCTTTTGCACAGAAGGGAAAAGGTACTACCCATCCTTTGGGCCTCAAGGGAAAGCAAAAGGTCAGGCATACCCGAGACAATCTCGTGCTTCCAAAACCACAAAGCCCAAGACAAAGCATTCCTGGGCGGCCGGTCAGCCTGCTTCTAAACAAGACAAGCCTGCCGCATGACGGGGCGAGCCTCCCTCTGGGAGATCCTAGGGTGGGAGGCAGACTTCTGCGATTCACCCAGGTCTGGTTACAGACCACTTCAGACGCATGGGTGTGGAAAGTTGTCTCTCATGGGTACGCAGTCAGGAGACATCCCCCTCGCCAGTTTTGCACCACGGTTATCCCGTCGGATCTGTTAAAGGCGCAAGCTCTGCAAAAGGTTGTGAGTCCCCTCCTGACTACTGACTACTCAACCCTGTTTCTAGTTCCGAAACCCAATGGGTCTTTCCTGCCTATACTCAACCTGAAATCATTGGACAAGTTTGTGAGAGTATCCCAAGTTCCATATGGAAATTCTGCGCTCAATTATACTGGCGATGGAACCCGGAGACTATATGGTATCCCTGGATATTTAGGATGCGTTCCTGCATATTCCTATTGCCATGTAGCATCAGCAGTATCTGCGGTTTGCTATCGGCGACCTCCACTATCCGTTCCAGGCTCTGCCATTTGGACTGGCTACGGCTCCTCGGATCTTCACCAAGGTCATGGCCGTAATGACGGCCCATCTCCGTCGCCAGGGAGTCAGGATCCGGCGTATCTGGATGACTTGCTGATTCTGGCAAATTCCCACGATGTCCTCCTCAGTCATCTCCAACTGACGGTAAGTTTCCTACAAGCCCACGGTGGGCTCATCAATTGGAAGAAATCCTCGCTGGTCCCAGTTCAGAGCATGGTGCACCTGGGAGCACTCCTGGACACACACACAGTCAGCGACTGTTTCTGTCTCCAGAAAAAGTCCTGAGACTTCAGGACAGGATATGATGCTTCGTTGGTCGCCCCAGAGTGTCGATACACTCGGCGATGCAAGTACTTGGCCTGATGGTTTCGGTATCCAACATGGTAGAGTACGCTCAGTTTCATTTCCACCCTCTACAGAGGTTAATCCATTTCCAAGTGGGACGGCGTGCCTCACCGGATCATATCTCACATGATCACTTTGACTTTGGAGGTTCGTCTGTCACTGAGCTGGTGGCTACAGGACCAGCAATTGAGCAGGGGTGGTCCCTTCTGGATCCTCAGCTGGGTCCTGCTGACAACGTACGCCAGTCTGTGGGGATGGGGTGCAGTGTGGGAGCAACACTCTTTTCAGGGTCGGTGGGCCAGGGAGGAATCTCTCCTCCCGATAAACATTCTGGAATTGCAGGCAGTGTTCAATGCATTGACACTTGCCCTGCCCCTGATACAGAACAGGCCTGTTCAAGTACGGTCAGACAATGCCACCACGGTGGCATACATAAACCATCAAGGCGGCACTTGTAGCCGCATGGCAATGATGGAAGTGTCAAAAATCCTTCGTTGGGCGGAACGCCATCTGCCTGCAATATGAGCAGTGTTCATTCCGGGCCTTTTAAACTGGGAACCAGATTTCCACAGTCGCCAGGACGTGCACACCGGAGAGTGGAGTCTTCATCTCTAAGGCTTTCAACTCCTAGTGGACAAGTGGGGCCTACCAGATGTAGACCTGATGGCGTCTCTACACAATCACAAAGTTACGGTTTTCGGATCAAGGACCAGGAATTCTCAAGCAGCGTTCGTGGACGCGCTGGCAATTCCATGGAACTTTTGGCTGTCCTACGTGTTCCCACCAGTGTCACTCCTGCCCAGGGTTCTGCGGGAGTTCAAACAAGGAGGATTTATACTTCTAGTCGTTGCAGCGTGGCCCAGACGGCATTGGTTCTCAGACCTGCGGGGTCTATCGACAGAGCGTCCCCTTCTACTTCCTCAGCGCCCAGACCTCCTTGTACAGAACCCTTGTTTCTATCCAGACCTGGTCAGACTGGCTTTGACGGCGTGGCTCTTGAAGCATCACTCCTGAGAGCCAAAGGTTTCTCTGAGGCGGTCATTTAAACTTCGTTGAAAGCCCGTAAACCGGCGTATGCCCAGATTTATTACAGTGTCTGGAATTCTTACTTCACCTGGTGTGCTGATGAGAATTATGAAGCATACAGATTCAGAACATCCAGAATCCTGGCTTTCCTGCAACACGGCCTGGACTTAGGCCTTTGTCTGGCCTCCCTCAAGGTTTTTAACATAGTGTTAGGGACTTACCCAATGAGAGGCTACCTTGGTGCGGTGGGTAAGCTCATAGCCCTGGCCAGGAATATGCTAAATGCCTCTGGTTATTACAGGTTGAGCTAGTGTGAGAGAGTGCACCTGCTACTTTTTCCCTCTGTACACTGTATTAAGTCTCAAGCAGAGTAGCACCTCATTACCTAATTATGGTGTGCAAATTAGGGCCCCCTTCCCTCCCTCAAGGTTCACATATCTGCCTTGTCGTTGTGCTTTCAGAGAAAAATTGCGTCTATACCTGACATTTATACTTTCACTTAGGGTGTTCTTCGGATTCTGCCTCCCTATGTCCCTACTGTGGCTAAATGAGATCTGTCTGTTGTTCTGAATGCCCTGCAAGAGTCTCCATTTGAACCTCTTGAGTCGGTGGACCTTAAATGGCTCTCAGCCAAGGTCTTGTTTTTACTGGCTGTGGCCGGAGAGCCCCAGCCACGAGGCAAATGGCCGCTTTGGCACTGAAGGGGTTAAACCCCTAGTGCCCGGCGCCATTTTGAGGGACAAAGGGCGCTTGGCGCCAGATTTAAAAATGTATGTTGGGCGCTAGGCGCCGTGATGTATAAAATGTGTGCACATGTATTTTTAAACTGTGCCGTGGTCCCGGACCCCTCCGGAGACCACGGCAGGGAGGACAGCCCCCCGGCGCGCTCAGCAGAGTGTGCACGCCGGGGGAGAGGAGGCAGCCGCTGACCGCCGGAGTCCGGGAGCTCCGCTCCCGGCAGCGGTCAGTGTAGCCCCGGGCGCACTGGAGTGTGCGCGCCGGGGAGAAGGGTGAGCGCTGCGGCTGGGAGCTCGGCTCCCGCTGCAGTGCTCTATGTGAGAGCCGCCGCTGGGGGCCGGGAGCTCTGCTCCCAGCGCCTCAGCCCAGCACAGGTGGCCAGCCGCAGCAGCCGGGACGGACGTCCCGGGCTGCTAGCCGGCGAGGGGGGTGCGCTGCAGCCCGGCTCCCCGCCGGACGCTGCAGCGAGGCCACAAGACAGTCAGCGCCGCTCATGGGAGACCGGGCTAGCCGTCTCCCTAGCGGCGTGTGTGAATTAGGCGGGCGAGCAGGATGGTGAGCGCTGGGGTCCGGGAGCTATGCTCCCGGCGCCCCAGCGCTACAACAAAGCCAGAGTCACGGCGGCCGGGACAAGTGTCCCGGGCCGCCGGGCTTAGGTACAGGGGGGTGCGCCGCTGCGTGCGGCGAGGCCACTGGTTAGTGCCACCCTGGGGGGACAGGGAGAGCCAGCTCCCTGGAACCCCAGAGGCAGGAAGGCAGGCTGGAGGATGGGGGAAGCCAGCCCCATACCTCCAGCACTGAGAGGGAGAGCCCTAGCAGCCAGGCTGCAGGGCTAGGGAAGGCACTGCAGTGCCTGAGTATGTAGAGTCTGTGCAGGGCACAGGCTCAGTGTATAGTTACAGGGAAATGTACAGTGTGATTTAAAATGTAATGTATTTAAAGAGAAATTGCACTTACTTGATTGTGTGTCCCAGGAGGGGGGAATCCATGGCTGTGCAGGCTGATGGATTCTCCCAGACCTTTTCCCCAAAAACGGAATGTTTTCCCATCCAGCCTCATAGTTCCCAGGGGTACAGGAAGAGAGAGGAGCAGCTTAGCTGTGAAGCAAGCTGAGTGGTTTCTTGGAGCTCCATGGAGATCAGCCGTAGTGGACCAGAGACCTGGACCGGGGAGCCAGGCTGCCCAGCTCTGGAGCCCAAATCCAGGCTGCAGGCAGTGAGAGGGGTCCCGGGCAGGTTTCTGGAAGTCAGTTTAGGAGGGAAAAACTTCCCCCCAGCCAGACTGAACGGCACCGTGGGAGTATCCTGAATCTCCAAGATAGGGGGGTCAAAGGAGACCGACCACTCCCCACTGTCCATAGGGAACAATGTAAAGGTGTGCATGAGACCAGAGCATGCACAGCTCATGGGTAAACATTGATTGGTTGTACACCACAGGGCGGGCTTACCCCCTGTGGTAAGGGGTCTTGGAGAGGGATAAAAGAAGGGCAGTTGGCCCATAGGATTGTGTATTGTAACATCTTCTTCTGCTGAAACATCTTAATTGTATGCTGTTGCCCCTAGCAATAGGGAGGAGCCTTTTTAAAGGTTATTTGAGCAATAAACACCTTTGCCTCAAGAAGACTGCTTCATCTTGTGACCAACAGGGTTAGGCCAAACCTAGCCCCGTCCTCCGGCTGTCCAGGGAAGCACCTGACGTCTCCAAGCTCCGCCTTCCGCCAGCTACCGGTAGAGGCCTAGCAAGTGGCTAGTGGGGATTCGTCGACACCACACAGGTGTGGTAAAGCAGTGCGTCGGCACATACAGAGCAGAACCGTGGTTCCAAACGCCACGGCAGGTTAGGAGTTTGGTGGTGGCAGCGAGAACCCGCCCACAGCGCAGTGGGTGGAGTCAGTAACAGGCGGTTACTGACGGTAAGCGGGAATCCCCTATGTGGTCAGGCCTCGTGCGGCTTGACCTTCCATTCTGTGCGCAGTCAACGGGACGCGGAAGCTGCGAGTGCTTTCGTACGGTATCGTCCTGTCACAGAAATTGGTGGCATAGTGGTGGGATAATCCCAGGCGGCTTTTCATCACCCGATTGGAGAAGCCGAGTTACTCAGGAGAGGAGTAACTGCAGCGCAGGAGGACGCACAAGATGGCGGAATTCAGCGGAATGTCCAAGGATGATCTGGAGATCGTATGCCAGGAGAAGGGTGTGGATATCCCTTTCAACGCGTCCAGGAGCGTCATGCAGGCGGCGCTCAGGAGCTGGGAGGAGTCTCATCGGGCGGAGGTGGAAAGCACTGACGGCGTCAGCATCGCAGAGGACGGCCCAACAGTGGACCTTCGTAAGGAACCGGTGAGAACCACAAGTCCCGCTCTCTCTCACAGCAGCAATGTTTCCAAGCAATCCCTAGCAGGGCCAGGATCCCAACGTCCCAGGGGGGGCGGCCCGGATACCCTAGCAGATCGGCTAGCGGAATTGGGGGAAAGGGCAACGGAGCAAGAGCGCTTGATCATCATCCAGATGTGGCGTGATGAGCGGGCACCACAGGCCGTGGTACCCCGGGAGCCGTTGTCAGCTGTTGTACACAGATCAGGACGTATACAGTTTGCCAAGTTTGCAGACAGTGCTGGGGACATTGATGGACATTTACAAGTTTTTGAAAGGACTTGTAAACTACACGATCTACCCAAGTCGGAGTGGGTGAGACACCTTGTGCCCACTCTGCATGGAGAGGCCTTGGAGGCCTATCGAGGAGTGGCGACGGAGGACTGTGGGAACTACGACGAAGTCGCGAAGGCCCTCCTCCAGCGATTCTTCATCACTCCAGAGTCTTACAGGAAGAAGTTCAGAGACTTGCCCAAGAATCCTAGCAGCACCCATGAGCAGTTCGCCAACCAGCTGCGGCAGTACGTGGTGAAGTGGGTGAAGGATTCGGAAGCCACTACATGGGACGCACTGATCGACCTGATCTGCAGGGAGCAGTTCTACCGCAGGTGCGCCCAAGAAGTGAAGGAGTGGGTGCTAGATCGGGAGCCACCCAGCTTAAAGATGGCTGCCCAATTAGCCGACAAATATGTGGCAATTCGGCCACGGGGGCAGAAGCGCCCCGCCAGCAGCCAGCTCCAACAGACTGTACCACCAAGGGGACCCCCCTCTTCAGCTCATCACCCCCAAAGACAAGCATCTTCCAACCCGGGTGCTCTTAGCCAGCAACCGCACCGCAGCGTCCCTGCAACTGATCAGAGATCATCGGTGCCACGACTGGAGAAGAAGTGCTACGGCTGTGGGAAAATCGGACATCTGAGGATGAACTGTCCTGCATCCCAAGCACCCCAGACTCGTGCCCCAAATCCGAGTGCTGGAGCCCGGATCGCTTGTTTGACGAATGGAGATGAGCCTACAGAGACTGTTCCCCCTCCAGTCAGTCCGATGGAGTGTGGCGAGAGACAGGTGCACTCTGCGGAGAGAGTCACCTGCATGGCCAAACAGCCCCTACACAACATGTGGAGGCACCTGCAGCCAGTCCACGTGGGACCCCTGCAGGGAGAAGGCCTAAGAGACTCTGGGGCCTCAATCACTGTGGTGAGCCCCCACCTTATAGATCCTGCTGCAGTATTGCAGGGTCGCACTGCCACGATCACCCTGGCAGAAGGAACAGAAAAAGCGGTTCCCATGGCAAGAGTCTACCTGGACTGGGGAGCTGGACCCGAGTTGCGAGAAGTTGCCGTCATGGATGGTCTCCCAACTGATGTGGTCCTAGGAAATGATCTGGGTGGTGGGATCGTCACTATGTTTGTTGGCGCCATTCCCCGGAGTCAAGTTCCAAAACCACCATTGACATCAGCTACTCCAGCACCGCCCAGCCCAGAGGAAAAGACTACAGCTGCTAGACAACTGCCAGCACAGCCAACCACAGCATCAACCAGCCCAGAGGAAAAGATTACAGCGGCTAGATCAGCACATCTACCCCGCATGCCTTTTGCCTCTGGTATGCCCACGTCCACTAGCAACGCAGAGGATGTCGGTTCCAGCTCGTTTGATCCTGTGGGGGTGCCCAATGATGCTCCTGACCCAAGTGGTTTGCCAACTCCGGCGGTGAGTATGAGAAACCACATTGACTTTTCCATGACTGACCCCTACCAGACTGACCTTAGTAGTCCCCCCCTAGATCCCCCTGTAGAGTGTCCCAATTTAGGAGAGATTGAGGGCCACAGGCAGGAGTTTAGGGAGGCTCAACTCTCTGACCCATCCCCGAAAGGCATGAGGCGCCACTCTGGCAGCGGCCTTGACAGGGTTGGGGCGGGGAGGTTGACCTGGCGGGAAGGGTTAAGGTACAGGGTAGCCAGGAAAGTGGGAGGGGATAGACCAGATAGGGAATGTGTCCAACTGGTCCCCTCAGGGTACGTTCCTGTGCAACCGGTGTCTGTTGCCAGCGAAACCCCTTTGGACAGTAACCCGGAGACAGACCGTACCCTGAAGTGCCTGACACAGAGCTTACCCTGGTCTGGAATGTCGGATGACGCCCAGACCAACTGTAAGGCTGGTGCCATGCGTTGGCAGCCGGGGCACTCCCGCGGTTGTGTTGTCTCTGGGCCTCTGCCCATAGGAGAACCCTTGCAGCAAGTTGCTGTGGACATAGCAGGTCCCCTGCCTGTGCGCAGTAGATCGGGGAAGACACGCAGCCTCACTGTAGTGGTTGCCACACAGGATCCAGAGGCTGGTGGTCTGGCCGCCATCACTGCGGCACAGGTAGCGGACGAGGAGGAAAGAGTAGGCCTAGGTGACAGGGTAGGTTTCCCGAGTCATAGGTCGACAGGAGAGGATTGGAGGGCAGGTCTGACAGTTAGGGCAGACAGTTGCCAGATAGGTATGACGGAGGTGCAGTGCCTGGGGCACCATGTGGGAGGAGACACGGGTAGGCCCAACCCAGAGGGGGTGGAGGCAACCAGAGGCTGTCCCCGACCTACATCACCCAGACTGGTACTGACCTTAGAACCTGTAAGGCCCTACGGACATGTTGTCATTGACTTTAGTCCTGTAGTGAACCCCTTGACAGAGATGGCTAGGAAGGGCATTCCCAAGTCAGTGGACTTTGCACCCGCTTGCGAGTTGGCATTCCAGTCATTGAAGGAGGCTCGGGTACCCGCTCCAGTGCTGATGGCGCACATTCTTGACCAGGACTGTGTGTTACGAACTATTGCGCCACTGCACGGACTGGGAGCAGTACCGAGCCAGAAAGAGCCATATGGGCAGGAGCACCCTGTGGCCTGTTTGAGCAGAAAACTGCTATTGTGGGAGGTGGGGTATGCCACAGTTGGGACACCGTGGGTGGCACTTGTTTGTAACCGGCCCCCCACCGTGGTGACTTACCACCTACCTGTTAGGTGGCTGCAACCTACCTTGGGGGAATTGGACAGACTTTGTGGTGGAGCCTTGAACTTGGACTTCAGGTGGACTATTTGAACATTGTGCACCCACGAAGAGAGGCCCACTACACTATGGATGAACTGTCTAGGCCAGAGCCTACACCCCCCAGGTAGCGTCCCCTTCACCCCAACGGACTGCGGGACCAGGACCCAAATCGTTGGGACATGGGTCCCTGGTTGACCCGCTTGAATGGGGGGGGAGGAGTGTGGCCGGAGAGCCCCAGCCACGAGGCAAATGGCCGCTTTGGCACTGAAGGGGTTAAACCCCTAGTGCCCGGCGCCATTTTGAGGGACAAAGGGCGCTTGGCGCCAGATTTAAAAATGTATGTTGGGCGCTAGGCGCCGTGATGTATAAAATGTGTGCACATGTATTTTTAAACTGTGCCGTGGTCCCGGACCCCTCCGGAGACCACGGCAGGGAGGACAGCCCCCCGGCGCGCTCAGCAGAGTGTGCACGCCGGGGGAGAGGAGGCAGCCGCTGACCGCCGGAGTCCGGGAGCTCCGCTCCCGGCAGCGGTCAGTGTAGCCCCGGGCGCACTGGAGTGTGCGCGCCGGGGAGAAGGGTGAGCGCTGCGGCTGGGAGCTCGGCTCCCGCTGCAGTGCTCTATGTGAGAGCCGCCGCTGGGGGCCGGGAGCTCTGCTCCCAGCGCCTCAGCCCAGCACAGGTGGCCAGCCGCAGCAGCCGGGACGGACGTCCCGGGCTGCTAGCCGGCGAGGGGGGTGCGCTGCAGCCCGGCTCCCCGCCGGACGCTGCAGCGAGGCCACAAGACAGTCAGCGCCGCTCATGGGAGACCGGGCTAGCCGTCTCCCTAGCGGCGTGTGTGAATTAGGCGGGCGAGCAGGATGGTGAGCGCTGGGGTCCGGGAGCTATGCTCCCGGCGCCCCAGCGCTACAACAAAGCCAGAGTCACGGCGGCCGGGACAAGTGTCCCGGGCCGCCGGGCTTAGGTACAGGGGGGTGCGCCGCTGCGTGCGGCGAGGCCACTGGTTAGTGCCACCCTGGGGGGACAGGGAGAGCCAGCTCCCTGGAACCCCAGAGGCAGGAAGGCAGGCTGGAGGATGGGGGAAGCCAGCCCCATACCTCCAGCACTGAGAGGGAGAGCCCTAGCAGCCAGGCTGCAGGGCTAGGGAAGGCACTGCAGTGCCTGAGTATGTAGAGTCTGTGCAGGGCACAGGCTCAGTGTATAGTTACAGGGAAATGTACAGTGTGATTTAAAATGTAATGTATTTAAAGAGAAATTGCACTTACTTGATTGTGTGTCCCAGGAGGGGGGAATCCATGGCTGTGCAGGCTGATGGATTCTCCCAGACCTTTTCCCCAAAAACGGAATGTTTTCCCATCCAGCCTCATAGTTCCCAGGGGTACAGGAAGAGAGAGGAGCAGCTTAGCTGTGAAGCAAGCTGAGTGGTTTCTTGGAGCTCCATGGAGATCAGCCGTAGTGGACCAGAGACCTGGACCGGGGAGCCAGGCTGCCCAGCTCTGGAGCCCAAATCCAGGCTGCAGGCAGTGAGAGGGGTCCCGGGCAGGTTTCTGGAAGTCAGTTTAGGAGGGAAAAACTTCCCCCCAGCCAGACTGAACGGCACCGTGGGAGTATCCTGAATCTCCAAGATAGGGGGGTCAAAGGAGACCGACCACTCCCCACTGTCCATAGGGAACAATGTAAAGGTGTGCATGAGACCAGAGCATGCACAGCTCATGGGTAAACATTGATTGGTTGTACACCACAGGGCGGGCTTACCCCCTGTGGTAAGGGGTCTTGGAGAGGGATAAAAGAAGGGCAGTTGGCCCATAGGATTGTGTATTGTAACATCTTCTTCTGCTGAAACATCTTAATTGTATGCTGTTGCCCCTAGCAATAGGGAGGAGCCTTTTTAAAGGTTATTTGAGCAATAAACACCTTTGCCTCAAGAAGACTGCTTCATCTTGTGACCAACAGGGTTAGGCCAAACCTAGCCCCGTCCTCCGGCTGTCCAGGGAAGCACCTGACGTCTCCAAGCTCCGCCTTCCGCCAGCTACCGGTAGAGGCCTAGCAAGTGGCTAGTGGGGATTCGTCGACACCACACAGGTGTGGTAAAGCAGTGCGTCGGCACATACAGAGCAGAACTGTGGTTCCAAACGCCACGGCAGGTTAGGAGTTTGGTGGTGGCAGCGAGAACCCGCCCACAGCGCAGTGGGTGGAGTCAGTAACAGGCGGTTACTGACGGTAAGCGGGAATCCCCTATGTGGTCAGGCCTCGTGCGGCTTGACCTTCCATTCTGTGCGCAGTCAACGGGACGCGGAAGCTGCGAGTGCTTTCGTACGGTATCGTCCTGTCACACTGGCTATTGTCTCTGCTAGAAGGGTGTCGGACTTAGGCGCATTGTCCTGTCGTCCAGCCTTTCTGATATTTCATTGTGACCGGGCAGTTCTTAGAATTCGCCCTGGTTATTTACCTAAGGTGGTGTCATCTTTTCACCTTAACCAAGAGATTGTGGTTCCGGCCTTTATCTCTTCTGATTTGTCCTCCAAAGAGCGTTCTTTGGATGTGGTACGGGCTCTCCATATCTATGTGGATAAGAACTACCTCTATCAGGAGGTCAGATACCCTTTATGTACTGTTTGGTTTCCACAAACGTGGCTGGCCTGCGAATAAGCAAACCTTGGCCAGATGGATTAGAATGGTGATTGCACAAGCTTATGCGCAGGCTGGACTTCCAGCTCCTGCTGCTATTAAAGCCCATTCTACTCGGTCTGTTGAACCTTCTTGGGCGCCCTGCCGCAGCGCGTCTGCAGAAAAATTTTGCAAGGCGGCTGCATGGTCCTCCGTGAACACGTTCATTAGGTTCTATACCTTTGATACATCCGCCTCCCAGGATGCTTCCTTTGGACGCCGGGTTCTCATACCCGCTAAAGCGCGTCCCTTCCCTTGAGGAACTGCTTTAGGACATCCCAGATGTTTCCCTGTGGAACACAATATGCCCTGCTGCACAAAAGGAGAGTTATGGTAGACTTACCATGGTTAACCTCTTTCTGCGAGGTACATTGGGTTCCACAGGGCGCCCACCCTGACGCACTTAGCTTCTATGGGTTTGTATGGCATTAGCCGCTGGTACCTTCTCCTGTTGTTAGAATGTGGTTCTATGTGACTAACACCTGCCGTCTCTTTTACCTGCTACTGCATTGGACTGGTTAACGAAACTGAGCTCACAGAGCCAGTAGGCGGGGTTAAAGAGGAAGCCCCAATGCATCCTGGGACGGCCTAAAGCTTTAGCCTGTTGGTGCCTCTGGATCAAGATCCACTATACCCCGATGTTTCCCTGTGGAACCCAATGTACCTCTCAGAAAGAGTTAACCATGGTAAGTCTGCCATAACTCTCCTTATTATATCCTTTGCTGGTAATTATAGGGATATTAGACACTAGCAGCAGATTGTGCAGAGGAATGATGGGAAGTGCGGAGTGTATGTAGCATGATGTTAATGATGCGACTTGTATGTGAAAATACTGTTAAACACCTCCTGGTGTCCACTATCCATATAGCGGCCTCCTCCTTACATTCTGCGGGTATAAAAGGGTTAATAACAGCCCACGTGACCCTGAGTAACATAAGGCCTGAAATCTGTCTTCATTCCTTCTCCTCTCTTCCATATGGGAGTAACAGACTCCTGGCATCATCAGCACATGGTGCAGCAGCCAGTGTAGGCGCTCAGTATCCCCTCATAGAGATTGCTGGGTGCATAGATGTGTATATGGTGGACGGAGCCCTCTGTCGTACTACAAGTATCAGCTGCTTGACGTAGATTAGTCACGGTGAAAGCATATGTGTAGAATGAGCGCTGAACGGGCTGATGCAACATGGAGAACATGTGGCTGGGCTACACGTCTATCAGACATACTGTCCGGTCCAGAGGTGGTATGAAGAGAAGGGAAATGTGAGGCGCTGCGATGCTCTGCATTCCTCGTCAGCAGATAGCACAACGGCAGCTTCGGTAGAACACATCATGCCCTTGACGAAGGTGGCGTGCTCCACCGAAATGGCCATCAGGCCACTTCCTCTATGATACGAGTGTGTGTATGTGTGTATATATATATATATATATATATATATGTGTGTGTGTGTGTATATATATATATATATATGTGTGTGTGTGTGTGTGTGTGTGTGTGTGTGTGTATGTATATATATGTGTGTGTGTGTGTGTGTATGTTTATTTTATTAATTATGAACAGTTTCTTGTATAGCGCAGCAAATTCCGTTGCGCTTTACATTTGGAAATAACAATGATATAACAAAACTGGGTAATAACAAACAGACATAGAGGTAGGAGGGCCCTGCTCACAAGCTTACAATGTATAGGGAAATATGCATGGATACACAAGGATAGGTGCTATCTATTGCATAGTTGTCCTCCAGATTGCAGAGGTATATATATAACCAGCACTTGCATAAAGTAGCACAGAGTTTCCTGGAGAATAGACATACATACAGAACACGCCATTGCAGCACTTGCCCAGCGACCGTCTCTTCTACACGTCGGTATTCCTCAGGGGCCGGATGTGCAGATGATACAGCCATGAGGCAGCTGCAGCAATTACATGATCTGTATGTCTTTTCTTCATTAAAGTCCATCCATTTCCCTTTTTGCCTCATTTGTCACACAATGTTTGTCATGTCTATGACGCTCCACCAGCGATTGGATTGATTCCCAATTATTTTTTCCGCAAAAGAGTTCTTATAAAGTAGCATATCTATAGAAGAATCAGCAGGCGTGGCTGTGTCACAGATTCCACTGCACGGCTGATGTGGCCAGTCAGCTTATATGGGGAAAGGTGTATGTGGGGACAATTAGAATCGCAACAGAGGTGTGTGTGTGTGTGTGTGTGTGTGTGTGTGTGTGTAAAGTATAGGTGCACACAGGTGTATGTGTATACAGCATAAGTGCACACAGGTGTGTGAGTATACAGTATAGGTGCACACAGGTGTGTGAGTATACAGTATAGGTGCACACAGGTGTATGTGTATACAGTATAAGTGCACACAGGTGTGTGAGTGTACAGTATAGGTGCACACAGGTGTATGTGTATACAGTATAAGTGCACACAGGTGTGTGAGTATACAGTATAGGTGCACACAGGTGTATGTGTATACAGTATAAGTGCACACAGGTGTGTGAGTATACAGTATAAGTGTACACTGATGTGTTAGTATACAATATAAGTGCACACAGATGTATTAGTATACAATATAAGTGCACACAGGTGTGTATGTGTATACAGTTTAAGTGCACACAGGTGTGAGTATACAGTATAGGTGCACACAGGTGTTTGTGTATACAGTATAAGTGCACACAGGTCTGTGAGTATACAGTATAAGTGCACACAGGTGTGTGAGTATCCAGTATAGGTGCACACATGTGTATGATACAGTATAAGTGCACACAGGTGCGTGAGTATCCAGTATAAGTGTGCAGGTGTGTGAGTATCCAGTATAAGTACACAGGTGTGCGAGTATACAGTATAGGTGCACACAGGTGTATGTGTATACAGCATAAGTGCACACAGGTGTGTGAGTATACAGTATAGGTGCACACAGGTGTATGTGTATACAGTATAAGTGCACACAGGTGTATGTGTATACAGTATAAGTGCACAGAGGTGTGTGTGTGTATAAAATATAGGTGCACACAGGTGTGCGAGTATACAGTATAAGTGCACACAGGTGTGTGAGTATCCAGTATAGGTGCACACAGGTGTATGTGTATACAGTATAAGTGCACACAGGTGTGTGAGTATACAGTATAAGTGCACACTGATGTGTTAGTATACAATATAAGTGCACACAGATGTATTAGTATACAATATAAGTGCACACGTGTGTATGTGTATACAGTTTAAGTGCACACAGGTGTGTGAGTATATAGTATAGGTGCACACAGGTGTTTGTGTATACAGTATAAGTGCACACAGGTGTGTGAGTATACAGTATAAGTGCACACAGGTGTGTGAGTATCCAGTATAGGTGCTACAGTATAAGTGCACACAGGTGTATGTGTATACAGTTTAAGTGCACACAGGTGTGTGAGTATACAGTATAGGTGCACACAGGTGTTTGTGTATACAGTATAAGTGCACACAGGTGTGTGAGTATACAGTATAAGTGCACACAGGTGTGTGAGTATCCAGTATAAGTGTGCAGATGTGTGAGTTTACAGTATAAGTACACACAGGTGTGCGAGTATACAGTATAGGTGCACACAGGTGTATGTGTATACAGCATAAGTGCGCACAGGTGTATGAGTATACAGTATAGGTGCACACAGGTGTATGTGTATACAGTATAAGTGCACACAGGTTTGTGAGTATACAGTATAAGTGCACACTGATGTGTTAGTATACAATATAAGTGCACACAGATGTATTAGTATACAATATAAGTGCACACAGGTGTGTATGTGTATACAGTTTAAGTGCACACAGGTGTGTGAGTATACAGTATAGGTGCACACAGGTGTGTGAGTATCCAGTATAGGTGCTACAGTATAAGTGCACACAGGTGCGTGAGTATCCAGTATAAGTGTGCAGATGTGTGAGTTTACAGTATAAGTACACACAGGTGTGCGAGTATACAGTATAGGTGCACACAGGTGTATGTGTATACAGCATAAGTGCACACAGGTGTGTGAGTATACAGTATAGGTGCACACAGGTGTATGTGTATACAGTATAAGTGCACACAGGTTTGTGAGTATACAGTATAAGTGCACACTGATGTGTTAGTATACAATATAAGTGCACACAGGTGTGTATGTGTATACAGTTTAAGTGCACACAGGTGTGTGAGTATACAGTATAGGTGCACACAGGTGTATGTGTATACAGTATAAGTGCACACAGGTGTGTGAGTATACAGTATAGGTGCACACAGGTGTATGTGTATACAGTATAAGTGCACACAGGTGTGTGAGTATGCAGTATAAGTGCACACAGGTGTGTGAGTATCCAGTATAGGTGCACACAGGTGTATGTGTATACAGTATAAGTGCACACAGGTTTGTGAGTATACAGTATAAGTGCACACTGATGTGTTAGTATACAATATAAGTGCACACAGGTGTGTATGTGTATACAGTTTAAGTGCACACAGGTGTGTGAGTATCCAGTATAGGTGCACACAGGTGTATGTGTATACAGTATAAGTGCACACAGGTGTATGTGTATACAGTATAAGTGCACACAGGTGTGTGTGTGTGTATAAAATATAGGTGCACACAGGTGTGCGAGTATACAGTATAAGTGCACACAGGTGTGCGAGTATACAGTATAAGTGCACACAGGTGTGTGTGTGTGTGTGTGTGTGTGTATATATAAAATATAGGTGCACACAGGTGTGTGAGTATACAGTATAAGTGCACACAGGTGTATGTGTATACAGTATAAGTGCGCAGGTGTGTGAGTTTACAGTATAAGTACACACAGGTGTGCGAGTATACAGTATAGGTGCACACAGGTGTATGTGTATACAGCATAAGTGCACACAGGTGTGTGAGTATACAGTATAGGTGCACACAGGTGTATGTGTATACAATATAAGTGCACACAGGTGTGCGAGTATACAGTATAGGTGCACACAGGTGTATGTGTATACAATATAAGTGCACACAGGTGTGTGAGTATACAGTAGAGGTGCACACAGGTGTATGTGTATACAGTATAAGTGCACACAGGTGTATGTGTATACAGTATAAGTGCACACAGATGTGTGTATAAAGTATAGGTGCACACAGGTGTGTGTATAAAGTATAGGTGCACACAGGTGTGTGAGTATACAGTATAAGTGCACACAGGTGTGTATGTATACAGTATAAGTGCACACAGGTGTGTATGTATACAGTATAAGTGCACACAGGTGTGTATGTGTATACAGTATAAGTGCACACAGGTGTGTATGTGTATACAGTATAAGTGCACACAGGTGTGTATGTGTATACAGTATAAGTGCACACAGGTGTGTGTGTGTGTATACAGTATAGGTGCACACAGGTGTGTGAGCATGCAGTGTAGGTGCACACAGGTGTGTGAGTATACAGTAAAAGTGCACACAGGTGTGTGAGTACACAGTATAAGTGCACACAGGTGTGTATGTGTATTATATAGGTTGTATTATATAGGTACATTGAACTATCATTACTACCATCGAATGCAAATGAAATAGGATTGTGTGGCATAGCAGTGTTGTATTATATAGGTACATTGAACTATCATTACTACCATCGAATGCAAATGAAATAGGATTGTGTGGCATAGCAGTGTTGTATTATATAGGTACATTGAACTATCATTACTACCATCGAATGCAAATGAAATAGGATTGTGTGGCATAGCAGTGTTGTATTATATAGGTACATTAAACTATCATTACTACCATCGAATGCAAATGAAATAGGATTGTGTGGCATAGCAGTGTTTATTATATAGGTACACTGAACTATCATTACTACCATCGAATGCAAATGAAATAGGATTGTGTGGCATAGCAGTGTTGTATTATATAGGTACATTGAAAAAGGTTTTGTTTTTTTGTTATTTGTAAAGATTTAGCTGGCTGCCTTATTGGAATGTAATGCCTGTTTGTCTTAGCTAATTTATGGCCTTAGCTTTAAAGGGGGATTGTATTGGGTGGAGTTAGCAATCATTGCATTCACATGGCAGTTTTTCCTATTTAAAGATTAGTATACGGCTGGTAGCCGTCGGCTGGTAGTGCTTCCATAGAAGTGCTGACATAAAAGTGTTATTATAATATTAGCGTTATACCTGCATTAAACCGAAGGAAAACAGAGGGGAAACAACAACACACCAAAACTATGACATATGGACTGCCTTAATGTCTCAAAAGTATGTAATTCATATTATGCATATTATCTGTCTTTAAAACCAAGAAAAGACAGCCCCAATCTGCTCACTACAGTTCTCTCTTATGCAAACTCATGTATGTTTTTGATGTAATGATTTGCTTGTAATTGGCATTGCATGTGTGGGGAAGTTGTTCAGTGAAACAGTTTATTACTGCATGCTATCTGGTGTTTACCTCCTTTGACCATTTGGCCATTGTGGACAGGTGTACTATATATTTACATTTAGTGAGGTGTAGTCGTGGTGTAAAGGACAGAGTGTGATTCCTGATTAGTGGGGGGAAAAAAATCCAAACACTTAACAACATCACCAAACAGGTAATTTCAACTTTAAACTTAACATTTATTTTATACTGTCTGGACATGGCTACTAATAACAGATGCACAGACAAAATTCTTAAAGCTATGTGTGCAAATGCTAGGAGCTTAGGAGACAAAATTCCAGAGCTAATTGTGATAATGACAAGGGATAACCTGGATATTGTCGCAATTACTGAGTCATGGTTGTCACAACTGAGGGCCTGAGCTGACGGGAGGCAGCCTCAGTTGTAGGGGCTGAGATGTACCGGAACCTGGGAGGTTGTATCAGACCCCTGGACATGTAAGTAACATGAATAATAACTGCCTGAAGGCGTGACTACGACAACTTGGATAAAAGTCAATGATGTTTATTATGACAACTCCGCAACACAGCAGCAATAAAAGAAAACGTAAAAGTCAGCAAAGAATAAATACAGTTCCTGGGTACTACAGGATGGCAGGAGCCACAGGGCACTGGTAGTGTGAGATAGTTCTTATGATCTTCTAGATGGAAAGTCCTTACCAGGCCCGACTGTAGCAATGGAGATAACCCAGGATTGTGCCAGCTGGTGTTCCAGGAAAAGCTGGGTTGCTGAAGGTAAAACAGCTGCTGTGGATACTGGCTGGAACCAGACTGTTGTTAGCACGGAGTGGATACTGGCTGGAACCAGTTAAATAATAAATGAACTTGGGAGCGATGAAATATGAACTGAAATGTAGAACTTGAGAGCGGAGAAATAATAATACCGGTGGAGAGTGTTAAAGTGTAGAAAGGACACCGGCCCTTTAAGGGAAGCTGTACTCTGCTGGAAGCTGAGCTGGAAGCAGGTAATGTTGTAGCTGGAAACAGATGAATCCACAATGGATTGGAGAGTCAGGCTACACCGCAGGTGGAATGCTGGTGCGGGTCTCTATGGTGGAAGTCTTGAGACAGGAGCTGGAACCTGGAAGACAATCACAGGAGAGAGACAAACAGGAACTAGGTTTGACAACCAAAGCACTGACGCCTTCCTTGCTCAGGCACAGTGTATTTATACCTGCAGCAAGGAAGGGATTGGCTAGGCAATTATGCAGATTAACAATACTGACAACAGATTGGAGGAAATGATCAGCTGACAGAATCCAAGATGGCTGCGCCCATGCAGACACTTGGAGGGAAGTTTGGTTTGTAATCCATGTGGTAATGAAAACAGTAATGGCGGCGCCGGCCACTGGAGACAGGAGACGCCAGGCTGACAAGTGCACATCCAACCACGCGGACACAGCGGAGGCCGCGGCTGATGTAATCGCCACTCTGACACTCTGCATGCAGAAGCTCAGGGACGGCGGCGGAGGCCGCGGGAGACGCCATGCCAGATGTAATAAGGCGTTACTGTGACAGCGTCTCAGAGAGACAGGAGAGGATGCAGGAATGTGAACATTAGGATAACAGATGGGATCCGGTCCTGGAGCGCTGAGCCAGCCTTAGGAGGCATCTGATGGGTAAGAAATGGCGTCCAGATACCCGGATCGTGACAGCACCCCCCCCTTTAGGAGTGGCCCCAGGACACTTCTTTGGCTTTTGAGGAAACTTGGAATGGAATCTCCGGACCAAGGCAGGAGCATGGACATCAGAAGCATTGGTCCATGAACGTTCCTCAGGACCATAACCCTTCCAGTCAATAAGATATTGTAGTTGACCGTAACGGTGACGTGAGTCCAGGATCTTGGCCACTTCATACTCAACGCCTCGTTGAGTTTGGACTTTCGGAGTTGGAGGAAGTGAGGAATGAAACCGATTCAAGATCAGCGGTTTCAACAGGGAAACATGGAATGTCCTGGGTATTTTTAAGAAGGGAGGCAACTGGAGTCTGTAAGCAACAGGATTGATGACTTGTTCAATCTTGAAAGGACCGATATAGCGAGGTGCAAACTTCATACTGGGAACTCTTAACCTCAAATTCTTCGTGGATAACCATACCCGATCACCCACCTTGAGAGCAGGAACTGCTCGACGCTTCTTATCCGCAAACTTCTTGTACCTGAACGATGCCTTGAGCAGAGCTGATCGTACGCTCTTCCAGATATTGGCAAACTGATGCAAGGTGTGATATCCACTGCGGGAACAGAAGTTGCTGGAAGCGGTTGGAACTCAGGAACTTTAGGGTGGAATCCAAAGTTAGTGAAGAATGGTGTTGAAGCAGATGAAGAATGATACTGGTTGTTATGACAGAACTCGGCCCAGGGAAGTAATTGGACCCAGTCATCTTGAGAGGAGGACACATAGATGCGGAGGAAGGCCTCCAAGTCCTGATTCACCCTCTCGGTTTGACCATTGGTCTGAGGATGGTAAGCCGTGGAAAACTTTAGCTTGACTTGGAGGACTTGACATAAACTTCGCCAGAATTTGGCTGTGAATTGAACTCCTCGATCTGAGATAATTTCTTCAGGAAGACCGTGGAGTCGGAAGATCTCTTGTATGAATACTTGAGCCAACTTGGAAGCTGACGGAAGACCGGTGAGAGGAATGAAGTGTGCCATCTTGGTGAACCGGTCAACTACCACCCAGATGGTATTGAACTTGTTGCACATGGGTAAGTCTGTAATGAAATCCATCGACAAGTGGGTCCATGGTCGACGGGGAACGGATAGTGGAACCAGTTGCCCCGCAGGCGACTGGCGGGATACTTTATGTTGGGCACACTTTGGGCAAGATGCAATAAACTCCAAGACGTCCTTTTTCAGAGTTGGCCACCAATAGGACCTAGAGATAAACTCCAGGGTTTTTTGGATACCTGTATGTCCGGCAAAACGGGAAGCATGGGCCCAATGCATGAGCTTCTTCCTTAGCATCGGCTTCACAAAACTTTTCCCTGATGGGGGCGTAGAGTCCATCCCTACCGTGGAGAATGCCAACGGATTTATAATAGGATGCTTGTCTGAAGACTCTGACTCATTTTCTTGCTCCCATGAGCGGGAAAGGGCATCGGCCTTGCGATTCTGAGAGCCCGGACAGAACTGGAGTTTAAAGTCGAACCTGGAAAAGAAAAGTGCCCATCTGGCCTGACGAGGGTTGAGACATTGTGCGCCCTTCAGGTATAAAAGGTTCTTGTGGTCTGTAAGTATGGTGATTAAATGAGAAGCTCCCTCCAACAGATACCTCCACTCTTCTAGAGAGAGCTTGATGGCTAGCAACTCCTGGTCGCCAATGGCATAGTTGCGCTCAGCTGGGGAGAACTTCCGGGAGAAGAAACTGCAAGGATGTAAATGGCCATCTTTAGCCCTCTGAGATAACACCGCTCCTACTCCAACGGAGGAGGCATCCACCTCTGGGATGAAAGGAGAGTCGATGTCAGGCTGTTTCAGGACAGGCGCAGAGATGAACCTCTGTTTTAAAAGATGAAAAGCTTGCATGGCTTCTTCAGACCACTTGGACGGGTTAGCACCCTTCTTGGTGAAAGCAGTAATAGGCGCCACAATGGTGGAAAAGTCTCGTATAAACTTTCGGTAATAATTGGCGAACCCTAAGAACCTCTGGACCCCTTTGAGGGTTAAGGGTACCGGCCAATTCTGAATTGCTTGTAGTTTCTCAGGATCCATCTCTAGTCCGGAACCGGACACAATGTACCCTAGAAACGGAATGGACTTGACTTCAAAGACGCATTTTTCTAATTTGCAATAGAGATGATTGACACGGAGACGGGACAGAACCTCTTCAACCCAAAAACGATGTTCCTCTAAATCGTTGGCAAAAATGAGGATATCGTCTAGATAGACCACGACATGACGGTATAGAATGTCTCTGAAAATCTCATTGACAAAATGCTGGAAGACAGCTGGAGCATTGCTCAATCCGAAGGGCATGACGAGGTACTCATAATGTCCGTCACGGGTGTTAAAGGCGGTCTTCCACTCGTCACCCTCACGGATCCGGATGAGATTGTATGCACCTCGCAAGTCCAGCTTTGTAAAGATGGTAGCTCCGCTAACTCTGTCAAAGAGCTCAGTAATCAGGGGTAAAGGATAACGGTTCTTGATGGTAATGTCGTTCAAACCTCTGTAGTCGATGCACGGCCGCAGACCACCATCTTTCTTTTTTACAAAAAAGAAGCCTGCGCCGGCTGGGGAAGAAGAAGGTCGAATGAACCCCTTTGCTAGGTTCTCTTTAATGTATTCCTCCATAGAATGCGTCTCAGGCAGAGACAACGGATAAGTTCGGCCTCGAGGTGGAACCTTCCCTGGAACGAGATCAATCGGGCAGTCCCATTCTCTATGAGGAGGAAGGATATCAGCAGAAGCTTTACTGAACACATCCGTGAAATCTTGATATGGAGGAGGTGGAACATCAGACGACCTGGGGGAGGAAGAACAGACAGGCAATACTTTAAACAAACATGTCTCTGCACAGGAGGAACCCCATGCCAGGATTTGCGTAGTCGTCCAATCAATTGTAGGATTGTGAAGACGGAGCCATGGAAGGCCCAGGACCACAGGATGTGTGGCTCTTGGAATCACTAAAAGTGAAATAAGTTCGGAATGAAGAACTCCCACTCTCAGACGAACTGGTAGAGTCCTTAGAGCAATAACAGTATCAAAAATTTTACTGCCATCCACGGCAGTTAAGGAAAAGGAGGAAGGAAGTCTCTCGGTGGGTAGGGACCACCGTTTAACATAGGCTTCAGTAATAAAGTTCCCAGCTGCTCCGGAATCAAGGAGAGCAATGACGTTCCGATAACGTTGAGCAACTTGAAGCGAGACTGGGAGATTACAATCATGAGGAGATGGAGAGGAGATCATTACTCCTAGCCGGCCCTCTCCTGGGCGAGCTAGGGTTTGGAGTTTTCCCGGACGTTCGGGACAGGCATTGATGGTGTGAGACGGAGCTGCACAGTAAAGACAAAGAGACTCAGAGAGACGTCTTCGGCGCTCAGCAGGAGTTAAACGGGAACGGCCAATTTGCATGGGCTCATCTTTAGATGGTGACAGTTGACGAGGAGGAGGAGCAGAAGATTTTGGAGCAGATGATCTTCCACGCTCAGTTGCTCTCTCTCTGAAACGTAAATCAACTTTCGTGCAGAGTGAGATTAGCTCATCTAACTTATAAGGTAAGTCTCTGGTAGCTAACTCATCTTTAATAAGCTCAGATAAGCCATGCCAGAATGCAGCATACAGGGCCTCGTCGTTCCATGCCAGTTCGGATGCCAGGATCTGGAACTGTATCAGATATTGTCCTACAGTACGTGACCCCTGGTGTAAACGGAGAATCTCGGATGAAGCTGAGGTTACCCGGCCTGGCTCGTCGAAGATGCGCCTGAATGTTGACACGAATGCAGTGTAAGAAGATAGCAGGGTGTCGGACCTCTCCCATAACGGTGATGCCCAGTCAAGGGCGGAGCCACTGAGAAGAGAGATGATGTAGGCAATTTTTGTACGGTCACTGGGAAAATTGCCAGGTTGTAGCTCAAACTGAATCTCACACTGGTTGAGAAATCCCCTGCAGAATCTTGGAGATCCGTCAAATTTTGCTGGCGTTGGAAGATGAAGACGTGGAGCAGAAATGGGTAAGGTGGGTGGGGTTATAGCTGGAGTCACTGTGGTTGACGCACCAGATGCGCCTGATCCACGGAGAGTTGTCTGAATCCCATCCAGCCGAGTAGAGAGATCCTGGAGACAGCGGATGATGTGGCCCTGTGCAGCCTCCTGATGTTCTAGTCGGGCTGCCAGTTCTTGCATCGGCCTGGCCGCTTGATCCTGGTCTCCGGCTGGATTCATTAGGTCAGTGCTTACTGTCACAACTGAGGGCCTGAGCTGACGGGAGGCAGCCTCAGTTGTAGGGGCTGAGATGTACCGGAACCTGGGAGGTTGTATCAGACCCCTGGACATGTAAGTAACATGAATAATAACTGCCCGAAGGCGTGACTACGACAACTTGGATAAAAGTCAATGATGTTTATTATGACAACTCCGCAACACAGCAGCAGTAAAAGAAAACGTAAAAGTCAGCAAATAATAAATACAGTTCCTGGGTACTACAGGATGGCAGGAGCCACAGGGCACTGGTAGTGTGAGATAGTTCTTATGATCTTCTAGATGGAAAGTCCTTACCAGGCCCGACTGTAGCAATGGAGATAACCCAGGATTGTGCCAGCTGGTGTTCCAGGAAAAGCTGGGTTGCTGAAGGTAAAACAGCTGCTGTGGATACTGGCTGGAACCAGACTGTTGTTAGCACGGAGTGGATACTGGCTGGAACCAGTTAAATAATAAATGAACTTGGGAGCGATGAAATATGAACTGAAATGTAGAACTTGAGAGCGGAGAAATAATAATACCGGTGGAGAGTGGTAAAGTGTAGAAAGGACACCGGCCCTTTAAGGGAAGCTGTACTCTGCTGGAAGCAGGTAATGTTGTAGCTGGAAACAGATGAATCCACAATGGATTGGAGAGTCAGGCTACACCGCAGGTGGAATGCTGGTGCGGGTCTCTATGGTGGAAGTCTTGAGACAGGAGCTGGAACCTGGAAGACAATCACAGGAGAGAGACAAACAGGAACTAGGTTTGACAACCAAAGCACTGACGCCTTCCTTGCTCAGGCACAGTGTATTTATACCTGCAGCAAGGAAGGGATTGGCTAGGCAATTATGCAGATTAACAATACTGACAACAGATTGGAGGAAATGATCAGCTGACAGAATCCAAGATGGCTGCGCCCATGCAGACACTTGGAGGGAAGTTTGGTTTGTAATCCATGTGGTAATGAAAACAGTAATGGCGGCGCCGGCCACTGGAGACAGGAGACGCCAGGCTGACAAGTGCACATCCAACCACGCGGACACAGCGGAGGCCGCGGCTGACGTAATCGCCACTCTGACACTCTGCATGCAGAAGCTCAGGGACGGCGGCGGAGGCCGCGGGAGACGCCATGCCAGATGTAATAAGGCGTTACTGTGACAGCGTCTCAGAGAGACAGGAGAGGATGCAGGAATGTGAACATTAGGATAACAGATGGGATCCGGTCCTGGAGCGCTGAGCCAGCCTTAGGAGGCATCTGATGGGTAAGAAATGGCGTCCAGATACCCGGATCGTGACAATGGTGCAATGAGAATCATGGCTGGGACATAGCTATACCAGGATACAATTTATTTAGGAAGAATAGAATGGTAAGAATAGGAGGAGGGGTAGCAATGTATGTGAAAAAAAGCAAAAATGCTACTTTAATACAAAATGTTGAGGACAAAACTGAGGCCCTTTGGGTCACCTCAGAAACCGGGGAGAAGGACATTATTCGCATTGGGGTGATCTATAGACCACCAGGCCAGGGGCAGGATTTGGACAGGAACCTATTGTTGGACATCTCTAAAATGGCTTTAAAGGGAGAAGTCATAATCATGGGAGACTTTAATTTACCTGATGTAAATTGGGAGGGGTCCTTTGCAAGTTCAGCTACAAGTGGCAAATTTCTAAATTTCTTACAGGATGCATCTCTCAAGCAATTGGTGAGGGAGCCCACTCGTAAAGACTCAATATTAGATTTAATTCTTACAAATGGTGACAGGATATCAGACATATATGTGGGTGAGCACCTGGGATCCAGTGATCATCAAGCAGTATGGTTTAGTATAAAGACAGGATCCAACTCCTGTCACACAAAAACAAAGGTGTTGGATTTTAGAAATGCTGACTTTGCAAAAATGTGGAGATGTTTAAGTGGTTCATTGGCGGACTGGAGGAACTTGGAAGGGGTGCAGGAGAGGTGGGAAAAACTGAAAAGTGCAATACTAGGGGCAACAGACCTTTGTATCAAAAGGGTTAGGAAAAGCACCAGGAAAAGGAAGCCAGTGTGGTTCACAAAATAAGTATCAACTAGTGTGAAAGCAAAAAAGATGGCTTTTAGGAAATACAAACAGACTCAAAATAATAATGACAAAGAGGTGTATCTTGACAGACGGAAGGATGCTAAGAAAGTGATCAGACGTGCAAAGGCAGAAGCCGAGGAGAAAATGGCCCAGTCAGTAGATAAAGGGGGCAAAACTTTTTTTTAAGTATATAAATGAAAGGAGAAAATCAAACGGAGGAATAATAAGACTTAAGACAGAGAGTGAGAATTTGGTGGAGGGAGACAAGGCAATAGCAGATCACCTAAATCATTATTTTTGCCCAGTATTTACTACAGAAGGAGAAGGGAAGGGGCCAGAGTTAAGTTGCAAGGACATTCATAAAAATAAGGTAGATAAAAGTACATTTACAGAGGAGAAGGTCCTAACTGAACTTTCAAAACTAAAAGTGGATAAATCAATGGGACCAGACGGGATACACCCAAGGATACTAAAAGAGCTAAAAGATGTGCTGGTGGCACCATTAACCGAATTATTCAACCAGTCACTAAATACAGGTGCCATTCCAGAGGACTGGAAAAGAGCAAATGTAGTTCCACTGTACAAAAGTGGAAGCAAGGAAGAAGCAAGTAACTACAGACCAGTAAGCCTTACATCAGTAGTAGGGAAAGTAATGGAAAAACTACTAAAAGAAAGAGTTGTTGAATATCTTAAATCAAACAACTTACAGGATCCAAAACAGCATGGATTTACTGGTGGGAGATCATGCCAAACAAATCTTATTGAATTTTTTGACTATGTGATGAAAATAATAGATCAAGGGGGAGCTGTAGATGTAGCATATCTAGACTTTAGTAAGGCATTTGACACTGTCCCACATCGCAGACTGCTAAATAAACTTGAAAGTGTGGGGGTGGATTATAAAATGGTTAAATGGATAAGAAACTGGTTGCATGATAGGAAACAGACAGTTGTAGTAAATGGAGTGCAATCTATGGAGGAAAATGTTACCAGTGGAGTACCCCAGGGATCTGTACTCGGACCAGTTCTCTTTAATAGCTTTGTTGGTGACATTGCAAATGGTATTGAAGGGAAAGTATGCCTTTTTGCAGATGATACAAAGATATGCAACAGGGTAGACACACCAGGAGGGGTAAAACAAATGATTGATGACCTAGCTAGACTTGAAAAATGGTCAAGAACATGGCAACTACAGTTTAATGCTAAAAAATGCAAAATCATGCACTTGGGTCTTAAAAACCCAAAGGCTAAATATAGTATCACGGGTACTATAATGGAAACTACTGAGGAGGAAAGGGATTTAGGAGTCACTATTTCAAGTGACTTAAAGGCAGGAAAGCAATGCAACAAAGCAATGAGGAAGGCTAGTCAGATGCTTGGTTGTATAGGGAGAGGAATCAGTAGCAGGAAAAAAGAAGTGATAATGCCACTGTATAGGTCATTGGTGCGGCCTCATCTGGAATACTGTGTCCAGTTCTGGAGACCATATCGCCAGAAGGATATAAATACATTAGAGAGTTTACACAGAAGGGCAACTAAAATGGTGCATGGCCGACATCACAAAACTTACCCGGAAAGGCTAAAAGATCTTAACATGTATAGTATGGAGGAGAGAAGGGAAAGGGGGGACATGATAGAAACTTTCAAATATACCAAAGGTTTTAACAAAGTTCAGGAGGGAAACATTCTTCAAAGGAAGAGAAGTATTAGAACTCAAGGACATACACTGAAACTGGAGGGGGGCAGGTTGAGGGGAAATTTAAGGAAAAATTACTTCACAGAAAGGGTAGTGGATAAGTGGAATAGTCTCCCATCAGAGGTGGTAGAGGCTAAGACTGTAGAGCAATTTAAACATGCTTGGGATAGGCATATGAATATCCTTACAAAGAATTAAGGTTCAAAAAGGGTTGAGATTACCTAAAGGATAAAAAAAAGGGGCAGACTAGATGGGCCAAGTGGTTCTTATCTGCCGTCAAATTCTATGTTTCTATGTTACACAGTATAAGTGCACGCAGGTGTGTGAGTACACAGTATAGGTGCACACAGGTGTGTGAGTACACAGTATAGGTGCACACAGGTGTGTGAGTATCCAGTATAAGTGCGCAGGTGTGTGAGTATACAGTATATGTGCACACAGGTGTATGTGTATACAGCATAAGTGCACACAGGTGTGGGAGTATACAGTATAGGTGCACACAGGTGTGGGAGTATACAGTATAGGTGCACACAGGTGTGAGTATACAGTATCAGTGCGCACAGATGTGTGAGTGTACAGTATAAGTGCACACAGGTGTGAGCACACCGTATAAGTGCACACAGGTGTGTGTGTGTGTATGTGTATAATGTATAGGAGCACACAGGTGTGTGAGTATACAGTAAAAGTGCACACAGGTGTGCGAGTATACAGTATAGGTGCACACAGGTGTGTGAGTGTACAGTATAAGTGCACACAGGTGTGTGTGTACAGTATAAGTGCACACAGGTGTGTGAGTGTACAGTATAAGTGCACACAGGTGTGAGTGTACAGTATAAGTGCACACAGGTGTGTGAGTATACAGTATAGGTGCACACAGGAGTGTATACAGTAAGTGCACACAGGTGTGTATGTGTATACAGTATAGGTGCACACAGGTGTGAGTACACAGTATAAGTGCACACAGGTGTATGTGTATACAGTATAAGTGCACACAGGTGTATGTGTATACAGTATAAGTGCACACAGGTGTATGTGTATACAGTATAAGTGCACACAGGTGTGTGAGTGTACAGTATAAGTGCACACAGGTGTGAGTACACAGTATAAGTGCACACAGGTGTGTGAGTGTACAGTATAAGTGCACACAGGTGTGTATGTGTATACAGGTTGTAATGATGTTTTCCTCCTGCCTGGGTTGGGCGGCTGCTTTATGATCCTGGAATGCCTGAGGAAAGTGTACACAGCACTGTAGATAGATGTCACCCCACACCTCACTGATCACAGTGCAGGAGCCGGACTGATTAATACACAATAGAGACAGATTGCGCTGTCACATAGTATGGAGTGATGGACGCACAGGATCTGGATATTAACCAGAATGAGGACGTGCTTCACACCATCAGTCTGCAAGGTGAGCGTGCATTTATTCCCCCCTTCATGGTACAGGTGAATTCTGTCCTCCCTGTCATTGTACTAGCAATTTCTTTATGTGTCACGTAAGCTGTAACAGCCAGGGCACCCCAAACCCACAGAGTGCTGTCCCCAGATTCATGCCTCACGCAGCAGAGACGTTGCAGCTCCTGTACGAATGATCAGGGTGTTACTTACAGGTTACTGGGATTATATACAGCGTGCCGTCTGCAGGTAGCATTGATGCAGCAAGTTATACAGTGGAAGCAGTGAGCGCTGAGTGAGGTCTGCCTGTATCATAATTTACTGTGATTGTTACTGTAGGATCTGTGGCCAGGTCCCTGTACATTGTTATAATAAGTATAACGCTGCGTGCTGTATTGGGCACTTTATAAGAATGAAACATTTCTGTGAGGAATGAGATTGCGTTCTCTCCCCTGTCAGTAAGCGGCATCTGCTCAATCTGCATGTCAGTAATTACAGAGCCCTCATCTGTGTGTATATATCAGGTGCCCCCGGGCACAACACGCACTACAGAACAAGTGCTATCTTAATGTGTTTATTACTGCCCATTACTATGCAGGACACTCCTCTCTCTCTCAGGGATTATACAGCTACATAACCGTACAGAAGGCTGTGCTGTGTCTTATTACTGCCTATTACTGTGCAGGGCACAAATCTCTTTCTCAGGGATTATACAGCTACATAACCATACAGAAGGCTGTGCTGTGTTTTATTACTGTGCAGGACACTTATCTCTCTCTCAGGGATTATACAGCTACATAACCATACAGAAGGCTGTGCTGTGTCTTATTACTGCCTATTACTGTGCAGGACAATCATCTCTCTCTCTCAGGGATTATACAGCTACATAACCATACAGAAGGCTGTGCTGTGTTTTATTACTGTGCAGGACACTTATCTCTCTCTCAGGGATTATACAGCTACATAACCATACAGAAGGCTGTGCTGTGTCTTATTACTGCCTATTACTGTACAGGACAATCATCTCTCTCTCTCAGGGATTATACAGCTACATAACCGTACAGAAGGCTGTGCTGTGTTTTATTACTGCCCATTACTGTGCAGGACACTCATCTCTCTCAGGGATTATACAGCTACATAACCGTACAGAAGGCTGTGCTGTGTCTTATTACTGTCTATTACTGTGCAGGGCACAAATCTCTTTCTCAGGGATTATACAGCTACATAACCATACAGAAGGCTGTGCTGTGTCTTATTACTGTGCAGGACACTTATCTCTCTCTCAGGGATTATACAGCTACATAACCATACAGAAGGCTGTGCTGTGTCTTATTACTGCCTATTACTGTGCAGGACAATCATCTCTCTCTCTCAGGGATTATACAGCTACATAACCATACAGAAGGCTGTGCTGTGTTTTATTACTGTGCAGGACACTTATCTCTCTCTCAGGGATTATACAGCTACATAACCATACAGAAGGCTGTGCTGTGTCTTATTACTGCCTATTACTGTGCAGGACAATCATCTCTCTCTCTCAGGGATTATACAGCTACATAACCGTACAGAAGGCTGTGCTGTGTTTTATTACTGCCCATTACTGTGCAGGACACTCATCTCTCTCAGGGATTATACAGCTACATAACCGTACAGAAGGCTGTGCTGTGTCTTATTACTGTCTATTACTGTGCAGGACACTCATCTCTCTCTCTCAGGGATTATACAGCTACATAACCGTACAGAAGGCTGTGCTGTGTTTTATTACTGCCCATTACTGTGCAGGACACTCCTCTCTCTCAGGGATTATACAGCTACATAACCGTACAGAAGGCTGTGCTGTGTTTTATTACTGCCTATTACTGTGCAGGACACTCATCTCTCTCAGGGATTATACAGCTACATAACCATACAGAAGGCTGTGCTGTGTTTTATTACTGCCTATTACTGTGCAGGACACTCATCTCTCTCGGGGATTATACAGCTACATAACCGTACAGAAGGCTGTGCTGTGTTTTATTACTGCCTATTACTGTGCAGGACACTCATCTCTCTCAGGGATTATACAGCTACATAACCGTACAGAAGGATGTGCTGTGTTTTATTACTGCCCATTACTGTGCAGGACACTCATCTCTCTCTCAGGGATTATACAGCTACATAACCATACAGAAGGCTGTGCTGTGTCTTATTACTGCCCATTACTGTGCAGGACACTCATCTCTCTCTCTCTCAGGGATTATACAGCTACATAACCGTACAGAAGGATGTGCTGTGTTTTATTACTGTGCAGGACACTCATCTCTCTCTCAGGGATTATACAGCTACATAACCGTACAGAAGGATGTGCTGTGTTTTATTACTGCCCATTACTGTGCAGGACACTCATCTCTCTCTCAGGGATTATACAGCTACATAACCGTACAGAAGGATGTGCTGTGTTTTATTACTGCCCATTACTGTGCAGGACACTCATCTCTCTCAGGGATTATACAGCTACATAACCATACAGAAGGTTGTGCTGTGTTTTATTACTGCCCATTACTGTGCTGACACTCCTCACTCTCAGGGATTATACAGCTACATAACCATACAGAAGGCTGTGCTGTGTCTTATTACTGCCCATTACTGTGCAGGACACTCATCTCTCAGGGATTATACAGCTACATAACCATACAGAAGGCTGTGCTGTGTCTTATTACTGCCCATTACTGTGCAGGACACTCATCTCTCTCTCAGGGATTATACAGCTACATAACCATACAGAAGGCTGTGCTGTGTTTTATTACTGCCCATTACTGTGCAGGACACTCATCTCTCTCTCAGGGATTATACAGCTACATAACCGTACAGAAGGCTGTGCTGTGTCTTATTACTGCCCATTACTGTGCAGGACACTCATCTCTCTCTCTCTCTCTCAGGGATTTTACAGCTACATAACCGTACAGAAGGATGTGCTGTGTCTTATTACTGCCTATTACTGTGCAGGACACTCCTCTCTCTCTCTCAGGGATTATACAGCTACATAACCATACAGAAGGCTGTGCTGTGTCTTATTACTGCCCATTACTGTGCAGGACACTCATCTCTCTCTCTCAGGGATTATACAGCTACATAACCATACAGAAGGCTGTGCTGTGTCTTATTACTGCCCATTACTGTGCAGGGCACTCATCTCTTTCTCAGGGATTATACAGCTACATAACCATACAGAAGGCTGTGCTGTGTTTTATTACTGTGCAGGACACTTATCTCTCTCTCTCAGGGATTATACAGCTACATAACCATACAGAAGGCTGTGCTGTGTCTTATTACTGCCTATTACTGTGCAGGACACTCATCTCTCTCTCTCAGGGATTATACAGCTACATAACCATACAGAAGGCTGTGCTGTGTCTTATTACTGTCTATTACTGTGCAGGACACTCATCTCTCTCTCTCAGGGATTATTACATAACCATACAGAAGGATGTGCTGTGTTTTATTACTGCCTATTACTGTGCAGGACACTCATCTCTCAGGGATTATACAGCTACATAACCGTACAGAAGGCTGTGCTGTGTTTTATTACTGCCTATTACTGTGCAGGACACTCATCTCTCTCAGGGATTATACAGCTACATAACCGTACAGAAGGATGTGCTGTGTTTTATTACTGCCCATTACTGTGCAGGACACTCATCTCTCTCTCTCTCAGGGATTATACAGCTACATAACCGTACAGAAGGATGTGCTGTGTTTTATTACTGCCCATTACTGTGCAGGACACTCATCTCTCTCTCAGGGATTATACAGCTACATAACCGTACAGAAGGATGTGCTGTGTTTTATTACTGCCCATTAATGTGCAGGACACTCCTCTCTCAGGGATTATACAGCTACATAACCATACAGAAGGTTGTGCTGTGTTTTATTACTGCCCATTACTGTGCAGGACACTCCTCACTCTCAGGGATTATACAGCTACATAACCATACAGAAGGCTGTGCTGTGTCTTATTACTGCCCATTACTGTGCAGGACACTCATCTCTCTCTCAGGGATTATACAGCTACATAACCGTACAGAAGGATGTGCTGTGTTTTATTACTGCCCATTACTGTGCAGGACACTCATCTCTCTCTCAGGGATTATACAGCTACATAACCGTACAGAAGGATGTGCTGTGTTTTATTACTGCCCATTAATGTGCAGGACACTCCTCTCTCAGGGATTATACAGCTACATAACCATACAGAAGGTTGTGCTGTGTTTTATTACTGCCCATTACTGTGCAGGACACTCCTCACTCTCAGGGATTATACAGCTACATAACCATACAGAAGGCTGTGCTGTGTCTTATTACTGCCCATTACTGTGCAGGACACTCATCTCTCTCTCAGGGATTATACAGCTACATAACCATACAGAAGGCTGTGCTGTGTCTTATTACTGCCCATTACTGTGCAGGACACTCATCTCTCTCTCAGGGATTATACAGCTACATAACCATACAGAAGGCTGTGCTGTGTTTTATTACTGCCCATTACTGTGCAGGACACTCATCTCTCTCTCAGGGATTATACAGCTACATAACCGTACAGAAGGCTGTGCTGTGTCTTATTACTGCCCATTACTGTGCAGGACACTCATCTCTCTCTCAGGGATTTTACAGCTACATAACCGTACAGAAGGATGTGCTGTGTCTTATTACTGCCTATTACTGTGCAGGACACTCCTCTCTCTCTCAGGGATTATACAGCTACATAACCATACAGAAGGCTGTGCTGTTTCTTATTACTGCCCATTACTGTGCAGGACACTCATCTCTCTCTCTCAGGGATTATACAGCTACATAACCATACAGAAGGATGTGCTGTGTTTTATTACTGCCTATTACTGTGCAGGACACTCATCTCAGGGATTATACAGCGACATAACCATACAGAAGGCTGTGCTGTGTTTTATTACTGCCTATTACTGTGCAGGACACTCATCTCTCAGGGATTATACAGCGACATAACCATACAGAAGGATGTGCTGTGTTTTATTACTGCCTATTACTGTGCAGGACACTCCTCTCTCTCAGGGATTATACAGCTACATAACCGTACAGAAGGATGTGCTGTGTCTTATTACTGCCTGTTACTGTGCAGGACACTCCTCTCTCTCTCTCAGGGATTATACAGCTACATAACCATACAGAAGGCTGTGCTGTGTCTTATTACTGCCCATTACTGTGCAGGACACTCATCTCTCTCTCTCTCAGGGATTATACAGCTACATAACCATACAGAAGGCTGTGCTGTGTCTTATTACTGCCCATTACTGTGCAGGGCACTCATCTCTTTCTCAGGGATTATACAGCTACATAACCATACAGAAGGCTGTGCTGTGTTTTATTACTGTGCAGGACACTTATCTCTCTCTCAGGGATTATACAGCTACATAACCATACAGAATGCTGTGCTGTGTCTTATTACTGCCTATTACTGTGCAGGACACTCATCTCTCTCTCTCAGGGATTATACAGCTACATAACCATACAGAAGGCTGTGCTGTGTCTTATTACTGTCTATTACTGTGCAGGACACTCATCTCTCTCTCTCAGGGATTATACAGCTACATAACCATACAGAAGGATGTGCTGTGTTTTATTACTGCCTATTACTGTGCAGGACACTCATCTCTCAGGGATTATACAGCTACATAACCGTACAGAAGGCTGTGCTGTGTCTTATTACTGCCCATTACTGTGCAGGACACTCATCTCTCTCTCTCTCAGGGATTATACAGCTACATAACCGTACAGAAGGCTGTGCTGTGTCTTATTACTGCCCATTACTGTGCAGGACACTCATCTCTCTCAGGGATTATACAGCTACATAACCGTACAGAAGGCTGTGCTGTGTCTTATTACTGCCCATTACTGTGCAGGACACTCATGTCTCTCAGGGATTATACAGCTACATAACCGTACAGAAGGCTGTGCTGTGTCTTATTACTGTGCAGGACACTCATGTCTCTCAGGGATTATACAGCTACATAACCGTACAGAAGGCTGTGCTGTGTCTTATTACTGCCCATTACTGTGCAGGACACTCATCTCACTCTCAGGGATTGTACAGCTACGTAACCGTACAGAAGGCTGTGCTGTGTTTTATTACTGTGCAGGACACTCATCTTTCTCTCAGGGATTACACAGCTACATAACCGTACAGAAGGCTGTGCTGTGTATTATTACTGCCTATTACTGTGCAGGACACTCATCTCTCTCAGGGATTATACAGTGACCTAACCGTACAGAAGGCTGTGCTGTGTCTTATTACTGCCCATTACTGTGCAGGACACTCATCTCTCTCAGGGATTATACAGCTACATAACCATACAGTAGGATGTGCTGTCTCTTATTACTGTGCAGGACACTCCTCTCTCTCTCTCAGGGATTATACAGCTACATAACCATACAGAAGGACGTGCTGTGTTTTATTACTGCCCATTACTGTGCAGGACACTCCTCTCTCTCAGGGATTATACAGCTACATAACCATACAGAAGGCTGTGCTGTGTTTTATTACTGCCCATTACTGTGCAGGACACTCATCTCTCTCTCTCTCAGGGATTATACAGCTACATAACCATACAGAAGGCTATGCTGTCTCTTATTACTGTGCAGGACACTCATCTCTCAGGGATTATACAGCTACATAACCGTACAGAAGGCTGTGCTGTGTCTTATTACTGCCCATTACTGTGCAGGACACTCATCTCACTCTCAGGGATTGTACAGCTACGTAACCGTACAGAAGGCTGTGCTGTGTTTTATTACTGTGCAGGACACTCATCTTTCTCTCAGGGATTATACAGCTACGTAACCGTACAGAAGGCTGTGCTGTGTTTTATTACTGTGCAGGACACTCATCTCTCTCAGGGATTATACAGCTACATAACCGTACAGAAGGCTGTGCTGTGTATTATTACTGCCTATTACTGTGCAGGACACTCATCTCTCTCAGGGATTATACAGTGACCTAACCGTACAGAAGGCTGTGCTGTGTCTTATTACTGCCCATTACTGTGCAGGACACTCATCTCTCTCAGGGATTATACAGCTACATAACCGTACAGAAGGCTGTGCTGTGTCTTATTACTGCCCATTACTGTGCAGGACACTCCTCTCTCTCTCAGGGATTTATACAGCTATATAACCGTACAGAAGGCTGTGCTGTGTCTTATTACTGTGCAGGACACTTATCTCTCAGGGATTATACAGCTACATAACCGTACAGAATGCTGTGCTGTGTCTTATTACTGCCCATTACTGTGCAGGACACTCATCTCTCTCAGGGATTATACAGCTACATAACCGTACAGAAGGCTGTGCTGTGTCTTATTACTGCCTATTACTGTGCAGGACACTCATCTCTCTCAGGGATTATACAGCTACATAACCATACAGAAGGCTGTGCTGTGTCTTATTACTGCCTATTACTGTGCAGGACACTCATCTCTCTCTCAGGGATTATACAGCTACATAACCATACAGAAGGCTGTGCTGTGTCTTATTACTGTCTATTACTGTGCAGGACACTCATCTCTCTCAGGGATTATACAGCTACATAACCATACAGATGGATGTGCTGTGTTTTATTACTGCCTATTACTGTGCAGGACACTCATCTCTCAGGGATTATACAGCTACATAACCGTACAGAAGGCTGTGCTGTGTTTTATTACTGCCTGTGCAGGACACTCATCTCTCTCAGGGATTATACAGCTACATAACCGTACAGAAGGATGTGCTGTGTTTTATTACTGCCCATTACTGTGCAGGACACTCATCTCTCTCTCTCTCAGGGATTATACAGCTACATAACCGTACAGAAGGATGTGCTGTGTTTTATTACTGCCCATTACTGTGCAGGACACTCATCTCTCTCTCAGGGATTATACAGCTACATAACCGTACAGAAGGATGTGCTGTGTTTTATTACTGCCCATTAATGTGCAGGACACTCCTCTCTCAGGGATTATACAGCTACATAACCATACAGAAGGTTGTGCTGTGTTTTATTACTGCCCATTACTGTGCAGGACACTCCTCACTCTCAGGGATTATACAGCTACATAACCATACAGAAGGTTGTGCTGTGTTTTATTACTGCCCATTACTGTGCAGGACACTCCTCTCTCAGGGATTATACAGCTACATAACCATACAGAAGGCTGTGCTGTGTCTTATTACTGCCCATTACTGTGCAGGACACTCATCTCTCTCTCAGGGATTATACAGCTACATAACCATACAGAAGGCTGTGCTGTGTTTTATTACTGCCCATTACTGTGCAGGACACTCATCTCTCTCTCAGGGATTATACAGCTACATAACCGTACAGAAGGCTGTGCTGTGTCTTATTACTGCCCATTACTGTGCAGGACACTCATCTCTCTCTCAGGGATTTTACAGCTACATAACCGTACAGAAGGATGTGCTGTGTCTTATTACTGCCTATTACTGTGCAGGACACTCCTCTCTCTCAGGGATTATACAGCTACATAACCATACAGAAGGCTGTGCTGTTTCTTATTACTGCCCATTACTGTGCAGGACACTCATCTCTCTCTCTCAGGGATTATACAGCTACATAACCATACAGAAGGATGTGCTGTGTTTTATTACTGCCTATTACTGTGCAGGACACTCATCTCTCAGGGATTATACAGCGACATAACCATACAGAAGGCTGTGCTGTGTTTTATTACTGCCTATTACTGTGCAGGACACTCATCTCTCAGGGATTATACAGCGACATAACCATACAGAAGGCTGTGCTGTGTTTTATTACTGCCTATTACTGTGCAGGACACTCATCTCTCAGGGATTATACAGCGACATAACCATACAGAAGGATGTGCTGTGTTTTATTACTGCCTATTACTGTGCAGGACACTCCTCTCTCTCAGGGATTATACAGCTACATAACCGTACAGAAGGATGTGCTGTGTTTTATTACTGCCCATTACTGTGCAGGACACTCCTCACTCTCAGGGATTATACAGCTACATAACCATACAGAAGGCTGTGCTGTGTCTTATTACTGCCCATTACTGTGCAGGACACTCATCTCTCTCTCAGGGATTATACAGCTACATAACCGTACAGAAGGCTGTGCTGTGTCTTATTACTGCCCATTACTGTGCAGGACACTCATCTCTCTCTCTCTCAGGGATTATACAGCTACATAACCATACAGTAGGATGTGCTGTCTCTTATTACTGTGCAGGACACTCCTCTCTCTCTCAGGGATTATACAGCTACATAACCATACAGAAGGCTGTGCTGTGTTTTATTACTGCCCATTACTGTGCAGGACACTCCTCTCTCTCAGGGATTATACAGCTACATAACCGTACAGAAGGCTGTGCTGTGTTTTATTACTGCCCATTACTGTGCAGGACACTCCTCACTCTCAGGGATTATACAGCTACATAACCATACAGAAGGCTGTGCTGTGTCTTATTACTGCCCATTACTGTGCAGGACACTCATCTCTTTCTCAGGGATTATACAGCTACATAACCATACAGAAGGCTGTGCTGTGTCTTATTACTGCCCATTACTGTGCAGGACACTCATCTCTCTCAGGGATTATACAGCTACATAACCGTACAGAAGGCTGTGCTGTGTCTTATTACTGCCCATTACTGTGCAGGACACTCATCTCTCTCAGGGATTATACAGCTACATAACCGTACAGAAGGCTGTGCTGTGTCTTATTACTGCCCATTACTGTGCAGGACACTCATGTCTCTCAGGGATTATACAGCTACATAACCGTACAGAAGGCTGTGCTGTGTCTTATTACTGTGCAGGACACTCCTCTCTCGGATTATACAGCTACATAACCGTACAGAAGGCTGTGCTGTGTCTTATTACTGCCCATTACTGTGCAGGACACTCATCTCACTCTCAGGGATTGTACAGCTACGTAACCGTACAGAAGGCTGTGCTGTGTTTTATTACTGTGCAGGACACTCATCTTTCTCTCAGGGATTATACAGCTACATAACCGTACAGAAGGCTGTGCTGTGTATTATTACTGCCTATTACTGTGCAGGACACTCATCTCTCTCAGGGATTATACAGTGACCTAACCGTACAGAAGGCTGTGCTGTGTCTTATTACTGCCCATTACTGTGCAGGACACTCATCTCTCTCAGGGATTATACAGCTACATAACCATACAGTAGGATGTGCTGTCTCTTATTACTGTGCAGGACACTCCTCTCTCTCTCTCAGGGATTATACAGCTACATAACCATACAGAAGGACGTGCTGTGTTTTATTACTGCCCATTACTGTGCAGGACACTCCTCTCTCTCAGGGATTATACAGCTACATAACCATACAGAAGGCTGTGCTGTGTTTTATTACTGCCCATTACTGTGCAGGACACTCATCTCTCTCTCTCTCAGGGATTATACAGCTACATAACCATACAGAAGGCTATGCTGTCTCTTATTACTGTGCAGGACACTCATCTCTCAGGGATTATACAGCTACATAACCGTACAGAAGGCTGTGCTGTGTCTTATTACTGCCCATTACTGTGCAGGACACTCATCTTTCTCTCAGGGATTATACAGCTACGTAACCGTACAGAAGGCTGTGCTGTGTTTTATTACTGTGCAGGACACTCATCTCTCTCTCTCAGGGATTATACAGCTACATAACCGTACAGAAGGCTGTGCTGTGTATTATTACTGCCTATTACTGTGCAGGACACTCATCTCTCTCAGGGATTATACAGTGACCTAACCGTACAGAAGGCTGTGCTGTGTCTTATTACTGCCCATTACTGTGCAGGACACTCATCTCTCTCAGGGATTATACAGCTACATAACCGTACAGAAGGCTGTGCTGTGTCTTATTACTGCCCATTACTGTGCAGGACACTCCTCTCTCTCTCAGGGATTTATACAGCTACATAACCGTACAGAAGGCTGTGCTGTGTCTTATTACTGTGCAGGACACTTATCTCTCAGGGATTATACAGCTACATAACCGTACAGAATGCTGTGCTGTGTCTTATTACTGCCCATTACTGTGCAGGACACTCATCTCTCTCAGGGATTATACAGCTACATAACCGTACAGAAGGCTGTGCTGTGTCTTATTACTGCCTATTACTGTGCAGGACACTCATCTCTCTCAGGGATTATACAGCTACATAACCGTACAGAAGGCTGTGCTGTGTTTTATTACTGCCTATTACTGTGCAGGACACTCATCTCTCTCAGGGATTATACAGCTACATAACCGTACAGAAGGCTGTGCTGTGTCTTATTACTGCCCATTACTGTGCAGGACACTCATCTCTCTCAGGGATTATACAGCTACATAACCGTACAGAAGGCTGTGCTGTGTCTTATTACTGCCCATTACTGTGCAGGACACTCATCTCTCTCTCTCAGGGATTATACAGCTACATAACCGTACAGAAGGCTGTGGTGTGTCTTATTACTGCCTATTACTGTGCAGGACACTCATCTCTCTCAGGGATTATACAGCTACATAACCGTACAGAAGGCTGTGCTGTGTTTTATTACTGCCCATTACTGTGCAGGACACTCATCTCTCTCTCTCAGGGATTATACAGCTACATAACCGTACAGAAGGCTGTGCTGTGTCTTATTACTGCCCATTACTGTGCAGGACACTCATCTCTCTCTCTCAGGGATTATACAGCTACATAACCATACAGAAGGCTGTGCTGTGTATTATTATTGCCTATTACTGTGCAGGACACTCATCTCTCTCTCTCAGGGATTATACAGTGACATAACCATACAGAAGGCTGTGCTGTGTCTTATTACTGCCCATTACTGTGCAGGACACTCATCTCTCTCTCTCAGGGATTATACAGCTACATAACCGTACAGAAGGCTGTGCTGTGTCTTATTACTGCCCATTACTGTGCAGGACACTCCTCTCTCTCTCTCAGGGATTATACAGCTACATAACCATACAGAAGGATGTGCTGTGTTTTATTACTGCCTATTACTATGCAGGACACTCCTCTCTCTCTCTCTCAGGGATTATACAGCTACATAACCGTACAGAAGGCTGTGCTGTGTTTTATTACTGCCCATTACTGTGCAGGACACTCATCTCTCTCAGGGATTATACAGCTACATAACCATACAGTAGGATGTGCTGTCTCTTATTACTGTGCAGGACACTCCTCTCTCTCTCTCAGGGATTATACAGCTACATAACCATACAGAAGGACGTGCTGTGTTTTATTACTGCCCATTACTGTGCAGGACACTCCTCTCTCTCAGGGATTATACAGCTACATAACCATACAGAAGGCTGTGCTGTGTTTTATTACTGCCCATTACTGTGCAGGACACTCATCTCTCTCTCTCTCAGGGATTATACAGCTACATAACCATACAGAAGGCTGTGCTGTGTCTTATTACTGCCCATTACTGTGCAGGACACTCATCTCTCAGGGATTATACAGCTACATAACCATACAGAAGGCTGTGCTGTGTCTTATTACTGCCCATTACTGTGCAGGACACTCATCTCACTCTCATGGATTGTACAGCTACGTAACCAGACAGAAGGCTGTGCTGTGTTTTATTACTGTGCAGGACACTCATCTCTCTCTCTCAGGGATTATACAGCTACATAACCGTACAGAAGGCTGTGCTGTGTCTTATTACTGCCCATTACTGTGCAGGACACTCATCTCACTCTCATGGATTGTACAGCTACGTAACCGTACAGAAGGCTGTGCTGTGTTTTATTACTGTGCAGGACACTCCTCTCTCTCTCAGGGATTATACAGCTACGTAACCGTACAGAAGGCTGTGCTGTGTTTTATTACTGTGCAGGACACTCATCTCTCTCTCTCAGGGATTATACAGCTACATAACCGTACAGAAGGCTGTGCTGTGTATTATTACTGCCTATTACTGTGCAGGACACTCATCTCTCTTAGGGATTATACAGTGACCTAACCGTACAGAAGGCTGTGCTGTGTCTTATTACTGCCCATTACTGTGCAGGACACTCATCTCTCTCAGGGATTATACAGCTACATAACCGTACAGAAGGCTGTGCTGTGTCTTATTACTGCCCATTACTGTGCAGGACACTCCTCTCTCTCTCTCTCTCTCAGGGATTATACAGCTACATAACCGTACAGAAGGCTGTGCTGTGTCTTATTACTGTGCAGGACACTCCTCTCTCTCTCTCTCAGGGATTATACAGCTACATAACCGTACAGAAGGCTGTGCTGTGTCTTATTACTGTGCAGGACACTCCTCTCTCAGGGATTATACAGCTACATAACCATACAGAAGGCTGTGCTGTGTCTTATTACTGTGCAGGACACTCCTCTCTCTCTCTCTCAGGGACTATACAGCTACATAACCGTACAGAAGGCTGTGCTGTGTCTTATTACTGCCTATTACTGTGCAGGACACTCATCTCTCTCTCTCAGGGATTATACAGCTACATAACCGTACAGAATGCTGTGCTGTGTCTTATTACTGCCCATTACTGTGCAGGACACATCTCTCTCAGGGATTATACAGCTACATAACCGTACAGAAGGCTGTGCTGTGTCTTATTACTGCCTATTACTGTGCAGGACACTCATCTCTCTCAGGGATTATACAGCTACATAACCGTACAGAAGGCTGTGCTGTGTCTTATTACTGCCCATTACTGTGCAGGACACTCATCTCTCACTCTCAGGGATTATACAGCTACATAACCGTACAGAAGGCTGTGCTGTGTCTTATTACTGCCCATTACTGTGCAGGACACTCATCTCTCTCAGGGATTATACAGCTACATAACCGTACAGAAGGCTGTGCTGTGTCTTATTACTGCCTATTACTGTGCAGGACACTCATCTCTCTCAGGGATTATACAGCTACATAACCATACAGAAGGCTGTGCTGTGTCTTATTACTGCCCATTACTGTGCAGGACACTCATCTCTCTCAGGGATTATACAGCTACATAACCGTACAGAAGGCTGTGCTGTGTCTTATTACTGCCTATTACTGTGCAGGACACTCATCTCTCTCAGGGATTATACAGCTACATAACCGTACAGAAGGCTGTGCTGTGTTTTATTACTGCCCATTACTGTGCAGGACACTCATCTCTCTCAGGGATTATACAGCTACATAACCGTACAGAAGGCTGTGCTGTGTTTTATTACTGCCTATTACTGTGCAGGACACTCATCTCTCTCAGGGATTATACAGCTACATAACCGTACAGAAGGCTGTGCTGTGTCTTATTACTGCCCATTACTGTGCAGGACACTCATCTCTCTCTCTCAGGGATTATACAGCTACATAACCGTACAGAAGGCTGTGCTGTGTCTTATTACTGCCTATTACTGTGCAGGACACTCATCTCTCTCTCTCAGGGATTATACAGCTACATAACCATACAGAAGGCTGTGCTGTGTCTTATTACTGCCTATTACTGTGCAGGACACTCATCTCTCTCTCTCTCAGGGATTATACAGCTACATAACCGTACAGAAGGCTGTGCTGTGTCTTATTACTGCCTATTACTGTGCAGGACACTCTTCTCTCTCTCTCAGGGATTATACAGCTACATAACCGTACAGAAGGCTGTGCTGTGTCTTATTACTGCCCATTACTGTGCAGGACACTCATCTCTCTCTCTCTCATGGATTATACAGCTACATAACCGTACAGAAGGCTGTGCTGTGTCTTATTACTGCCCATTACTGTGCAGGACACTCATCTCTCTCTCTCAGGGATTATACAGCTACATAACCATACAGAAGGCTGTGCTGTGTCTTATTACTGCCTATTACTGTGCAGGACACTCATCTCTCTCTCTCTCATGGATTATACAGCTACATAACCGTACAGAAGGCTGTGCTGTGTCTTATTACTGCCCATTACTGTGCAGGACACTCATCTCTCTCTCTCAGGGATTATACAGCTACATAACCGTACAGAAGGCTGTGCTGTGTCTTATTACTGCCTATTACTGTGCAGGACACTCATCTCTCTCTCTCAGGGATTATACAGCTACATAACCATACAGAAGGCTGTGCTGTGTCTTATTACTGCCTATTACTGTGCAGGACACTCATCTCTCTCTCTCTCAGGGATTATACAGCTACATAACCATACAGAAGGCTGTGCTGTGTCTTATTACTGCCCATTACTGTGCAGGACACTCATCTCTCTCTCTCAGGGATTATACAGCTACATAACCGTACAGAAGGCTGTGCTGTGTCTTATTACTGCCTATTACTGTGCAGGACACTCATCTCTCTCAGGGATTATACAGCGACATAACCGTACAGAAGGCTGTGCTGTGTTTTATTACTGCCCATTACTGTGCAGGACACTCATCTCTCTCTCTCAGGGATTATACAGCTACATAACCATACAGAAGGCTGTGCTGTGTCTTATTACTGCCTATTACTGTGCAGGACACTCATCTCTCTCAGGGATTATACAGCGACATAACCGTACAGAAGGCTGTGCTGTGTCTTATTACTGCCCATTACTGTGCAGGACACTCATCTCTCTCTCTCAGGGATTATACAGCTACATAACCGTACAGAAGGCTGTGCTGTGTCTTATTACTGCCCTTTACTGTGCAGGACACTCATCTCTCTCTCTCAGGGATTATACAGCTACATAACCGTACAGAAGGCTGTGCTGTGTCTTATTACTGCCTATTACTGTGCAGGACACTCATCTCTCTCTCAGGGATTATACAGCTACATAACCGTACAGAAGGCTGTGCTGTGTCTTATTACTGCCCATTACTGTGCAGGACACTCATCTCTCTTTCTCAGGGATTATACAGCTACATAACCGTACAGAAGGCTGTGCTGTGTCTTATTACTGCCTATTACTGTGCAGGACACTCATCTCTCTCTCTCTCATGGATTATACAGCTACATAACCGTACAGAAGGCTGTGCTGTGTCTTATTACTGCCTATTACTGTGCAGGACACTCATCTCTCTCTCTCTCAGGGATTTTACAGCTACATAACCATACAGAATGCTGTGCTGTGTCTTATTACTGCCCATTACTGTGCAGGACACTCATCTCTCTCTCTCAGGGATTATACAGCTACATAACCATACAGAATGCTGTGCTGTGTCTTATTACTGCCCATTACTGTGCAGGACACTCATCTCTCTCTCTCAGGGATTATACAGCTACATAACCATACAGAATGCTGTGCTGTGTCTTATTACTGCCCATTACTGTGCAGGACACTCATCTCTCTCTCTCAGGGATTATACAGCTACATAACCGTACAGAAGGCTGTGCTGTGTCTTATTACTGCCCATTACTGTGCAGGACACTCATCTCTCTTTCTCAGGGATTATACAGCTACATAACCGTACAGAAGGCTGGGCTGTGTCTTATTACTGCCTATTACTGTGCAGGACACATCTCTCTCTCTCAGGGATTATACTGCTACATAACCATACAGAATGCTGTGCTGTGTCTTATTACTGCCCATTACTGTGCAGGACACTCATCTCTCTCTCTCAGGGATTATACAGCTACATAACCATACAGAATGCTGTGCTGTGTCTTATTACTGCCCATTACTGTGCAGGACACTCATCTCTCTCTCTCAGGGATTATACAGCTACATAACCGTACAGAAGGCTGTGCTGTGTCTTATTACTGCCCATTACTGTGCAGGACACTCATCTCTCTTTCTCAGGGATTATACAGCTACATAACCGTACAGAAGGCTGGGCTGTGTCTTATTACTGCCCATTACTGTGCAGGACACTCATCTCTCTTTCTCAGGGATTATACAGCTACATAACCGTACAGAAGGCTGGGCTGTGTCTTATTACTGCCTATTACTGTGCAGGACACTCATCTCTCTCTCTCAGGGATTATACAGCTACATAACCGTACAGAAGGCTGTGCTGTGTCTTATTACTGCCCATTACTGTGCAGGACACTCATCTCTCTTTCTCAGGGATTATACAGCTACATAACCGTACAGAAGGCTGGGCTGTGTCTTATTACTGCCCATTACTGTGCAGGACACTCATCTCTCTTTCTCAGGGATTATACAGCTACATAACCGTACAGAAGGCTGGGCTGTGTCTTATTACTGCCTATTACTGTGCAGGACACTCATCTCTCTTTCTCAGGGATTATACAGCTACATAACCGTACAGAAGGCTGGGCTGTGTCTTATTACTGCCCATTACTGTGCAGGACACTCATCTCTCTTTCTCAGGGATTATACAGCTACATAACCATACAGAAGGCTGTGCTGTGTCTTATTACTGCCCATTACTGTGCAGGACACTCATCTCTCTCGGCGTTTGATGTACCCTATATCTGATGCTGAGGTCACCCGGTAGCCGGCAATATTTTTGCCATGTAATGCAATAGGGACAAGTGTTTGGTGTCAGCTAGTAATGGATATGGGTTTGTGTGATGTCATATACAGGTAATACAGAGGAGTGTAAGATCCCCGTACACTGGGTCTCAATGCCAGGACATGGCACAATGCCATGCTGAGGTTTAGCCACTGACTGGGTTACGGGTTTCTTTCGATTTTGTCCTCACCACATTATTATTATTATCCTTTATGTCTATGGCGCCACAAGGGATCTGCAGCGCCCAATTACATAAAGGAAAAATCAAAACCGAACAATAGTGACTGAGACAATACGGGACAAGTACAGGGTAACTAACACTGACATACGTATCAGGTGGCAGACACCGCGGGATTATTGAGGATGGTTTAAGTAAGAGAAGGATAAGCACGTGAGGGTGAGGGCCCTGCTCGTGAGAGCTTACATTCTAAAGGATTATCCGCTACCTCCTATAGTTACAGAGGACTGTGTATAGCGCTATAGACCTGAGTGACAGAAATAGAATGGCTGTCAGGAAATGATAATGACATCACGGGTTACACATGACGGATATACCCGAGGTATGAGGATAATATACATCTGATGTAGGAGGAGATCCAGTGTTCCCTTGTTACATGATAGCAGAGACCGGGTACTCTCCCCCCACAGTGTACTCAGACCACGCATACTCTGCACTGTACAATGTATGTTTCTGTATGCCATGCAGCTGAGGAACGTCCCTTTAATCTTCTATTTGCCATTGACTCTTCCAGTTCTGGGCTCGGAGAATATAGACGAGATGACGAGAAGTTACAATGACGCGGAGGTGCTGGGCCGCATGCTGGCAGAGGTGAGGTGATCCTTCTCGTCCTAACTCTCTATGTAGCCCGTCTGCGTCACCCCTGTCTGTCTACCCCTCCCCTTTATACTGTAAGCTCTCACGAGCAGGGCCCTCTTCCCTCATGTGCTTATCCTTTTTCTTACTTTAATAATCCTCAACTGCACAAATCCTGCAGTTCTCAGCCACCTGATACTTATCTCTATGTCGTCTACTGGTGTAGTTATGCTTAGTTACCCCGTACTTGTCCTATATTGTCCTCATCTGTAAGGGCTGTAACACACGCGGCGGCTTTTGCCGGCCGGGAAAAAGCTGGATGGCTTTTTCCCGTGCCGGTATTGTAATTAACGGTGTAAAGTGTAGGGTCCTTTCACACGCCACGGCACGGCTACCGGGTTGCAGTCAGAAATATCCACTGGAAGGTCCGGCTACCGGGCCGGGGCCGTGCCGTCTTTGTAGGCAGTGGACCGTGTGTGTGAAGGGGACCTCTCACACACAACGGGGTTTTTTAGCCGTTGTTTCTGCTGCGCATGCGCACAGCATTACACACGGCTCAAAGCCGTTATGTGGGAAAGACTCTGCCGGATGGCAAAAAGCCGGACAAAGTTTGTCCGGCTTTTTGCCATCCGGGAAAAACCGGAGCGTGTGTTACAGCCCTGAGTCACTGTTTTCCTGTTTTCATTATGTGCATATGTACTATGTAATTGGGCGCTGCAGAACCCTTGTGACGCCATATAAATAAAGGATAATAATAATGTGACACATGTAACAGGTCCCTTATACGGGATAGACGCTGTATGTGTGACCTGTGGAGCGCTGGCTGTAGCTTAGGGTGAGTAGTCACTGACCCAGGGAAGGTGCAAGAACCTGATGTCCATGTAACTATACCACGAGATGAGAAACGGGATTTATAGATGCTATAGGACCTATACATCACCTCATATAGTTACATGGACATGAGATATATATATATATATATATATATACTCATACACTGTATTATAGGTGATGCACAGGGTTGGAGCAGACATAGGAGCACTGTGCCCCGGGGTAATGCTGGGTACACACTACAATGATTTAGTGTTCCGTCACGTGGCGGACAATATATCCGTACCGGGATGGCAGGTGTGTACACCGGAACTGCGTCATTCACAGACATATCGCGCCGGCCCCGCAGCTGTGTGTACGGGGGACCCACCGGCCGCATGTACATTGCCTGCAGAGACTGACATCACAGTTGGGAGAGCGAATAGAAATGCCTTTACACTTGTGACGTCTGCCCCAACATATCGAGCGGCCGATTGGTAAGTGCATGCCCAGTTGGCCCCTATGTCAGTGTGATGGTGGGTCAGGCGCTTTGTCGGCTGGCTGTGTACCCAGCATAAGAATACAGCTGCCCACACATGTACAGGTAGCCAGTATTTCTCTAACGTCCTAAGTGGATGCTGGGGACTCCGTAAGGACCATGGGGATTAGCGGCTCCGCAGGAGACTGGGCACAACTACAAAGAAAGCTTTAGACTACTGGTGTGCACTGGCTCCTCCCACTAAGACCCTCCTCCAGACCTCAGTTAGATTCTTGTGCCCGGCCGAGCTGGATGCACACTAGGGGCTCTCCTGAGCACCTAGAAAGAAAGTATATTTAGGTTTTTTATTTTCAGTGAGATCTGCTGGCAACAGGCTCACTGCAGCGAGGGACTAAGGGGAGAAGAAGCGAACCTACCTAACAGGTGGTAGGTTGGGCTTCTTAGGCTACTGGACACCATTAGCTCCAGAGGGATCGACCGCAGGACCCGACCTTGGTGTTCGTTCCCGGAGCCGCGCCGCCGTCCCCCTTACAGAGCCAGAAGCACGAAGAAGGTCCGGAAAATCGGCGGCAGAAGACTTCAGTCTTCACCAAGGTAGCGCACAGCACTGCAGCTGTGCGCCATTGCTCCTCATGTACACCTCATACTTCGGTCACTGATGGGTGCAGGGCGCTGGGGGGGGGGGCGCCCTGAGGGCAATAGATAACACCTTGGCTGGCAAAATATACATCATATATAGTCCCAGAGGCTATATAGATGTAAAATTACCCCTGCCAGTATCACAGGAAAAATGGGAGAAAGTCCGCCGGAAAGGGGGCGGGGCTTCTCCCTCAGCACACTGGCGCCATTTTTCCCTCAGTTCCGCTGGAAGGAAGCTCCCTGGCTCTCCCCTGCAGTCTGAGAAAACTACAGAAGGGTAAAAAAGAGAGGGGGGGCACTAAATTTAGGCGCAGTATACATACATATATATGTAATATATATAAAAAAGCAGCTATAGGGAAAACACTCATTGATAGTGGGATCCCAGTGTTATATAGCGCTCTGGTGTGTGCTGGCATACTCTCTCTCTGTCTCCCCAAAGGGCTTTGTGGGGTCCTGTCCTCTGTCAGAGCATTCCCTGTGTGTTTGCGGTGTGTCGGTACGGCTGTGTCGACATGTTTGATGAGGAGGCTTATGTGGAGGCGGAGCAGATGCCTGTAAATGTGATGTCACCCCCTGCGGGGTCGACACCTGCGTGGATGGTGCTGTGGAAGGAATTACGTGATAGTGTCGACTCCTTACATAAAAGGTTTGACGACATACCTAATGTGGGACAGCCGGATTCTCAGCCTGTGCCTGCCCAGGCGTCTCAAAAACCATCAGGGGCTCTAAAACGCCCGCTACCTCAGATGGTTGACACAGATGTCGACACGGATACTGACTCCAGTGTCGACGACGAAGAGACTAATGTAACTTCCAGTAGGGCCACACGTTACATGATTGAGGCAATGAAAAATGTGTTGCACATTTCTGATGTTACCCCCGGTACCACAAAAAAGGGTATAATGTTTGGAGAGAAAAAACTACCGAAGTGTGTGAAGAAGCGTGGGCTTCCCCTGATAAAAAGATGGTAATTTCTAAGAGGTTACTAATGGCGTACCCTTTCCCGCCAGAGGATAGGTCACGCTGGGAAACATCCCCTAGGGTGGATAAAGCGCTCACACGCTTGTCAAAAAAGGTGGCACTACCGTCTCCGGATACGGCCGCCCTGAAGGAATCTGCTGATAGAAAGCAGGAGGCTATCCTGAAATCTATATATACACACACAGGTGTGATACTGAGACCGGCTATAGCTTCAGCCTGGATGTGCAGCGCTGCTGCTGCGTGGTCAGATTCCCTGTCAGAAAATATAGATACCCTAGACAGGGACACTATTTTGCTGAACGTAGAGCATATCAAAGACGCACTTTTATACATGAGAGATGCACAGAGGGATATTTGCCGGCTGGCATCAAAAATTAGTGCAATGTCCATTTCTGCCAGGAGAGGGTTATGGACTCGGCAGTGGACAGGTGATGCAGATTCCAAACGACACATGGAAGTTCTGCCTTATAAGGGTGAGGAATTGTTCGGGGATGGTCTCTCGGACCTCGTTTCCACAGCAACAGCTGGGAAGTCTACATTTTTGCCCCATGTTCCCTCACAACCAAAGAAAGCACCGTATTATCAGGTACAGTCCTTTCGGCCCAATAGGGGCAAGCGGGTTAAAGGCGCATCCTTTCTGCCCAGAGCATACAGCCAGTTCCCAGGAGCAAAAGTCCTCCCCCGCTTCCTCTAAGTCCACAGCATGACGCTGGGGCTCCACAGGCAGAGCCAGGTACGGTGGGGGCCCGTCTCAAGCATTTCAGCAAGCAGTGGGCTCGCTCACGGGTGGATCCCTGGATCCTTCAAATAGTATCTCAGGGGTACAAACTGGAATTTGAGACGTCTCCCCCCCGCCGTTTCCTCAAATCTGCCTTGCCAACCACTCCCTCAGGCAGGGAGGCAGTGTTACAGGCAATTCAAAAGCTGTATTCACAACAAGTGATAGTAAAGGTGCCCCTACTTCAACAAGGAAGGGGTTACTATTCCACAATGTTTGTGGTACCGAAACCGGACGGTTCGGTGAGACCCATTTTAAATTTGAAATCCTTGAACACATATATCAAAAAATTCAAGTTCAAGATGGAATCGCTCAGGGCGGTTATTGCGAGCCTGGACGAGGGAGATTACATGGTATCGCTGGACATCAAGGATGCTTACCTACATGTCCCCATTTACCATCCTCACCAGGAGTACCTCAGGTTTGTGGTACAAGATTGTCATTACCAATTCCAGACGTTGCCGTTCAGTCTCTCCACGGCTCCGAGGGTCTTTACCAAGGTAATGGCGGAAATGATGATACTCCTTCGAAGGAAGGGAGTTTTAATTATCCCGTACTTGGACGATCTCCTGATAAAGGCGAGGTCCAGAGAACAGTTATTGGTAGGGGTAGCACTATCTCGGGAAGTGCTGCAACAGCACGGCTGGATTCTAAACATTCCAAAGTCACAGCTGGTCCCTACGACACGCCTGCTGTTCCTAGGGATGGTTCTGGACACAGAACAGAGAAAAGTGTTTCTCCCGGAGGAGAAGGCCAAGGAGCTGTCATCTCTAGTCAGAGGCCTCCTAAAACCAAAACAGGTGTCGGTGCATCACTGCACGCGGATCCTGGGAAAAATGGTAGCTTCCTACGAAGCGATTCCATTCGGCAGGTTTCATGCAAGAACCTTTCAGTGGGACCTGTTGGACAAGTGGTCCGGATCGCATCTTCAGATGCATCGTCTGATAACCCTGTCTCCAAGGACAAGGGTGTCTCTGCTGTGGTGGCTGCAGAGTGCTCATCTTCAAGAGGGCCGCAGATTCGGCATACAGGACTGGGTCCTGGTGACCACGGATGCCAGCCTTCGAGGCTGGGGAGCAGTCACACAGGGAAGAAACTTCCAAGGACTATGGTCAAGTCAGGAGACTTCCCTGCACATAAATATTCTGGAACTAAGGGCCAGTTACAATGCCCTAAGTCAGGCAAAACCCCTGCTTCAAAACCAGCCGGTACTGATCCAGTCAGACAACATCACGGCAGTCGCCCATGTAAATCGACAGGGCGGCACGAGAAGCAGGACGGCGATGGCAGAAGCCACAAGGATTCTCCGATGGGCGGAAAATCACGTGTTAGCACTGTCAGCAGTGTTCATTCCGGGAGTGGACAACTGGGAAGTAGACTTCCTCAGCAGGCACGACCTCCACCCGGGAGAGTGGGGACTTCATCCAGAAGTCTTTCAAATGATTGTAAACCGGTGGGAAAAACCACAGGTGGACATGATGGCGTCCCGCCTAAACAAAAAGCTAGAAAAATATTGCGCCAGGTCAAGAGACCCGCAGGCGATAGCTGTGGACGCTCTGGTAACACCGTGGGTGTACCGATCGGTTTATGTATTCCCTCTTCCTCTCATACCAAAGGTACTGAGGATAATAAGGAGAAGAGGAGTAAGAACTATACTAATTGTTCCGGATTGGCCAAGAAGAGCGTGGTATCCGGAACTTCAAGAAATGATGTCAGAGGACCCATGGCCTCTACCGCTCAGACAGGACCTGCTGCAGCAGGGGCCCTGTCTGTTCCAAGACTTGCTGCGTTTGACGGCATGGCGGTTGAACACCGGATCCTGCAGGAAAAGGGCATTCCGGAGGAAGTCATTCCTACGCTGATAAAAGCTAGGAAAGAAGTAACCGCGAACCATTATCACCGCATATGGCGAAAATATGTTGCGTGGTGTGAGGCCAGGAAGGCCCCAACGGAAGAATTTAAGCTGGGCCGGTTCCTGCACTTCCTACAGTCAGGGGTGACTATGGGCCTTAAATTGGGTTCCATTAAGGTCCAGATTTCGGCTTTATCGATTTTCTTCCAGAGAGAATTGGCTTCACTACCTGAAGTTCAGACTTTTGTTAAGGGAGTGCTGCATATTCAGCCCCCTTTTGTGCCTCCAGTGGCACCTTGGGATCTCAACGTGGTGTTGGATTTCCTAAAGTCACATTGGTTTGAGCCACTGAAAACCGTGGATTTAAAATATCTCATGTGGAAAGTGGTCATGTTGTTGGCCTTGGCTTCGGCCAGGCGTGTTTCAGAATTGGCGGCTTTGTCATGTAAAAGCCCTTATCGGATTTTCCATATGGATAGGGCAGAATTGAGGACTCGTCCCCAGTTTCTCCCCAAAGTGGTATCAGCTTTTCATCTGAACCAACCGATCGTGGTGCCTGCGGCTACAAATGACTTGGAGGCTTCCAAGTTGTTGGATGTAGTCAGGGCCCTAAAAATTTATGTTTCCAGGACAGCTGGAGTCAGAAAGACTGACTCGCTCTTTATCCTGTATGCGCCCAACAAGTTGGGTGCACCTGCTTCTAAGCAGACTATTGCTCGCTGGATCTGTAGTACGATTCAGCTTGCACATTCTGCGGCTGGACTGCCGCATCCTAAATCAGTAAAAGCCCATTCCACGAGGAAAGTGGGCTCTTCTTGGGCGGCTGCCCGAGGGGTCTCGGCTCTTCAACTTTGCCGAGCTGCTACTTGGTCAGGGGCAAACACATTTGCAAAATTCTACAAATTTGATACCCTGGCTGAGGAGGACCTTGAGTTCTCTCATTCGGTGCTGCAGAGTCATCCGCACTCTCCCGCCCGTTTGGGAGCTTTGGTATAATCCCCATGGTCCTTACGGAGTCCCCAGCATCCACTTAGGACGTTAGAGAAAATAAGAATTTACTCACCGGTAATTCTATTTCTCGTAGTCCGTAGTGGATGCTGGGCGCCCATCCCAAGTGCGGATTGTCTGCAATACTTGTATGTAGTTATTGCTTAACTAAAGGGTTATTGTTGAGCTATCTGTTGAGAGGCTCAGTTGTTATCATGCTGTTAACTGGGTATAGTTATCACGAGTTATACGGTGTGATTGGTGTGGCTGGTATGAGTCTTACCCGGGATTCAAAATCCTTCCTAATTGTGTACGCTCGTCCGGGCACAGTATCCTAACTGAGGTCTGGAGGAGGGTCTTAGTGGGAGGAGCCAGTGCACACCAGTAGTCTAAAGCTTTCTTTGTAGTTGTGCCCAGTCTCCTGCGGAGCCGCTAATCCCCATGGTCCTTACGGAGTCCCCAGCATCCACTACGGACTATGAGAAATAGAATTACCGGTGAGTAAATTCTTATTTTACCCTGCATGCCAACATACATGTATTTGCCCCCTTTGTATTGCAGCATGGCTTGTCCCAGGAGCGCATTTCTCCTTTGTATTTGCGCCTAGCTCTGGCTCTTGCCAGTTCTCCTGCTGCAGGTACAGTACCAGCCTCTCCAATGTGTCACAGTGTGTATTATAGGTCACGGTGAGAGCTGGCGAGGCGGCAGGTCTGTATATAGCCGCAGTGGTAGCGTGCCATACTGGTGTCCCCACTGCTGAGCCTGACACTGACCTCTGTGGCCGTTACTATGAGTACTGATGATGCTGCTGTTGTCTGCACAGAGGGACCGGGACCTGGAGCTGGCGGCCCGGATTGGCCAGGCCCTTCTGAAGAGGAACCACCTATTGTCCCAGCAGAACGATTCTTTGGAGGAGCAGCTGACACAAGCGCTTGATCATGTAAGTTGTAAATGTCATATCCATCAGCCACACCCCACGCAACTCTGATAATGATGGCGGCTTTCTGTGCTGAAAATGCATCTAAATCGCAGTGCAATGTGGCTAGGAGCACGACGAGACTGCGCCGAGTAATGCGATATATGACACCTGTATACTGTGTGTGACTGAGGCTGTATACGGAGCACAATGTGACTAGGACGCACCAGGAGACTGTGCTCCGTATACAGCCTCAGTCACACACAGTATACAGGTGTCATATATCACATTACTCAGCGCAGTCTCCTGGTGCGTCCTAGTCACATTGTGCTCCGTATACAGCCTCAGTCACACACAGTATACAGGTGTCATATATCACATTACTCAGCGCAGTCTCCTGGTGCGTCCTACTCACATTGTGCTCCGTATACAGCCTCAGTCACACACAGTATACAGGTGTCACATATCACATTACTCAGCGGAGTCTCCTGGTGCATCCTAGTCACATTGTGCTCCGTATACAGCCTCAGTCACACACAGTATACAGGTGTCATACATCACATTACTCAGCGTAGTCTCCTGGTGCGTCCTAGTCACGTTGTGCTCCGTATACAGCCTCAGTCACACACAGTATACAGGTGTCATATATCACATTACTCAGCGCAGTCTCCTGGTGCGTCCTAATCACATTGTGCCCCGTATACAGCCTCAGTCACACACACAGTATACAGGTGTCATATATCACATTACTCAGCGCAGTCTCCTGGTGCGTCCTAGTCCCATTGTGCTCCGTATACAGCCTCAGTCACACACAGTATACAGGTGTCATATATCACATTACTCAGCGCAGTCTACTGGTGCGTCCTAGTCACATTGTGCTCTGTATACAGCCTCAGTCACACACAGTATACAGGTGTCACATATCACATTACTTAGCGCAGTCTCCTGGTGCGTCCTAGTCACATTGTGCTCCGTATACAGCCTCAGTCACACACAGTATACAGGCGTCATATATCACATTACTCAGCGCAGTCTCCTGGTGCGTCCTAGTCACATTGTGCTATGTATACAGCATCAGTCACACACAGTATACAGGTGTCACATATCACATTACTCAGCACAGTCTCCTGGTGCGTCCTAGTCACATTGTGCTCCGTATACAGCCTCAGTCACACACATTATACAGGTGTCATATATCACATTACTCAGCGCAGTCTCCTGGTGCGTCCTAGTCACATTGTGCTCCGTATACAGCCTCAGTCACACACAGTATACAGGTGTCATATATCACATTACTCAGCGCAGTCTCCTGGTGCGTCCTAGTCACATTGTGCTCCGTATACAGCCTCAGTCACACACAGTATACAGGTGTCACATATCACATTACTCAGCGGAGTCTCCTGGTGCATCCTAGTCACATTGTGCTCCGTATACAGCCTCAGTCACACACAGTATACAGGTGTCATACATCACATTACTCAGCGGAGTCTCCTGGTGCGTCCTAGTCACGTTGTGCTCCGTATACAGCCTCAGTCACACACAGTATACAGGTGTCATATATCACATTACTCAGCGCAGTCTCCTGGTGCGTCCTAATCACATTGTGCCCCGTATACAGCCTCAGTCACACACACAGTATACAGGTGTCATATATCACATTACTCAGCGCAGTCTCCTGGTGCGTCCTAGTCCCATTGTGCTCCGTATACAGCCTCAGTCACACACAGTATACAGGTGTCATATATCACATTACTCAGCGCAGTCTACTGGTGCGTCCTAGTCACATTGTGCTCTGTATACAGCCTCAGTCACACACAGTATACAGGTGTCACATATCACATTACTTAGCGCAGTCTCCTGGTGCGTCCTAGTCACATTGTGCTCCGTATACAGCCTCAGTCACACACAGTATACAGGCGTCATATATCACATTACTCAGCGCAGTCTCCTGGTGCGTCCTAGTCACATTGTGCTATGTATACAGCATCAGTCACACACAGTATACAGGTGTCAAATATCACATTACTCAGCACAGTCTCCTGGTGCGTCCTAGTCACATTGTGCTCCGTATACAGCCTCAGTTACACACAGTATACAGGTGTCACATATCACATTACTCAGCACAGTCTCCTGGTGCGTCCTAGTCACATTGTGCTCCGTATACAGCCTCAGTCACACACATTATACAGGTGTCATATATCACATTACTCAGCGTAGTCTCCTGGTGCGTCCTAGTCACGTTGTGCTCCGTATACAGCCTTAGTCACACACAGTATACAGGTGTCATATATCACATTACTCAGTGCAGTCTCCTGGTGCGTCCTAGTCACATTGTGCTCTGTATACAGCCTCAGTCACACACAGTATACAGGTGTCATATATCACATTACTCAGCACAGTCTCCTGGTGCGTCCTAGTCACATTGTGCTCTGTATACAGCCTCAGTCACACACAGTATACAGGTGTCACATATCACATTACTCAGCGTAGTCTCCTGGTGCGTCCTAGTCACGTTGTGCTCCGTATACAGCCTCAGTAACACACAGTATACAGGTGTCACATATCACATTACTCAGCGGAGTCTCCTGGTGCGTCCTAGTCACATTGTGCTCCGTATACAGCCTCAGTCACACACAGTATACAGGTGTCATATATCACATTACTCAGCGCAGTCTCCTGGTGCATCCTAGTCACATTGTGCTCTGTATACAGCCTCAGTCACACACAGTATACAGGTGTCATATATCACATTACTCAGCGCAGTCTCCTGGTGCGTCCTACTCACATTGTGCTCCGTATACAGCCTCAGTAACGCACAGTATACAGGTGTCACATATCACATTACTCAGCGGAGTCTCCTGGTGCGTCCTAGTCACATTGTGCTCCGTATACAGCCTCAGTCACACACAGTATACAGGTGTCATATATCACATTACTCAGCGTAGTCTCCTGGTGCGTCCTAGTCACGTTGTGCTCCGTATACAGCCTCAGTCACACACAGTATACCGGTGTCATATATCACATTACTCAGCGCAGTCTCCTGGTGCGTCCTAGTCACATTGTGCTATGTATACAGCCTCAGTCACACACAGTATACAGGTGTCAAATATCACATTACTCAGCGGAGTCTCCTGGTGCGTCCTAGTCACATTGTGCTCCGTATACAGCCTCAGTCACACACAGTATACAGGTGTCAAATATCACATTACTCAGCGCAGTCTCCTGGTGCGTCCTAGTCACATTGTGCTCCGTATACAGCCTCAGTCACACACAGTATACAGGTGTCATATATCACATTAATCAGCGCAGTCTCCTGGTGCGTCCTAGTCACATTGTGCTCCGTATACAGCCTCAGTCACACACAGTATACAGGTGTCATATATCACATTACTCAGCGCAGTCTCCTGGTGCATCCTAGTCACATTGTGCTCCGTATACAGCCTCAGTTACACACAGTATACAGGTGTCACATATCACATTACTCAGCACAGTCTCCTGGTGCGTCCTAGTCACATTGTGCTCCGTATACAGCCTCAGTTACACACAGTATACAGGTGTCACATATCACATTACTCAGCACAGTCTCCTGGTGCGTCCTAGTCACATTGTGCTCCGTATACAGCCTCAGTCACACACAGTATACAGGTGTCATATATCACATTACTCAGCGCAGTCTCCTGGTGCGTCCTAGTCACATTGTGCTCTGTATACAGCCTCAGTCACACACAGTATACAGGTGTCAAATATCACATTACTCAGCGCAGTCTCCTGGTGCGTCCTAGTCACATTGTGCTCTGTATACAGCATCAGTCACACACAGTATACAGGTGTCACATATCACATTACTCAGCGCAGTCTCCTGGTGCGTCCTAGTCACATTGTGCTCCGTATACAGCCTCAGTCACACACAGTATACAGGTGTCATATATCACATTACTCAGCGCAGTCTCCTGGTGCGTCCTAATCACATTGTGCCCCGTATACAGCCTCAGTCACACACACAGTATACAGGTGTCATATATCACATTACTCAGCGCAGTCTCCTGGTGCGTCCTAGTCCCATTGTGCTCCGTATACAGCCTCAGTCACACACAGTATACAGGTGTCATATATCACATTACTCAGCGCAGTCTACTGGTGCGTCCTAGTCACATTGTGCTCTGTATACAGCCTCAGTCACACACAGTATACAGGTGTCACATATCACATTACTTAGCGCAGTCTCCTGGTGCGTCCTAGTCACATTGTGCTCCGTATACAGCCTCAGTCACACACAGTATACAGGCGTCATATATCACATTACTCAGCGCAGTCTCCTGGTGCGTCCTAGTCACATTGTGCTATGTATACAGCATCAGTCACACACAGTATACAGGTGTCAAATATCACATTACTCAGCACAGTCTCCTGGTGCGTCCTAGTCACATTGTGCTCCGTATACAGCCTCAGTTACACACAGTATACAGGTGTCACATATCACATTACTCAGCACAGTCTCCTGGTGCGTCCTAGTCACATTGTGCTCCGTATACAGCCTCAGTCACACACATTATACAGGTGTCATATATCACATTACTCAGCGTAGTCTCCTGGTGCGTCCTAGTCACGTTGTGCTCCGTATACAGCCTTAGTCACACACAGTATACAGGTGTCATATATCACATTACTCAGTGCAGTCTCCTGGTGCGTCCTAGTCACATTGTGCTCTGTATACAGCCTCAGTCACACACAGTATACAGGTGTCATATATCACATTACTCAGCACAGTCTCCTGGTGCGTCCTAGTCACATTGTGCTCTGTATACAGCCTCAGTCACACACAGTATACAGGTGTCACATATCACATTACTCAGCGTAGTCTCCTGGTGCGTCCTAGTCACGTTGTGCTCCGTATACAGCCTCAGTAACACACAGTATACAGGTGTCACATATCACATTACTCAGCGGAGTCTCCTGGTGCGTCCTAGTCACATTGTGCTCCGTATACAGCCTCAGTCACACACAGTATACAGGTGTCATATATCACATTACTCAGCGCAGTCTCCTGGTGCGTCCTAGTCACATTGTGCTCCGTATACAGCCTCAGTCACACACAGTATACAGGTGTCATATATCACATTAATCAGCGCAGTCTCCTGGTGCGTCCTAGTCACATTGTGCTCCGTATACAGCCTCAGTCACACACAGTATACAGGTGTCATATATCACATTACTCAGCGCAGTCTCCTGGTGCGTCCTACTCACATTGTGCTCCGTATACAGCCTCAGTAACGCACAGTATACAGGTGTCACATATCACATTACTCAGCGGAGTCTCCTGGTGCGTCCTAGTCACATTGTGCTCCGTATACAGCCTCAGTCACACACAGTATACAGGTGTCATATATCACATTACTCAGCGTAGTCTCCTGGTGCGTCCTAGTCACGTTGTGCTCCGTATACAGCCTCAGTCACACACAGTATACCGGTGTCATATATCACATTACTCAGCGCAGTCTCCTGGTGCGTCCTAGTCACATTGTGCTATGTATACAGCCTCAGTCACACACAGTATACAGGTGTCAAATATCACATTACTCAGCGGAGTCTCCTGGTGCGTCCTAGTCACATTGTGCTCCGTATACAGCCTCAGTCACACACAGTATACAGGTGTCAAATATCACATTACTCAGCGCAGTCTCCTGGTGCGTCCTAGTCACATTGTGCTCCGTATACAGCCTCAGTCACACACAGTATACAGGTGTCATATATCACATTAATCAGCGCAGTCTCCTGGTGCGTCCTAGTCACATTGTGCTCCGTATACAGCCTCAGTCACACACAGTATACAGGTGTCATATATCACATTACTCAGCGCAGTCTCCTGGTGCATCCTAGTCACATTGTGCTCCGTATACAGCCTCAGTTACACACAGTATACAGGTGTCACATATCACATTACTCAGCACAGTCTCCTGGTGCGTCCTAGTCACATTGTGCTCCGTATACAGCCTCAGTCACACACAGTATACAGGTGTCATATATCACATTACTCAGCGCAGTCTCCTGGTGCGTCCTAGTCACATTGTGCTCTGTATACAGCCTCAGTCACACACAGTATACAGGTGTCAAATATCACATTACTCAGCGCAGTCTCCTGGTGCGTCCTAGTCACATTGTGCTCTGTATACAGCATCAGTCACACACAGTATACAGGTGTCACATATCACATTACTCAGCGCAGTCTCCTGGTGCGTCCTAGTCACATTGTGCTCCGTATACAGCCTCAGTCACACACAGTATACAGGTGTCATATATCACATTACTCAGCGCAGTCTCCTGGTGCGTCCTAGTCACATTGTGCTCTGTATACAGCCTCAGTCACACACAGTATACAGGTGTCATATATCACATTACTCAGAGCAGTCTCCTGGTGCGTCCTAGTCACATTGTGCTCTGTATACAGCCTCAGTCACACACAGTATACAGGTGTTACATATCACATTACTCAGCAGAGTCTCCTGGTGCGTCGTAGTCACATTGTGCTCCGTATACAGCCTCAGTCACACACAGTATACAGGTGTCATATATCACATTACTCAGCGCAGTCTCCTGGTGCGTCCTAGTCACATTGTGCTCCGTATACAGCCTCAGTCACACACAGTATACAGGTGTCATATATCACATTACTCAGCGCAGTCTCCTGGTGCGTCCTAGTCACATTGTGCTCCGTATACAGCCTCAGTCACACACAGTATACAGGTGTCATATATCACATTACTCAGCGCAGTCTCCTGGTGCGTCGTAGTCACATTGTGCTCCGTATACAGCCTCAGTCACACACAGTATACAGGTGTCATATATCACATTACTCAGCGCAGTCTCCTGGTGCGTCCTAGTCACATTGTGCTCCGTATACAGCCTCAGTCACACACAGTATACAGGTGTCACATATCACATTACTCAGCGCAGTCTCCTGGTGCGTCCTAGTCACATTGTGCTCCGTATACAGCCTCAGTCACACACAGTATACAGGTGTCATATATCACATTACTCAGCGCAGTCTCCTGGTGCGTCCTAGTCACATTGTGCTCCGTATACAGCCTCAGTCACACACAGTATACAGGTGTCATATATCACATTACTCAGCGCAGTCTCCTGGTGCGTCCTAGTCACATTGTGCTCTGTATACAGCCTCAGTCACACACAGTATACAGGTGTCATATATCACATTACTCAGAGCAGTCTCCTGGTGCGTCCTAGTCACATTGTGCTCTGTATACAGCCTCAGTCACACACAGTATACAGGTGTTACATATCACATTACTCAGCAGAGTCTCCTGGTGCGTCGTAGTCACATTGTGCTCCGTATACAGCCTCAGTCACACACAGTATACAGGTGTCATATATCACATTACTCAGCGCAGTCTCCTGGTGCGTCCTAGTCACATTGTGCTCCGTATACAGCCTCAGTCACACACAGTATACAGGTGTCATATATCACATTACTCAGCGCAGTCTCCTGGTGCGTCCTAGTCACATTGTGCTCCGTATACAGCCTCAGTCACACACAGTATACAGGTGTCATATATCACATTACTCAGCGCAGTCTCCTGGTGCGTCGTAGTCACATTGTGCTCCGTATACAGCCTCAGTCACACACAGTATACAGGTGTCATATATCACATTACTCAGCGCAGTCTCCTGGTGCGTCCTAGTCACATTGTGCTCCGTATACAGCCTCAGTCACACACAGTATACAGGTGTCATATATCACATTACTCAGCACAGTCTCCTGGTGCATCCTAGTCACATTGTGCTCCGTATACAGCCTCAGTCACACACAGTATCCAGGTGTCATATCACATTACTCAGAGCAGTCTCCTGGTGCGTCCTAGTCACATTGTGCTCCGTATACAGCCTCAGTCACACACAGTATACAGGTGTCACATATCACATTACTCAGCGCAGTCTCCTGGTGCGTCCTAGTCACATTGTGCTCCGTATACAGCCTCAGTCACACACAGTATACAGGTGTCACATATCACATTACTCAGCGCAGTATCCTGGTGCATCCTAGTCACATTGTGCACCGTATACAGCCTCAGTCACACACAGTATACAGGTGTCATATATCACATTACTCAGCGCAGTCTCCTGGTGCGTCCTAGTCACATTGTGCTCCGTATACAGCCTCAGTCACACACAGTATACAGGTGTCATATATCACATTACTCAGAACAGTCTCCTGGTGCGTCCTAGTCACATTGTGCTCCGTATACAGCCTCAGTCACACACAGTATACAGGTGTCATATATCACATTACTCAGCGCAGTCTCCTGGTGTGTCCTAGTCACATTGTGCTCCGTATACAGCCTCAGTCACACACAGTATACAGGTGTCATATCACATTACTCAGAGCAGTCTTCTGGTGCGTCCTAGTCACATTGTGCTCCGTATACAGCCTCAGTCACACACAGTATACAGGTGTCATATATCACATTACTCAGAACAGTCTCCTGGTGCGTCCTAGTCACATTGTGCTCTGTATACAGCCTCAGTCACACACAGTATACAGGTGTCATATATCACATTACTCAGCGCAGTCTCCTGGTGCGTCCTAGTCACATTGTGCTCTGTATACAGCCTCAGTCACACACAGTATACAGGTGTCACATATCACATTACTCAGCGCAGTCTCCTGGTGCGTCCTAGTCACATTGTGCTCCGTATACAGCCTCAGTCACACACAGTATACAGGTGTCATATCACATTACTCAGAGCAGTCTTCTGGTGCGTCCTAGTCACATTATATTGCGACTAAGAAGCATTTTCAGAAAAAAAAGCTTTCCAACGCTAGCAGAATCTCCTGGGACATGGCGTGCCAGGAAGGGCGGTTTGTCGTGACTGCAGCGATTATGTCTGAGGACATATCTGTATATATTTTACCGTCTGTTATACGACGCCCCATAACACGGGAATACGTAGACTGCCGCTCCCCCAGTAATAAAGATCTGCGCATGTTACATTCTTTCACTCCGTGTTGGTAATCTACAGTACATGGCATTTCAGTGTTTCTCATGAACTATTGAGTGTATTTTATGACCCCGCTACAGACGTCTCTTATCACACACAGTAAATATATAACCCGTATCTCTGCCCGGGACAATCTTTACTGTTCCACAGAATCCAGCTCAGTGCAGAGGAAGCCAAGTCCAGCAATTGCATCAAGAGCTGAGGATCACCCGGGCACATCAGGGCACACAGAGGCGGCATCCTGCTTTCTGACGCATGTAGTGTACATAAGACGTTCTCCTATAACAATGCTGGTGCCCCCTGCCATAGACAGCTGAGGATCTCCCGGGCACATCAGGGTACACAGAGGCGGCATCCTGCTTTCTGACGCATGTAGTGTACATAAGACGTTCTCCTATAACAATGCTGGTGCCCCCTGCCATAGACAGCTGAGGATCTCCCGGGCACATCAGGGTACACAGAGGCGGCATCCTGCTTTCTGACGCATGTAGTGTACATATGACGTTCTCCTATAACAATGCTGGTGTGCCCCCTGCCATAGACAGCTGAGGATCTCCCGGGCACATCAGGGCACACAGAGGCGGCATCCTGCTTTCTGACGCATGTAGTGTACATAAGACGTTCTCCTATAACAATGCTGGTGTGCCCCCTGCCATAGACAGCTGAGGATCTCCCGGGCACATCAGGGCACACAGAGGCGGCATCCTGCTTTCTGACGCATGTAGTGTACATAAGACGTTCTCCTATAACAATGCTGGTGTGCCCCCTGCCATAGACAGCTGAGGATCTCCCGGGCACATCAGGGCACACAGAGGCGGCATCCTGCTTTCTGACGCATGTAGTGTACATAAGACGTTCTCCTATAACAATGCTGGTGTGCCCCCTGCCATAGACAGCTGAGGATCTCCCGGGCACATCAGGGCACACAGAGGCGGCATCCTGCTTTCTGACGCATGTAGTGTACATAAGACATTCTCCTATAACAATGCTGGTGTGCCCCCTGCCATAGACAGCTGAGGATCTCCCGGGCACATCAGGGCACACAGAGGCGGCATCCTGCTTTCTGACGCATGTAGTGTACATAAGACGTTCACCTATAACAATGCTGGTGTGCCCCCTGCCATAGACAGCTGAGGATCTCCCGGGCACATCAGGGCACACAGAGGCGGCATCCTGCTTTCTGACGCATGTAGTGTACATAAGACGTTCTCCTATAACAATGCTGGTGTGCCCCCTGCCATAGACAGCTGAGGATCTCCCGGGCACATCAGGGCACACACAGAGGCGGCATCCTGCTTTCTGACGCATGTAGTGTACATAAGACGTTCTCCTATAACAATGCTGGTGTGCCCCCTTGCCATAGACAGCTGAGGATCTCCCGGGCACATCAGGGCACACAGAGGCGGCATCCTGCTTTCTGACGCATGTAGTGTACATAAGACGTTCTGTTGTAACAATGCTGGTGTGCCCCCTGCCATAGACAGCTGAGGATCTCCCGGGCACATCAGGGCACACACAGAGGCGGCATCCTGCTTTCTGACACATGTAGTGTACATAAGACGTTCTCCTACAACAATGCTGGTACCCCCTGCCATAGACAGCTGAGGATCTCCCGGGCACATCAGGGCACACAGAGGCGGCATCCTGCTTTCTGACACATGTAGTGTACATAAGACGTTCTCCTATAACAATGCTGGTGCCCCCTTGCTATAGACAGCTGAGGATCTCCCGGGCACATCAGGGCACACACAGAGGCGGCATCCTGCTTTCTGACACATGTAGTGTACATAAGACGTTCTCCTACAACAATGCTGGTACCCCCTGCCATAGACAGCTGAGGATCTCCCGGGCACATCAGGGCACACAGAGGCGGCATCCTGCTTTCTGACACATGTAGTGTACATAAGACGTTCTCCTATAACAATGCTGGTGCCCCCTTGCTATAGACAGCTGAGGATCTCCCGGGCACATCAGGGCACACACAGGCGGCATCCTGCTTTCTGACGCATGTAGTGTACATAAGACGTTCTCCTATAACAATGCTGGTGTGCCTCCTGCCATAGACAGCTGAGGATCTCCCGGGCACAACAGGGCACACAGAGGCGGCATCCTGCTTTCTGACGCATGTAGTGTACATATGACGTTCTCCTATAACAATGCTGGTGTGCCCCCTGCCATAGACAGCTGAGGATCTCCCGGGCACATCAGGGCACACAGAGGCGGCATCCTGCTTTCTGACGCATGTAGTGTACATAAGACGTTCTCCTATAACAATGCTGGTGCCCCCCTGCCATAGACAACTGAGGATCTCCCGGGCACATCAGGGCACACACACAGAGGCGGCATCCTGCTTTCTGACGCATGTAGTGTACATAAGACGTTCTCCTATAACAATGCTGGTGCCCCCTGCCATAGACAGCTGAGGATCTCCCGGGCACATCAGGGCACACACACAGGCGGCATCCTGCTTTCTGACACATGTAGTGTACATAAGACGTTCTCCTACAACAATGCTGGTGCCCCCTGCCATAGACAGCTGAGGATCTCCCGGGCACACACAGAGGCGGCATCCTGCTTTCTGACACATGTAGTGTACATAAGACGTTCTCCTATAACAATGCTGGTGCCCCCTGCCATAGACAGCTGAGGATCTCCCAGGCACATCAGGGCACACAGAGGCGGCATCCTGCTTTCTGACGCATGTAGTGTACATAAGACGTTCTCCTATAACAATGCTGGTGTGCCCCCTGCCATAGACAGCTGAGGATCTCCCGGGCACATCAGGGCACACAGAGGCGGCATCCTGCTTTCTGACACATGTAGTGTACGTAAGACGTTCTCCTATAACAATGCTGGTGCCCCCTTGCCATAGACAGCTGAGGAACTCCCGGGCACATCAGGGCACACACAGAGGCGGCATCCTGCTATCTGACGCATGTATTGTACATAAGACGTTCACCTATAACAATGCTGGTGTGTCCCCTGCCATAGACAGCTGAGGGTCTCCCGGGCACATCAGGGCACACACAGGCGGCATCCTGCTTTCTGACACATGTAGTGTACATAAGACGTTCTCCTATAACAATGCTGGTGTGCCCCCTGCCATAGACAGCTGAGGATCTCCCGGGCACATCAGGGCACACAGAGGCGGCATCCTGCTTTCTGACGCATGTAGTGTACATAAGACGTTCTCCTATAACAATGCTGGTGTGCCCCCTGCCATAGACAGCTGAGGATCTCCCGGGCACATCAGGGCACACAGAGGCGGCATCCTGCTTTCTGACGCATGTAGTGTACATAAGACGTTCTCCTATAACAATGCTGGTGCCCCCCTGCCATAGACAGCTGAGGATCTCCCGGGCACATCAGGGCACACACACAGAGGCGGCATCCTGCTTTCTGATGCATGTAGTGTACATAAGATGTTCTCCTATAACAATGCTGGTGCCCCCTGCCATAGACAGCTGAGGATCTCCAGGGCACACACACAGGCGGCATCCTGCTTTCTGACGCATGTAGTGTACATAAGACGTTCTCCTATAACAATGCTGGTGTGCCCCCTGCCATAGACAGCTGAGGATCTCCCGGGCACATCAGGGCACACAGAGGCGGCATCCTGCTTTCTGACGCATGTAGTGTACATAAGACGTTCTCCTATAACAATGCTGGTGTGCCCCCTGCCATAGACAGCTGAGGATCTCCCGGGCACATCAGGGCACACACACAGGCGGCATCCTGCTTTCTGACGCATGTAGTGTACATAAGACATTCTCCTATAACAATGCTGGTGTGCCCCCTGCCATAGACAGCTGAGGATCTCCCGGGCACATCAGGGCACACACAGAGGCGGCATCCTGCTTTCTGACGCATGTAGTGTACATAAGACGTTCTCCTATAACAATGCTGGTGTGCCCCCTGCCATAGACAGCTGATGATCTCCCGGGCACATCAGGGCACACAGAGGCGGCATCCTGCTTTCTGACACATGTAGTGTACATAAGACGTTCTCCTACAACAATGCTGGTGCCCCCTGCCATAGACAGCTGAGGATCTCCCGGGCACATCAGGGCACACAGAGGCGGCATCCTGCTTTCTGACGCATGTAGTGTACATAAGGCGTTAGTTTGCCCCCTTGCCCTCCATTGATTGGGATTGATTTTAAATTCCCGTCCCCTAGATAAGGCGAGACTGGGGACAGTCTGTGTAATGTGCTAGGAGTATACAGGGGAGCTGCTCTGGACTGCACACCCTAGTTATGTGTGATGAGAGACGCTATCTGCTGGGACTAGTAGTACTACACATAGAGGGTGGGTGCAGGTGCACTATGCAGTCATTACTATACATTGAAATATCTATTACAAGTAAATATAAGAGGTTGTTAACATATATTTGTCCATAATGAAAGGTAAGTCCTACTTATATTCATATAGTGTCAGGTTTTGGGGTGAACGTTTTCTGCCACGGCCACTCCACGGCGTCACACCTTAACACTCACATTTCTCTGACGTCCTAGTGGATGCTGGGGACTCCGTAAGGACCATGGGGAATAGCGGCTCCGCAGGAGACTGGGCACATCTAAAGAAAGCTTTAGGATCACCTGGTGTGCACTGGCTCCTCCCCCTATGACCCTCCTCCAAGCCTCAGTTAGATTTCTGTGCCCGACGAGAAGGGTGCACACTAGGGGCTCTCCTGAGCTCTTTGTGAAAGTTTTAGTTTAGGTTTATATTTTCAGTGAGACCTGCTGGCAACAGGCTCACTGCATCGAGGGACTAAGGGGAGAAGAAGCGAACTCACCTGCGTGCAGAGTGGATTGGGCTTCTTAGGCTACTGGACATTAGCTCCAGAGGGACGATCACAGGTTCAGCCTGGATGGGTCACCGGAGCCGCGCCGCCGTCCCCCTTACAGAGCCAGAAGAGCGAAGAGGTCCGGAAAAATCGGCGGCAGAAGACGATCCTGTCTTCAGATAAGGTAGCGCACAGCACCGCAGCTGTGCGCCATTGCTCTCAGCACACTTCACACTCCGGTCACTGAGGGTGCAGGGCGCTGGGGGGGGCAGCGCCCTGAGACGCAATAAATCGATAAAAAACCTTATATGGCTAAAATAAATGCATCACATATAGCTCCTGGGCTATATGGATGCATTTAACCCCTGCCAAAACATACAGAAAAAGGATGATAAGGACGCCGAGAAAGGGGCGGAGCCTATCTCCTCAGCACACTGGCGCCATTTTCCCTCACAGCTCAGTTGGAGGGAAGCTCCCTGGCTCTCCCCTGCAGTCACTACACTACAGAAAGGGGTTAAAAAAGAGAGGGGGGCACAAATTAGGCGCAGTATAAACAATACAGCAGCTATAAAGGGAAAAACACTTATATAAGGTTATCCCTGTATATATATATGGCGCTCTGGTGTGTGCTGGCAAACTCTCCCTCTGTCTCCCCAAAGGGCTAGTGGGGTCCTGTCCTCTATCAGAGCATTCCCTGTGTGTGTGCTGTGTGTCGGTACGTTGGTGTCGACATGTATGAGGAGAAAAATGATGTGGAGACGGAGTAGAGTGTCTGAAATAGTGTTGTCACCCCCTAGGGGGTCGACACCTGAGTGGATGTACTGTTGAAATTGCGTGACAGTGTCAGCTTTGTATAAAAGACAGTGGTTGACATGAGACAGCCGGCTACTCAGCTTGTGCATATCCAGACGTCTCATACAGGGGCCCTAAAGCGCCCGTTACCTCAGATACAGACGCCGACAAGGGTACTGACTCCTGTGTCGACGGTGAAGAGACAACCGTGATTTCCAATAGGGCCACACATTGCATGATTGAGGCAATGGAAAAAGTTTACACTTTTCTGATAATATGAATACCACCAAAAAAAAAGGGGGTATTATGTTTGGTGAGGAAAAACTTCCTGTAGTTTTCCTGAATCTGAGAAATAAAATGAGGTGTGTGATGATGCGTGGGTTTCCCCCCGATAACAATTGATAATTTCTAAAAAGTTATTGGCAGTATACCTTTTCCCGCCAGAGGTTAGGGTGCATTGGGAAACACCCCCTAGGGTGGATAAAGCGCTCACACGCTTGTAAAAACAAGGGCTCTACCCTCTCCTGAGATGGCCGCCCTTAAGGATCCTGCTGATAGAAAGCAGGAGCGTATCCTAAAATGTATTTACACACATACTGGTGTTATACTGCGACCAGCAATCGCCTCAGCCTGGATGTGCAGTGCTGGGTTGGCGTGGTCGGATTCCCTGACTGGAAATATGATATCCTAGATAAGGACAGTATATTATTGCCTATAGAGCAATTAAAAGATGCATTTCTATATATGCATGATGCACAGCGGAATATTTGCCGACTGGCATCAAGTATAAGTGCGTTGTCCAATTATTCCAGTAAAGTGGTCAGGTGATGCGGATTCCAAACGGCATTTGGAAGTATTGCCTTAAAAGAGGGGATGTACCCCAGGTCGCCTCTCAAAATAAGACGCCGTATTATCAGGCGCAGTCCTGGTTGGCAAGCGGACAAAAGGGTTCCTCTTTCTGCTCGTGACAGAGGGAGAGGAAAATGGCTGCAGAGATCAGCCAGTTCCAAGGAACAGAAACCCTTTTCCGCCTCTGCCAAGCCCTCAGTATGACGCTAGGGCTTTACAAGTTCAGGCACGGTGGGGTCCCGTTCTCAATGAATTTCAGTGCGCAGTGGGCTCACTCGCAAGTAGACCCCTGGATCCTTCAGATAATATTTCAGGGGTACAAATTGGAATTCGAGACGTATTCCCCTCGCCGTTTCCAAAAGTCTGTTTTACCGACGTCTCCCGCTGACAGGGAGGCAGTTTTGGAAGCCATTCACAAGCTGTATTCCCAGCAGGTGATAATCAAGGTACCCCTCCTGCAACAGGGAACGGGGTATTATTCCACACTATTGTGGTACCGAAGCCAGGCGGCTCGGTGAGACCGATTTAAAATCTAAAATCTTTGAACACTTGCATACAGAGGTTCAAATTCAAAATTGAGTCACTCAGAGCAGTGATTGCAAACCTGGAAGAAGGGGACTACATGATGTCTCGGGACATCAAGGATGCTTACCTTCATGTCAAAATTTACCCTTCTCACCAAGGGTATTTCAGGTTATGGTACAGAACTGTATCAGTTCGGACGCTGCCGTAGGGATGGTCCACGGCAACCCGGGTCTTTACTGAAGTAATGACCGAAATGATGATATTCCTTCGAAGGAAGGGAATTTTAGTTATCCTTTACTTGGACGATTCCCTGATAAGGGTAAGATCCAGGAACAGTTGGAGATCGGTGTAGCACTATATCAGGTAGTGTTGCGGCAGCACGATTGGATTTTCAATATTCCGAAATCGCAGCTGATTCCGACGACTTGTCTTCTGTTCCTAGGGATGATTCTGGACATAGTCCAGAAAGAAGGTGCTTCTCCCGGAGGAGAAAGCCAGGGAGTTATCCGAGCTAGTCAGGAACCTCCTAAAACCGAACCAAGTCTCAGTGCATCAATGCACAAGGGTTCTGGGTAAAAATGGTGGCTTCCTACGAAGCAATCCCATTCGGCAGATTCCACGCACAGTGGAACCTTCTGGACAAATGGTCCGGGTCGCATCTTCAGATGCTTCAGCGGATAACCCTGTCACCAGGGACAAGGGTATCCCTCCTGTGGTGGTTGCAGAGTGCTCATCTTCTAGAGGGCCGCAGATTCGGCATTCGGGACTGGGTCCTGGTGGCCACGGATGCCAGCCTGCGAGGCTGGGGAGCAGTCACACAGGGAAGGAATTTCCAGGGCTTATGGTCAAGCCTGGAGACATCTCTTCATATAAACATTCTGGAACTAAGGGCCATTTACAATGCCCTAAGTCAAGCGAAACCCCTGCTTCAGGGTCAGGCGGTATTGATCCAATCGGACAACATCACGTCAGTCGCCCACGTAAACAGACAGGGCGGCACGAGAAGCAGGAGGGCAATGGCAGAAGCTGCAAGGATTTTAGCTGGGCGGAAAATCATGTGATAGCACTGTCAGCAGTGTTCATTCCGGGAGTGGACAACTGGGAAGCAGACTTCCTCAGCAGACACGACCTTCACCCGGGAGAGTGGGGACTTCACCCAGAAGTCTTCCACCTGATTGTAAAACCGTTGGGAAAAACAAAAGGTGGACATAATGGCGTCCCGTCTAAACAAAAAACTAGACAGATATTGCGCCAGGTCAAGGGACCCTCAGGCAATAACGGTGGACGCTCTGGTAACACCGTGGGTGTACCAGTCAGTGTATGTGTTCCCTCCTCTGCCCCTCATACCAAAAGTACTGAGAATCATAAGAAGGAGAGGAGTAAGAACTATACTCGTGGTTCCGGATTGGCCAAGAAGGACTTGGTATCCGGAACTTCAAGAGATGCTCACGGACGAACCGTGGCCTCTACCTCTAAGAAAGGACCTGCTCCAGCAAGGGCCTTGTCTGTTCCAAGACTTACCGCGGCTGCGTTTGACGGCATGGCGGTTGAATGCCGGATCCTGAAGATCCCTACCCTGGTCAAGGCCAGGAAAGACGTAACCGCAAAACATTATCACCGCATTTGGCGAAAATATGTTGCGTGGGGTGAGGCCAAGAAGGCCCCTACAGAGGAATTTCAACTGGGTCGTTTCCTCCATTTCCTGCAAACAGGACTGTCTATGGGCCTAAAATTAGGGTCCATTAAGGTTCAAATTTCGGCCCTGTCGATTTTCTTCCAAAAAGAACTGGCTTCAGTGCCTGAAGTTCAGACATTTGTAAAAGGGGTGCTGCATATACAGTCTCCTTTTGTGCCTCCAGTGGCACCTTGGGGATCTCAATGTTGTGTTGAGTTTCCTAAAGTCACATTGGTTTGAACCACTCACCACTGTATACTTAAAATATCTCACATGGAAGTGACGAGTTAGCCCTGGTTTCAGCCAGGCGTGTGTCAGAATTGGCGGCTTTATCATATAAAAGCCCTTACTTAATATTTCATTCTGAAAGGGCAGAATTGAGGACTCGTCCTCAAATTTTCTACCTAAGGTGTTTTCTGCATTTCACATGAACCAACCTATTGTGGTGCCTGCGGCTACTAAGGACTTGGAGGATTCCAAGTTGCTTGACGTGGTCAGGACCCTGAAAATACATGTTTCCAGGACGGCTGGAGTCAGAAAATCTGACTCGCTGTTTATCCTGTATGCACCCAACAAACTGGGTGCTCCTGCTTCTAAGCAGACGATTGCTCGTTGGATTTGTAGTACAATTCAGCTTGCACATTCTGTGGCAGGCCTGCCACAGCCAAAAATCTTAAAACGCCCACTCCACAAGGAAGGTGGGCTCATCTTGGGCAGCTGCCCGAGGGGTCTCGGCTTTACAACTTTGCCGAGCAGTTTGGTCAGGAGCAAATACGTTTGTAAAATTCTACAAATTTGATACCCTGGCTAAAGAGGACCTGGAGTTCTCTCATTCGGTGCTGCAGAGTCATCCGCACTCTCCCGCCCGTTTGGGAGCTTTGGTATAATCCCCATGGTCCTTACGGAGTCCCCAGCATCCACTAGGACGTCAGAGAAAATAAGAATTTACTTACCGATAATTCTATTTCTCGTAGTCCGTAGTGGATGCTGGGCGCCCATCCCAAGTGCGGATTGTCTGCAATACTGGTACATAATTATTGTTACCAAAAAATTCGGGTTATTGTTGTAGTGAGCCATCTTTTCTAGAGGCTCCTCTATTATCATGCTGTTAACTGGGTTCAGATCACAAGTTGTACAGTGTGATTGGTGTGACTGGTATGAGTCTTACCCGGGATTCAAAATCCTTCCTTATTGTGTACGCTCGTCCGGGCACAGTATCCTAACTGAGGCTTGGAGGAGGGTCATAGGGGGAGGAGCCAGTGCACACCAGGTGATCCTAAAGCTTTCTTTAGATGTGCCCAGTCTCCTGCGGAGCCGCTATTCCCCATGGTCCTTACGGAGTCCCCAGCATCCACTACGGACTACGAGAAATAGAATTATCGGTAAGTAAATTCTTATTTTTCTATCACTACCTTTGTGTGTTTTTGTGTACACTGGGTAACTACTTTCACACACCTGACACACTGTAACACCGCACTGCTATCTTTCACGTGTCTGATGCCCTGGGAGGGTTTTGGCTGGGCTGGTTTGGGGGGGGGGGGGGGGGGTGTCCTGCACCCTGGATGTGAACCCCAGAGTCCTAAAACTTGCCCGGCAGAAGTGACCTGTACGCGGTGTGCGGGCACATATTGTTGTCCCAGATATATGTAATTGATACATAATTGTAATAGATCTTTCAGTGTGTAGTAATGATTGCATAGTGCACCTGCACCCACCCTCTGTGTGACCTGTCAGCCGCTAGCAGGGCACCAGCGTGGGAACACTGACAGAGTGTAGCTCTTCTCTCCCTGGACACAGATTTATTGCTGCAGCCCTATAGGCGAGTCCTTGGCTACCATACATGTGGCATATGGCCGCACTTTCAGCGAGAGCTGACTCTTTCACCCCTTAGAATGCCTAGTTACTTTCGCCCCTTCAGCAGATCTTTCCGATCCCTGGCTCACCCTCCTCCTAGTTTATTCCAGACTGTACGTTCTTATGACTGGGACCCTCTCTGCTCCCTGTTTCATGTTTAGCCTCATCTGACTTTCTATTGTATGATGTCCGCGCTGCAGAGTATTCTTACTCTTCATAAATACTCATGGGTAAGACGTCCTACTGACCCCCAAACCCGCTGTGTGACTACACGGGGCACTTTCCCATTGCAATGTGTGGAACTTACACTTGTGTATCATACACCTATGTAACTACAGATGATAAGCGTGTAAGCTCGGAGCGTGTGCTGTGAATGCCCAGCCGTGTCCTGTTACCGTGTGTGCTATAAACCGCACAGGTCAGAGAGTGCTGCGGCTGTGTAATTGTTATTCACTATCTAATCTGTCTCCCACTGCACTTGTACATCCAATGTTTCCGTCATTAGGGAGTTGCTGGCAGCATTAGGACGTAAGGTAATAGGGAGGGGGGGGGATTGCTGGCATTGTATAATACGTTATCCATCATCCTGACCTGTGGATTCCCGCTACATTCAGGGAATCATTTTTCATACTTTGTTTTATTACTACTTATTTAATATCTTTACAGGTCAACCAGCTCCAGCATGAGCTATCGAAGAAAGATGACCTGCTCCGCGTGGTTTCCATCGCATCGGAGGAGAGCGAGACTGACTCCAGCTGTTCTACTCCATTGCGCTCCAACGACTCCTTCACCCTCACACATGGGCTGCTGCAACTGGATAACTTACACGGGAAGCTGCGGGATCTGGAGGAGGAGAACCTGGCGTTGCGCTCCAAGGTACATACCTTCCGTAGTCACACACACACAGCCTGAGGAGGCTCCGTCACCTTCACACATGGGCTGCGGCAGCTGGGGATCTGGAGGAGGAGAACCTGGCACTGCGCTCTAAGGTACAGCCCCTCCATAGTCACACACACACACAGCCTGAGGAGGCTCCGTCACCTTCACACATGGGCTGCGGCAGCTGGGGAAGTTACACGGGAAGCTGCGGGATCTGGAGGAGGAGAACCTGGCGCTGCGCTCCAAGGTACATACCTTCCATAGTCACACACACACAGCCTGAGGAGGCTCCGTCACCTTCACACATGGGCTGCGGCAGCTGGGGATCTGGAGGAGGAGAACCTGGCGCTGCGCTCTAAGGTACAGCCCCTCCATAGTCAAACACAGCATGAGAAGGCTCAGTCACCTTCACACATGGGATTCTGCAGCTGGATAACTTACACTGGAAGCTGCGGGAACTAGAGGAGGAGAATCTGGCACTGCGCTGTGAGGTACATCCCTTCCATAGTCACACACACAGCCTGAGGAGGCTCCGTCACCTTCACACATGGGCTGCGGCAGCTGGGGATCTGGAGGAGGAGAACCTGGCACTGCGCTCTAAGGTACATCTTCCATAGTCAAACACAGCCTGAGGAGGCTCAGTCACCCTCACACATGGGATTCTGCAGCAGCAGCTTCATCAGGGCGGCCAAGCCAGCAGCAGCAGATTCATCAGGTTGGCCAGGTCAGCAGCCTCAGAGCAGCTAGACCAGCAGCAGCATCAGGGCCAGGCCAGCATCAGCAGCTTCATCAGGTTGGCCAGGCCAGCAGCAGCAGCAGATTCATCAGGTCGGCCAGGCCAGCAATAGCAGCTTCATCAGGTAGGCCAGGCCAGCAGCAGCAGCTTCATCATGTTGGCCAGGCCAACAGCAGCAGCTTCATCAGGTTGGCCAGGCCAGCAGCAGCAGCTTCATCATGTTGGCCAGGCCAGCAGCAGCAGCTTCATCATGTTGGCCAGGCCAGCAGCAGCAGCTTCATCAGGTCGACCAGGCCAGCAGCAGCAGCTTCATCAGGTTGGCCAGGCCACCACCAGCAGCTTCATCAGGTTGGCCAGGTCATCATCCTCAGAGCACCCAGGCCAGCAGCAGCATCAGGGCCAGGCCAGCATCAGCATGACCAGGCCAGCAGCAGCAGCTTCATCAGGTCGGCCAGGCCAACAGCAGCAGCTTCATCAGGTTGGCCAGGCCAGCAGCAGCAGATTCATCAGATCGGCCTGGCCAGCAGCAGCAGCTTCATCAGGTCAGCCAGGCCAGCAGCAGCAGCTTTATCAGGTTGGCCAGGCCACCAGCAGCTTCATCAGGTTGGCCAGGTCATCAGCCTCAGAGCACCCAGGCCAGCAGGATCATCAGGGCCAGGCCAGCAGCAGCCAGGCCAGCAGCAGCTTCATCAGGTCGGCCAAGCCAGCAGCAGCAGCTTCATCAGGTCTGCCAGGCCAGCAGCAGGAGCTTCATCAGGTCGACCAGGCCAACAGCGGCAGCTTCATCAGTTTTGCAAGGCCAACAGCAGCAGCTTCATCAGGTCGGCCAGGCCAGCAGCAACTTCATCAGGTCGGCCAGGCCAGCAGCAGCTTCATCAGGTCGGCCAGGCCAGCAGCAGCTTCATCAGGTCAGCCAGGCCAGCAGCAGCAGCTTTATCAGGTTGGCCAGGCCACCAGCAGCTTCATCAGGTTGGCCAGGTCATCAGCCTCAGAGCACCCAGGCCAGCAGGATCATCAGGGCCAGGCCAGCAGCAGCCAGGCCAGCAGCAGCTTCATCAGGTCAGCCAAGCCAGCAGCAGCAGCTTCATCAGGTCTGCCAGGCCAGCAGCAGGAGCTTCATCAGGTCGACCAGGCCAACAGCGACAGCTTCATCAGTTTTGCAAGGCCAACAGCAGCAGCTTCATCAGGTCGGCCAGGCCAGCAGCAACTTCATCAGGTCGGCCAGGCCAGCAGCAGCTTCATCAGGTCGGCCAGGCCAGCAGCAGCTTCATCAGGTCGGCCAGGCCAGCAGCAGCAGCTTTCATTAGGTTGGCCAGGTCAGCAGCCTCAGAGCAACCAGGCCATCAGCAGCATCAGGGCCAGGCCAGCAGCAGCAGCAGCTTCATCAGGTCGGCCAAGCCAGCAGCAGCAGCTTCATCAGGTCGGCCAAGCCAGCAGCAGCAGCAGCTTCATCAGGTCGGCCAGGCCAGCAGCAGCAGCTTCATCAGGTTGGCCAGCATCAGCAAGGCCAGGCCAGCAGCAGCAGCTTCATCAGATCGGTCAGGCCAGCAGCAGCTTCATCAGGTTGGCCAGGTCAGCAGCAGCAGCTTTCATCAGGTTGGCCAGGTCAGCTGCTCCAGAGCAGCAGCCTCAGAGCAGCCAGGCTAACATCTGCACCAGGGCCAGGCCACAGGGAATGGAAACCAGTCGGCACCATACTAGTACATTTTCTATACTTATTTTCTGGGACAGTCTGAAAGATATTTGCACAGTTGGAGTAGAAATGTTCAACATTTATCTATGTTATTTGATGGTTGTTATCGCCACTGATCCAGTCCACATACAGCTGGTGACCTGCACCCGGGCGCGGCTGGGAGGCCGCTGATACTGGGATCTGCTGATTGATCCCTCCAGATATATATGTGCTCTGTCCTGTCAGCACCAGTGTGACGGGTTACATTATGAGTGTTACTTGTGGGTGAGCGTCTCCTTTAGCAAGAAACTAACGTGTGTAGGGGAAATCTGAGGAGCCATTAGTAACTATAAAATACATGAGTTATTCATATGCTGTAAAACATTTTGCCCTTGTTTATATACCTCCTACATCCATATAATGTGACATTTCTGCTCTCCCTAAGGCCTATATACCTCCTTCATCCATATAATGTGACATTTCTGCTCTCCCTAAGGCCTATATACCGCCTACATCCATATAATGTCACATTTCTGCTCTCCCTAAGGTCTATATACCTCCTACATCCATGTAATAGGACATTTCTGCTCTCCCTAAGGCCTATATACCTCCTTCATCCATATAATGTGACATTTCTGCTCTCCCTAAGGCCTATATACCGCCTACATCCATATAATGTCACATTTCTGCTCTCCCTAAGGTCTATATACCTCCTACATCCATGTAATAGGACATTTCTGCTCTCCCTAAGGCCTATATACCTCCTTCATCCATATAATGTGACATTTCTGCTCTCCCTAAGGTCTATATACCTCCTACATCCATATAATGTGACATTTCTGCTCTCCCTAAGGCCTATATACCTCCTTCATCCATATAATGTGACATTTCTGCTCTCCCTAAGGTCTATATACCTCCTACATCCATATAATGTGACATTTCTGCTCTCCCTAAGGTCTATATACCTCCTTCATCCATATAATGTGACATTTCTGCTCTCCCTAAGGCCTATATACCTCCTACATCCATGTAATAGGACATTTCTGCTCTCCCTAAGGCCTATATACCTCCTACATCCATGTAATGGGACATTTCTGCTCTCCCTAAGGCCTATATACCTCCTACATCCATGTAATGGAACATTTCTGCTCTCCCTAAGGCCTATATACCTCCTACATCCATGTAATGTGTCATTTCTGCTCTCCTTAAGGCCTGTATACCTCCTACATCCATGTAATGGGATTTCTCTGACGTCCTAGTGGATGCTGGGACTCCGTCAGGACCATGGGGATTAGCGGCTCCGCAGGAGACGGGGCACAAAAATAAAAGCTTTAGGACTAGGTGGTGTGCACTGGCTCCTCCCCCTATGACCCTCCTCCAAGCCTCAGTTAGGTTTTTGTGCCCGTCCGAGCAGGGTGCAATCTAGGTGGCTCTCCTAAAGAGCTGCTTAGAAAAAGTTATTAGGTTTTTTATTTTCAGTGAGTCCTGCTGGCAACAGGCTCACTGCAACGAGGGACTTAGGGGAGAAGAAGTGAACTCACCTGCGTGCAGGATGGATTGGCTTCTTAGGCTACTGGACACCATTAGCTCCAGAGGGATCGAACACAGGCCCAGCCATGGAGTCCGGTCCCGGAGCCGCGCCGCCGACCCCCTTGCAGATGCCGAAAAGTGAAGAGGTCCAGAAACCGGCGGCAGAAGACTTTTCAGTCTTCATGAGGTAGCGCACAGCACTGCAGCTGTGCGCCATTGTTGTCAGCACACTTCACACCAGCGGTCACTGAGGGTGCAGGGCGCTGGGGGGGGGGCGCCCTGGGCAGCAATGATAATACCTTGTTCTGGCTAAAAATACATCACATATAGCCCCTGGGGCTATATGGATGTATTTAACCCCTGCCAGGTCTCACAAACACCGGGAGAAGAGCCCGCCGAAATAGGGGGCGGGGCCTATCTCCTCAGCACACAGCGCCATTTTCCTGCACAGCTCCGCTGCGAGGAAGGCTCCCAGGACTCTCCCCTGCACTGCACTACAGAAACAGGGTAAAAAAACAGAGAGGGGGGGCACTTTTTTGGCGATATATATATATTAAGCTGCTATAAAGGAAACAACACTTCTGTAGGGTTGTTCCTATATATTTATAGCGCTTGGGTGTGTGCTGGCAAACTCTCCCTCTGTCTCCCCAAAGGGCTAGTGGGGTCCTGTCTTCGATAAGAGCATTCCCTGTGTGTCTGCTGTGTGTCGGTACGTGTGTGTCGACATGTATGAGGACGATGTTGGTGTGGAGGCGGAGCAATTGCCGGTAATGGTGATGTCACCCCCTAGGGAGTCGACACCGGAATGGATGGCTTTGTTTATGGAATTACGTGATAATGTCAGCACGTTACAAAAATCAGTTGACGACATGAGACGGCCGGCAAACCAGTTAGTACCTGTCCAGGCGTCTCAGACACCGTCAGGGGCTGTAAAACGCCCTTTACCTCAGTCGGTCGACACAGACCCAGACACGGACACCGAATCTAGTGTCGACGGTGAAGAAACAAACGTATTTTCCAGTAGGGCCACACGTTATATGATCACGGCAATGAAGGAGGCTTTGCATATCTCTGATGCTGCAAGTACCACAAAAAGGGGTATTATGTGGGGTCTGAAAAAACTACCTGTAGTTTTTCCTGAATCAGAGGAATTGAATGAAGTGTGTGATGAAGCGTGGGTTAACCCCGATAGAAAACTGCTAATTTCAAAGAAGTTATTGGCATTATATCCTTTCCCGCCAGAGGTTAGGGCGCGCTGGGAAACACCCCCTAGGGTGGATAAGGCACTCACACGCTTATCAAAACAAGTGGCGTTACCGTCTCCTGAAACGGCCGCCCTCAAGGATCCAGCTGATAGGAGGCTGGAAACTACCCTGAAAAGTATATACACTCATACTGGTGTTATACTGCGACCAGCCATCGCCTCAGCATGGATGTGCAGTGCTGGGGTGGTTTGGTCGGATTCCCTGACTGAAAATATTGATACCCTGGATAGGGACAGTATTTTATTGACTATAGAGCAATTAAAAAGTGCGATGTCCATATCTGCCAGAAGAAGTTTATGGACGCGACAGTGGTCAGGTGATGCGGATTCCAAACGGCATATGGAAGTATTGCCGTATAAAGGGGAGGAATTATTTGGGGTCGGCCTATCGGATTTGGTGGCCACGGCAACAGCCGGGAAATCCACCTTTTTACCTCAGGTCCCCTCCCAACAGAAAAAGACACCGTCTTTTCAGCCGCAGTCCTTTCGTTCCTATAAGAACAAGCGGGCAAAAGGACAGTCATATCTGCCCCGAGGCAAAGGAAAGGGTAAGAGAGTGCACCAAGCAGCTCCCTCCCAGGAGCAGAAGCCCTCCCCGGCTTCTGCAAAGCCCTCAGCATGACGTTGGGGCTTTACAAGCGGACTCAGGGGCGGTGGGGGGTCGACTCAAGAATTTCAGCGCACAGTGGGCTCACTCACAGGTGGACCCCTGGATCCTGCAGGTAGTATCTCAGGGTTACAGGTTGGAATTCGAGAAGTCTCCCCCTCGCCGGTTCCTAAAGTCTGCTCTGCCAACGTCTCCCTCAGACAGGGCGACGGTATTGGAAGCCATTCACAAGCTGTATTCTCAGCAGGTGATAGTCAAGGTACCCCTCCTACAACAGGGAAAGGGGTATTATTCCACACTATTTGTGGTACCGAAGCCGGACGGCTCGGTAAGACCTATTCTAAATCTGAAATCTTTGAACCTGTACATACAAAAATTCAAGTTCAAGATGGAGTCACTCAGAGCAGTGATAGCGAATCTGGAAGAAGGGGACTTTATGGTGTCCCTGGACATCAAGGATGCTTACCTGCATGTCCCAATTTGCCCTTCACATCAAGGGTACCTCAGGTTCGTGGTGCAAAACTGTCATTATCAGTTTCAGACGCTGCCGTTTGGATTGTCCACGGCACCTCGGGTCTTTACCAAGGTAATGGCCGAAATGATGTTTCTTCTGCGAAGAAAAGGCGTATTAATTATCCCTTACTTGGACGATCTCCTGATAAGGGCAAGGTCCAGAGAACAGCTGGAGGACGTAGTAGCACTAACCCAAGTAGTGCTGCAACAGCACGGGTGGATTCTGAATTTTCCAAAATCTCAATTGACCCCGACGACACGTCTGCTGTTCCTGGGAATGATTCTGGACACGGTTCAGAAAAAGGTGTTTCTTCCGGAGGAGAAAGCCAGGGAGTTATCCGAACTTGTCAGGAACCTCCTAAAACCAGGAAAAGTGTCTGTGCATCAATGCACAAGAGTCCTGGGAAAAATGGTGGCTTCTTACGAAGCGATTCCATTCGGCAGATTCCACGCACGAACTTTTCAGTGGGATCTGCTGGACAAATGGTCCGGATCGCATCTGCAGATGCATCAGCGGATAACTTTGTCTCCACGGACAAGGGTGTCTCTTCTGTGGTGGTTGCAGAGTGCTCATCTGTTAGAGGGCCGCAGATTCAGCATGCAGGACTGGGTCCTGGTGACCACGGATGCCAGTCTGAGAGGCTGGGGAGCGGTCACACAGGGAAGAAACTTCCAGGGAGTGTGGTCAAGCCTGGAGATGTCTCTTCACATAAATATACTGGAGCTAAGAGCGATTTACAATGCTCTAAGCCTGGCAAAACCCCTGCTTCAGGGTCAGCCGGTGTTGATCCAGTCGGACAACATCACGGCAGTCGCCCACGTAAACAGACAGGGCGGCACAAGAAGCAGGAGGGCAATGGCAGAAGCTGCAAGGATTCTTCGCTGGGCGGAAGATCATGTGATAGCACTGTCAGCAGTGTTCATTCCGGGAGTGGACAACTGGGAAGCGGACTTCCTCAGCAGACACGATCTACACCCGGGAGAGTGGGGACTTCATCCAGAAGTCTTCCACATGATTGTGAACCGTTGGGAAAAACCAAAGGAGGATATGATGGCGTCCCGCCTCAACAAAAAACTGGACAGGTATTGCGCCAGGTCAAGAGACCCTCAGGCAATAGCTGTGGACGCTCTGGTAACACCGTGGGTGTTCCAGTCAGTGTATGTGTTTCCTCCTCTGCCTCTCATACCAAAAGTACTGAGAATTATACGGCAAAGGGGAGTAAGAACGATACTCGTGGCTCCGGATTGGCCAAGAAAAACTTGGTACCCGGAACTTCAGGAGATGCTCACGGAAGATCCGTGGCCTCTACCTCTAAGACGGGACCTGCTTCAGCAGGGACCGTGTCTATTCCAAGACTTACCGCGGCTGCGTTTGACGGCATGGCGGTTGAACGCCGAATTCTAAGGGAAAAAGGCATTCCGGAAGAGGTCATCCCTACCCTGGTAAAAGCCAGGAAGGAGGTGACTGCACAACATTATCACCGCATTTGGAGAAAATATGTTGCGTGGTGTGAGGCCAGGAAGGCCCCGACGGAGGAATTTCAACTGGGTCGATTCCTACATTTCCTGCAAACAGGATTGTCTATGGGCCTCAAATTAGGGTCCATTAAGGTTCAAATTTCGGCCCTGTCGATTTTCTTCCAGAAAGAATTGGCTTCAGTTCCTGAAGTCCAGACTTTTGTAAAAGGAGTACTACATATACAGCCCCCGGTTGTGGCTCCGTGGGATCTTAATGTAGTTTTGGATTTTCTCAAATCCCATTGGTTTGAGCCACTCAAATCGGTGGATTTGAAATATCTTACATGGAAAGTAACCATGCTACTGGCCCTGGCTTCAGCCAGGAGAGTGTCAGAATTGGCGGCTTTATCGTATAAAAGCCCATATCTGATTTTCCATTCGGACAGGGCAGAACTGCGGACGCGTCCTCAGTTTCTGCCTAAGGTGGTTTCAGCGTTTCACCTGAACCAGCCTATTGTGGTGCCTGCGGCTACTAGCGATTTGGAGGATTCCAAGTTGCTGGACGTTGTCAGGGCATTGAAAATATATATTTAAAGGACGGCTGGAGTCAGAAAATCTGACTCGCTGTTTATACTGTATGCACCCAACAAGCTGGGTGCTCCTGCTTCTAAGCAGACGATTGCTCGTTAGATTTGTAGCACAATTCAACTTGCACATTCTGTGGCAGGCCTGCCACAGCCTAAATCTATCAAGGCCCATTCCACAAGGAAGGTGGGCTCATCTTGGGCGGCTGCCCGAGGGGTCTCGGCATTACAACTCTGCCGAGCAGCTACGTGGTCGGGGGAGAACACGTTTGTAAAATTCTACAAATTTGATACCCTGGCTAAAGAGGACCTGGAGTTCTCTCATTCGGTGCTGCAGAGTCATCCGCACTCTCCCGCCCGTTTGGGAGCTTTGGTATAATCCCCATGGTCCTGACGGAGTCCCAGCATCCACTAGGACGTCAGAGAAAATAAGATTTTACTTACCGATAAATCTATTTCTCGTAGTCCGTAGTGGATGCTGGGCGCCCATCCCAAGTGCGGATTGTCTGCAATACTTGTACATAGTTATTGTTACAAAAAAATCGGGTTGTTATTGTTGTGAGCCGTCTGTTCAGAGGCTCCTACGTTTGTCATACTGTTAACTGGGTTCAGATCACAGGTTGTACGGTGTGATTGGTGTGGCTGGTATGAGTCTTACCCGGGATTCAAAATCCTTCCTTATTGTGTACGCTCGTCCGGGCACAGTATCCTAACTGAGGCTTGGAGGAGGGTCATAGGGGGAGGAGCCAGTGCACACCACCTAGTCCTAAAGCTTTTATTTTTGTGCCCTGTCTCCTGCGGAGCCGCTAATCCCCATGGTCCTGACGGAGTCCCAGCATCCACTACGGACTACGAGAAATAGATTTATCGGTAAGTAAAATCTTATTATTTCTGCTCTCCCTAAGGCCTATATACCTCCTACATCCATGTAATGTGACATTTCTGCTCTCCTTAAGGCCTATATACCTCCTACATCCATGTAATGTGACATTTCTGCTCTCCCTAAGGTCTATATACCTCCTACATCCATATAATGTGACATTTCTGCTCTCCCTAAGGCATATATCCCTCCTTCATCCATATAATGTGACATTTCTGCTCTCCCTAAGGTCTATATACCTCCTACATCCATATAATGTGACATTTCTGCTCTCTCTAAGGCCTATATACCTCCTACATCCATATAATGTGACATTTCTGCTCTCCCTAAGGCCTATATACCTCCTACATCCATATAATGAGACATTTCTGCTCTCCCTAAGGCCTATATACCTCCTACATCCATTTAATGTGACATTTCTGCTCTCCCTAAGGCCACCCATCTGAAGACAGAAACAATAACCTACGAAGAAAAAGAACAACAACTCGTCATCGACTGTGTGAAGGAAATTCGTAAGTGTGGCAAACCGAATCCCTTATGGCGGGCACATGCTTTAGTACCAGGAACCTTGTTAACCCTGTGTGCAGGACCGTAACTAGGGGGTTGCAGCATGTGCCACCGTACAGGGCACCCCAAGGCAGGGGGCGTTGTTCTACAGAACCTATTCATTTTCTGTTTTTCATCAGTCTCACTTACTCTTTACTCCCCAGCATCTCCTGGCTGCCCCAAATCCCCCCTCACATCCCTAAGCCCCTTCAGTCACACACTTCTTTGTTTAATGCACACATTTCAGAATACTGTCATACAGGAGCAAATAGCTACTTGAGCAGGTGGTCTGACTGCAATATGGAAGGCCATGGGTTTGAATCCTAGGTGTGACACTATTTTGAAATGTGCGCTTTACGTTAACATGGATGTGACTGAATGTCCTGGGTATGTATGATTGCTAAGAAATGTGTGATTTAATATAAAGGATAATGTAGCTAAATGACAAAGAGCTCTCAAATTAGGGGCATAAATGATGGTATAAGAGGACTGGTGTCCAAATCAATTTTTTGTAAATTATAGGTGTGATACAAGTGTGTGTGTGTGTGTGTGTGTGTGTGTGTGTGTGTGTGTGTGTGTGTGTGTGTGTGTGTGTGTACTTTATGTATGTATCTCTCTCTCTATCTTTTTTTTTCTTGTTTAGAAATACCCCTCCCTTTCAAGCACCTGAATGATATCACTAAGGTAATTGAGCATCTGCCACTAGCTAGGGACCCCCAATATACAGAGAGGCCTTGACGCTGCTTTGGGGCTTATTCATACATTTGCGCAAATATGTGTAACCGAGATCTCTGAATTCCAGTATTGTGTGGCATATAAGTCTGGTTACTGATATTCAGGGTGCTGGGGGAAACAAAATGCCCCTTTTTTTTCTTGTTAAACACCCCTCCCATTCAAGCACCTGAACGATATCACTAAGCTAATTGAGCATCTACCACTATATATATCTATATATATATATATATATATATAACGTACTGCAGCAGGGAGCAAGCCGGCACTCACAGCATAATATATCAATAAACAACTCAGGACACTTCCTTATCTCAATGTTTCAATTTCTATTAAGACATTTTCATCCGGATTACATAAGAAAAGGGAAACAAGTTTACCTTACAACCCTTCACTAAACACCTCAAGTGCACAATCACCTTCTGCCCTTAAACACCGGCGTCCGAGTTGCTCTCAGGCTGACGTCAGGGAGGTGGAGGCTCGTTGCTAAGTAATACAATAATAATTCCAACACCAAGCACTACACAATTATGCATAACTGGAAGTAATTAGATACAGTCACAGCAGTTTAGCAAAAGGACAGACTTACTTTAAAGAAAGTAATTCAAGTTAAGTTGTTCATTCAAACCATGTGGATATACGATAAATCCATCTAGCTTCTGTCTGTGAAAGTGTTCTCGCTCTGTCGCCCCCTCTGTGGTGTTCAGGATCATGGTCCATTATCTTATAGCGGAGACCATGGTTAAGTTCTTTGAAGTGTTTAGCTACTGGCTGGTCTGACGGTTTCCCCTCCAGTGCTAGACGTATAGCGCTGCGATGCATTACCGTTCGCTATTTACATTTACTGATGTGTGGCGCTGCAGTCCGTGTTCTCCCTGTGCACTAATGTGTGACATACAGAGCTAGAAGGCTGATCCGTTCCACACCAGATACTGTAATGAGGTGAAAAAGCGCTGGTATGAGACTAAAAATATTAGCTTTTATTTTTTATTAATTTAAAAGATAATAGAAAAGCACAATATCTCAATCAATACAATATTGTAAACATATGTCGGCCGACCGTAAAATCACAGCAATCACACCATGATAAATATTATATATATTTTTATATATATATATATATATATATATATATTCTTTTCCCAATCCTGGGATAATTGAGCGACAATGAAAGTGTCCAATATCTCATATGATTCTCAATTCCGGTCAGTAGGACCTGGCTGGTAGTTGTGGACCACACAATAGGGAGCATAAAAAAACCAATAATCATGTTTATTACGGCGTATATATCCAGTGAGGATTTAGTGGAATAGTATTAGAACGTTGGTGTTAAGAGTCAGCGTATGAAGAAAGCATCCTATAGCTGAAACAACGGAGTCAGGAGTATTGCGCAGCTGGGAACTGAATAATCACCATGCAGAGAAGACGTCAATAAGCATATATATATTACCGCTTGTGACCGGACGGTCTCGTACGAAAAGCAGTCACCGCTTTCGCGTCCCGTCCCCAGTACACTGATTGGATGTTCAGGTTACACGGGACCTGGCCACATAGGGGATTCCCGCTTACCATCAGTAACCGCCTGTTACTGACTCCACCCACTGCGCTGTGGGCGGGTTTATGCTGCCACCACCAAACTCTTAACCTGCCGTGGCGTTTGGAACCACGGTTCTGCTCTGTATGTGCCGACACGCTGCCTTACCACATCTGTGTGGTATGGACGAATCCCCACTAGTCCTCTACCGGTAGCTGGCGGAAGGCGGAACTTGGAGACGTTGGGGTGCTCTCGGGACAGCCGGAGGATGGGGCTATGTTTTGTATAGGCCTGCAGGTCACAAGATGAAGCGTTGTCTTTAGGCAGAAGATCTTTATTTGCCCAAATACAGCCTTCAAAAAGGCTCAGCAGTACAGCAAGATGTTCACAGCAGAAAGTAGTTGGTATAATACACTCTGGAGGCTCACAGGCCTCCTCTTTTTATTCAGTAAAATCACAAACCACAATCCTTTCCATCCAATCAGGATATCTTACAAAAAATAAATAAATTACATTTTCAAAGGATATAAGATAATTAAGCGATTTCCTCCTTCCTGGCACACACAAAGTTTTGTATAATTTAAACTCCAATTCCTACCACCTGGGAGTTTACACTTCGCCATTGAGACATTTAACACATAGCTTCAAAATACAAATGTTTCTGTCTCATTCACATCTCCATGCAAACCCAGTGTTTGGGATTACAACAGGAAAGGCTGCAACGCAACCAAACAGTCTTCCTTCCACATGTCAAGGGATGGTGGTGTACCTTGGGCGCCTATCCTTTCTGTGGACTTATGACAGGGCCAAAACAATGATCACCTTATAATACTGGTAACTGTGTGGGTGTGATTTAGAAAACTGATAACGTACAGTGTAATAATAAAATTAACACATAATTTAATACACAATTACATAAAACAACTAAAAGCGTACCAATATGGTAAGCTAGGAGCCGCAGGTGTTAAATAGGGCAGGGTGGTCCAAGCTTCACCCCGCTCTGGCTCCTAAGCTTAATAGTGGGTCGATATCCCCGGATGGATGACAATACTTGTATAATTTTGTTCAAACAAAGCTGAAACGTTCCGGTGAGGTAGCTGAGGAGCCGCAGGTGTTTATGAAAAGCAGGGTGGTCCAGACTTCACCCTGCTCTGGCTCCCAAGTTTACCACGGGTCGATGTCAGATGGATGAGCAATCAGAGTTCCTTCTTTGGTCCAGTAGCCGAAGATCAGGTAGCTAACGCGTTTCGAGATATATAACCTCTTCCTCAGGGCTTGATGGTTCTTTTCCTCTTCAGATTTGGTGGTAGTTGGAGCTGTTCCAGTGCACGGCATGCCGGTTGGCTCCAGTCCCGGGGAGCAGGGTGAGGAGAGCTCTCCTCTCCCTGCTCCCCGGGACCGGAGCCAACCGGCATGCCGTGCACTGGAACAGCTCCAACTACCACCAAATCTGAAGAGGAAAAGAACCATCAAGCCCTGAGGAAGAGGTTATATATCTCGAAACGCGTTAGCTACCTGATCTTCGGCTACTGGACCAAAGAAGGAACTCTGATTGCTCATCCATCTGACATCGACCCGTGGTAAACTTGGGAGCCAGAGCAGGGTGAAGTCTGGACCACCCTGCTTTTCATAAACACCTGCGGCTCCTCAGCTACCTCACCGGAACGTTTCAGCTTTGTTTGAACAAAATTATACAAGTATTGTCATCCATCCGGGGATATCGACCCACTATTAAGCTTAGGAGCCAGAGCGGGGTGAAGCTTGGACGGACCACCCTGTCCTATTTAACACCTGCGGCTCCTAGCTTACCATATTGGTACACTTTTAGTTGTTTTATGTAATTGTGTATTAAATTATGTGTTAATTTTATTATTACACTGTACGTTATCAGTTTTCTAAATCACACCCACACAGTTACCAGTATTATAAGGTGACCATTGTTTTGGCCCTGTCATAAGTCCACAGAAAGGATAGGCGCCCAAGGTACAGCACCATCCCTTGACATTTGTATTTTTGGGGGAAAGAAGGAAAACCCCGTAGGTGTATCCCAGGCTGCCTGATTCCCTTCTAGCGCCCAATAAGTTTTCCCACACCTTGCAAGTAGTCTTCCTTCCACCTTCGTTTGCATTTCAAAGATGTTTGGCCACCAAGAGGCCGGCTAATTGACACTTACTTGTAGATAGCAAGTCTGGAGCTAGGACAATTACCATACGACTTCGCAAAAAGTGTCTCACAAACTATTTTCAAGGCCTTTTTAGAAACAAAATATCTTGTACTTACCTCATAAGTGCCCTGTCCATGCAGTCCATCATTCTCCAACTGCGCACTGCGCAGCGATATAACATATGACACATTATTAAACATATTTTAACTACCCGGTGCCTAGCACCCACAAAACATTTAAAGATGGCGACTAGCGCCAGTGCACAGTTTAAAAGTGGCGCCAAGCGCCCATTGTCCTCCTAATGGCGCCGGGCACTAGGGGTTAACCCCTTCAGTGCTGCGGCCGCCATTACACGTGTGGCTGGTTAGTCTCTCCGGCCACACCGCTGTCCTGCGTATTGGTAACGAACCTCCTCCCGGCCACTGGTGCCATTTATCCATTAAATGTTGGACATATCCAGAGGTAGATGACCATGTCCAAATGCTGCAGGTGTCCCGGTGTAAATAAAACTCCCGGGATATCTCCTCTGAGCAGGAAATCCCGCTGGCTGCAGTGGTACAACGGTACTGCTGTGTATGACCAGTGAGACTGGTCTGAATGGTTACGCTGACTCCCAAATGCTGACTATGTAGAAACAGCGTATACGCTGTGTGTGGCCATGCGGCGCTGGCCTCCGTGAGTGCGTTGTCTCCCATGTGTGGTAAGGGTTAGTACGGCTGCCGGCTCCGTAGCTATTTTGTCTGATAACGCTTTCCGCCGCCTTCGTAAAGTAAGAAGAAGTCAGAATTTCCGATTTGTCAGAGAAACGGCGCTGAATAGGTCGAATCCAGATTGGACCTAAGAAAGGAAGTGCCATTTTTCCGACAAGTCAGGAATTCTGACAATAACTGAATAGACCCCTAAGTGGTAAAATTATGACTTTGGGCCAAATATAATAGGATGTAAGGTTGTGGCGATGTGGCCATTAAATTTAAAGAAACAATTTGATTGAAGACAAAAACAATTTAGTGTTGCCTTAAATGACTGAAGTCTGCGCAATGCCCCATCTCACACACGGTGTTACATGATGAAGAAATAAATAGTACCACTCCAGTCTTGTTCATTCTGCCGAGGGGAAGCTCATAAATAAAGTTTTACTAGGACATCCATTTCAGGTGAATTAACTACCATCTTACAGTGTCTTCTCTACTACTGACGGCAGCCATTTTCCTGGAGACTAAAATGCACTGATGCCTATGTGACTAGTACACAGAACTTTCTCTAAGTTATTCATGCAGTAGATGGCAGAGCTGTTTGTAGGCCAATGGTACTTGTATCATAGTATGCAGAATAAGAAGTGTGATCCCACGGGTTGGTGGTGCACCCCTGACTCAGGTTTATTGATAGGCTGGGTGTAGTCTCCTGGAATATATGGGAAACTCCCGAGCAGGGCCCCCCTACCACAGATACCAGCCATTTTCTGCTGACGTGTGTCCCTGGGGGGGGTGCTGGATGACTTGCGTTAGCCACTGGGGTCGGCCACGATGGTGCGAATCATACCACCACGTCTCTGCACTTCTGCCTGAGCCACTTCTCTGTGGCGTCTCCTCAGGGTGGTGCCGCAGAGGGCAGGGGCTGACTGTAGGAGTGTGGCCGGGACCAGTGATATCATTCTCGCCGTATGTCCTGTCTCAGGATTTGTGGCTTTTCCCATCTGCCATGAAACCAGTGACACAGCGTGATTTGTGGTTAGTTTATACCTCCAGCATTAAGGGTCTAATTCTGACCGGATCGCTGCAATTTACACTGTCCTGCGATCAGATAGTCACCGCCCAGGGTGAGTGATAAATTGCCCCGTGCAAGTGTGTGATTGCTTGTGTACGCCGTGCGAAAATTCCCTCAGTCCGCGGACAGCTGCAAATCCGTTCCCATCACACTCACCATCCAATGATTTTCCAGTGTGTGCGCAGCTCAGACTTACTCCTCCAGTGCGAAGGAATCAGGGTGATCGGGGCCGGAGCTGATGTCACACACCCGCCCTGAAATCGCTTGGGAGCGCCTGCGTTTTTCCAGACACGCCCAGAAAACATCCAGTTACCTCCCCCATACGTCATCTTCCTGTCAATCACCTTGCAAACGTCTGTGCGATCGAAATTTTTGCACCATCCTGCCGCTGTTTGGCGACGCGCTTGCGCATTGCGGTGTAAATGCATGCACAGTAGTTTGATAAGCGCCCGCAGCGATCAGGTCTGAGTCGGCCCTAAGTGCAGCGCTGCTTTATTGTTCACGTGCAGAATGTAATCACTCAGTGTAAGATACTGACTCAGATCTCATTTCAGGGGAATCTAACGTCCAGATCAGCAAACTGACCGATGAGTTGTCCGATAAATCCGAGGAGATTGTCCGGTACCAGGAGGAGATTTCCGCTGTGCTCACACAGATTGTAGACCTGCAACACAAACTGCGGGAGGTGCGTACAGTCCCCGCCCTCCTCTCACACACGGCGTGATGCCAGGCGACAACTCAGCGCAACGCATGCTTCTGTCATCAGTGTGCATTTATATGGGTGGTATTCAGTATGCCGGCTGTTGGGATACCGGCGCTCAGTATACCGGCGTCGGAATCCCGACAACTATTGTCCCTCTTAGGGTTCCACAACCCCCCTGGAGGGAGAATAAATGCGCACCACCGTGCCCACAGCAGGGCCATTATGTGCCACTGTACCCCTCAGCGGTGCCATTATGTGCCACGGTACCCCTCAGCGGGGCCATTATGTGCCACGGTACCCCTCAGCGGTGCCATTATGTGCCACGGTACCCCTCAGCGGGGCCATTATGTGCCACGGTACCCCTCAGTGGTGCCATTATGTTCCACGATACCCCTCAGCGGGGCCATTATGTGCCACGGTACCCCTCAGCGGGGCCATTATGTGCCACGGTACCCCTCAGCGGGGCCATTATGTGCCACGGTACCCCTCAGCGGGGCCATTATGTGCCACGGTACCCCTCAGCGGTGCCATTATGTGCCACGGTACCCCTCAGCGGTGCCATTATGTGCCACGGTACCCCTCAGCGGTGCCATTATGTGCCACGGTACCCCTCAGCGGGGCCATTATGTGCCACGGTACCCCTCAGCGGGGCCATTATGTTCCACGGTACCCCTCAGCGGTGCCATTATGTTCCACGCTACCCCTCAGCGGGGCCATTATGTGCCACGGTACCCCTCAGCGGGGCCATTATGTGCCACAGGACCCCTAACACCCATATTACACAGTGTCAGCTGTGCAGGTCGTCCCTGGCGGGTGTATGTAAATCTAATAGAACTTAATGGGTGAGGGCCAATAAACACAATCGGGGCGTTGCAGGTCACGGTATGGGGCAATAAACACAATCAGGGCGTTGCAGGACACAGTATGGGGCAATAAACACAATCAGGGCGTTGCAGGACATGGTATGGGGCAATAAACACAATCGGGGCGTTGCAGGACACGGTATGGGGCAATAAACACAATCGGGGCGTTGCAGGACACAGTATGGGGCAATAAACACAATCAGGGCGTTGCAGGACACAGTATGGGGCAATAAACACAATCAGTGCGTTGCAGGACACGGTATGGGGCAATAAACACAATCGGGGCGTTGCAGGACAAGGTATGGGGCAATAAACACAATCAGGGCGTTGCAGGACACAGTATGGGGCAATAAACACAATCAGGGCGTTGCAGGACACGGTATGGGGCAATAAACACAATCAGGGCGTTGCAGATCACAGTATGGGGCAATAAACACAATCAGGGCGTTGCAGGACACGGTATGGGGCAATAAACACAATCAGGGCGTTGCAGGACATGGTATGGGGCAATAAACACAATCGGGGCGTTGTAGGACACGGTGAGGGGCAATAAACACAATCGGGGCGTTGCAGGACCCCCATAGCTGCCAATAAGAGCTGTTTTTCATTGTTTGAATTGTGCTAGAAAAATAAAATTTTCCAAATCTCTCCTGAATAGAGCGCATTAGAGAAAGAGGAGCTGAGAATTCACTTACAGGCGTCCAAGGAGGCTCAGCGACAGCTGACCGCGGAGGTGAGACGGCCGGAAGCGGCTTTATGTCTGTCATGTCTTTATGTCCCACTTACTGCTTACTTATGGCCTGCATCTGTTGTACTAGTAGCCCTGTAACTGGGATAGCGTGCGGCTGTGTGTTCCCCGGGGCCTGTGTCCCTGTAACTGGGATAGCGTGCGGCTGTGTGTTCCCCGGGGCCTGTGTCCCTGTAACTGGGATATCATGCAGCTGTGTGTTCCCCGGGGCCTGTGTCCCTGTTACTGGGATAGCGTGCAGCTGTGTGTTCCCCGGGGCCTGTGTCCCTGTAACTGGGATAGCGTGCGGCTGTGTGTTCCCTGGGGCCTGTGTCCCTGTAACTGGGATAGCGTGCGGCTGTGTGTTCCCCAGGGCCTGTGTCCCTGTAACTGGGATATCATGCAGCTGTGTGTCCCTGTAACTGGGATATCATGCAGCTGTGTGTTCCCCGGGGCCTGTGTCCCTGTAACTGGGATAGCGTGCGGCTGTGTGTTCCCCCGGGGCCTGTGTCCCTGTAACTGGGATAGCGTGCGGCTGTGTGTTCCCCGGGGCCTGTGTCCCTGTAACTGGGATAGCGTGCGGCTGTGTGTTCCCCGGGGCCTGTGTCCCTGTAACTGGGATAACGTGCGGCTGTGTGTTCCCCGGGGCCTGTGTCCCTGTAACTGGGATATCGTGCAGCTGTGTGTTCCCCGGGGCCTGTGTCCCTGTAACTGGGATAGCGTGCGGCTGTGTGTTCCCCGGGGCCTGTGTACCTGTAACTGGGATAGCGTGCGGCTGTGTGTTCCCCGGGGCCTGTGTCCCTGTAACTGGGATAGCGTGCGGCTGTGTGTTCCCCGGGGCCTGTGTCCCTGTAACTGGGATAGCGTGCAGCTGTGTGTTCCCCGGGGCCTGTGTCCCTGTAACTGGGATAGCGTGCGGCTGTATGTTCCCCGGGGCCTGTGTCCCTGTAACTAGGATAGCGTGCGGCTGTGTGTTCCCCGGGGCCTGTGTCCCTGTAACTGGGATAGTGTGCAGCTATGTGTTCCCCGGGGCCTGTGTCCCTGTAACTGGGATAGCGTGCGGCTGTGTGTTCCCCAAGGCCTGTGTCCCTGTAACTGGGATAGCGTGCGGCTGTGTGTTCCTCGTGGCCTGTGTCCCTGTAACTGGGATAGCGTGCGGCTGTGTGTTCCCCGGGGCCTGTGTCCCTGTAACTGGGATAGTGTGCAGCTATGTGTTCCCCGGGGCCTGTGTCCCTGTAACTGGGATAGCGTGCGGCTGTGTGTTCCCCGGGGCCTGTGTCCCTGTAATTGGGATATCATGCAGCTGTGTGTTCCCCGGGGCCTGTGTCCCTGTAACTGGGATAGCGTGCGGCTGTGTGTTCCCCAGGGCCTGTGTCCCTGTAACTGGGATAGCGTGCGGCTGTGTGTTCTCCGGGGCCTGTGTCCCTGTAACTGGGATAGCGTGCGGCTGTGTGTTCCCCGGGGCCTGTGTCCCTGTAACTGGGATAGCGTGCGGCTGTGTGTTCCCCGGGGCCTGTGTCCCTGTAATTGGGATATCGTGCAGCTGTGTGTTCCCCGGGGCCTGTGTCCCTGTAACTGGGATAGCGTGCGGCTGTGTGTTCCCCAAGGCCTGTGTCCCTGTAACTGGGATAGCGTGCGGCTGTGTGTTCCTCGGGGCCTGTGTCCCTGTAACTGGGATAGCGTGCGGCTGTGTGTTCCCCGGGGCCTGTGTCCCTGTAACTGGGATAGCGTGCAGCTATGTGTTCCCCGGGGCCTGTGTCCCTGTAACTGGGATAGCGTGCGGCTGTGTGTTCCCCGGGGCCTGTGTCCCTGTAACTGGGATATCATGCAGCTGTGTGTTCCCCGGGGCCTGTGTCCCTGTAACTGGGATAGCGTGCGGCTGTGTGTTCCCCAAGGCCTGTGTCCCTGTAACTGGGATAGCGTGCGGCTGTGTGTTCCCCGGGGCCTGTGTCCCTGTAACTGGGATAGCGTGCGGCTGTGTGTTCCCCGGGGCCTGTGTCCCTGTAACTGGGATAGCGTGCGGCTGTGTGTTCCCCGGGGCCTGTGTCCCTGTAACTGGGATAGCGTGCGGCTGTGTGTTCCCCGGGCCTGTGTCCCTGTAACTGGGATAGCGTGCAGCTGTGTGTTCCCCGGGGCCTGTGTCCCTGTAACTGGGATAGCGTGCGGCTGTGTGTTCCCCGGAGCCTGTGTCCCTGTAACTGGGATAGCGTGCGGCTGTGTGTTCCCCGGAGCCTGTGTCCCTGTAACTGGGATAGCGTGCAGCTGTGTGTTCCCCGGGGCCTGTGTCCCTGTAACTGGGATAGCGTGCAGCTGTGTGTTCCCCGGGGCCTGTGTCCCTGTAACTGGGATAGCGTGCGGCTGTGTGTTCCCCGGGGCCTGTGTCCTTGTAACTGGGATAGCGTGCAGCCGTGTGTTCCCCGGGGCCTGTGTCCCTGTAACTGGGATAGCGTGCGGTTGTGTGTTCCCCAGGGCCTGTGTCCCTGTAACTGGGATAGCGTGCGGCTGTGTGTTCCCCGGGGCCTGTGTCCCTGTAACTGGGATAGCGTGCAGCTGTGTGTTCCCCGAGGCCTGTGTCCCTGTAACTGGGATAGCGTGCAGCTGTGTGTTCCCCCCTGGCCTGTGTCCCTGTAACTGGGATAGCGTGCGGCTGTGTGTTCCCCGGAGCCTGTGTCCCTGTAACTGGGATAGCGTGCAGCTGTGTGTTCCCCGGGGCCTGTGTCCCTGTAACTGGGATAGCGTGCGGCTGTGTGTTCCCCGGGGCCTGTGTCCCTGTAACTGGGATAGCGTGCGGCTGTGTGTTCCCCGGGGCCTGTGTCCCTGTAACTGGGATAGCGTGCGGCTGTGTGTTCCCCGGAGCCTGTGTCCCTGTAACTGGGATATCATGCGGCTGTGTGTTCCCCAGGGCCTGTGTCCCTGTAATTGGGATAGCGTGCGGCTGTGTGTTCCCCGGGGCCTGTGTCCCTGTAACTGGGATAGCGTGCGGCTGTGTGTTCCCCGGAGCCTGTGTCCCTGTAACTGGGATAGCGTGCGCCTGTGTCCCTGTAACTGGGATAGCGTGCGGCTGTGTGTTCCCCGGAGCCTGTGTCCCTGTAACTGGGATAGCGTGCGGCTGTGTGTTCCCCGGGGCCTGTGTCCCTGTAACTGGGATAGCGTGCGGCTGTGTGTTCCCCGGGGCCTGTGTCCCTGTAACTGGGATAGCGTGCGGCTGTGTGTTCCCCGGGGCCTGTGTCCCTGTAACTGGATAGCGTGCGGCTGTGTGTTCCCCGGGGCCTGTGTCCCTGTAACTGGGATATCATGCAGCTGTGTGTTCCCCGGGGCCTGTGTCCCTGTAACTGGGATAGCGTGCAGCTGTGTGTTCCCTGGGGCCTGTGTCCCTGTAACTGGGATAGCGTGCGGCTGTGTGTTCCCCGGGGGCCTGTGTCCCTGTAACTGGGTTATCATGCAGCTGTGTGTTCCCCGGGGCCTATGTCCCTGTAACTGGGATAGCGTGCAGCTGTGTGTTCCCCGGGGCCTGTGTCCCTGTAACTGGGATAGCGTGCGGCTGTGTGTTCCCCGGGGGCCTGTGTCCCTGTAACTGGGTTATCATGCAGCTGTGTGTTCCCCGGAGCCTGTGTCCCTGTAACTGGGATAGCGTGCAGCTGTGTGTTCCCCGGGGCCTGTGTCCCTGTAACTGGGATAGCGTGCGGCTGTGTGTTCCCCGGGGCCTGTGTCCCTGTAACTGGGATAGCGTGCAGCTGTGTGTTCCCTGGGGTCTGTGTCCCTGTAACTGGGATAGCGTGCGGCTGTGTGTTCCCCGGGGCCTGTGTCCCTGTGTATAGATGACTAACACACACTGCCGCAGATTTATAAAGCCTGGTGAAGTGATAAAGTGAAAGGTGATAAACGCACCAGCCAATCAGCTCCTAACTGCCATGTTACAAGCTGGGTTTGAAAAATTACAGTTAGGAGCTGATTGGCTGGGATTTTATCACCTTCCACTTTATCACTGCACCAGGCTTAATACATTTGACCCTCTGTCACTGAAATGCCTTTAGCGCAGCTTTGCATTGTTTACAGATGCGTCGTCCAGCCACAATACGCCACACAGCGTGATATGCCCGGCATGACGTATTGAGGTCCCGTGCAGCTCTGCTAGTGTCCAGCGTCTTTTCTTGCTAAAAATGCATCTTAGTCGCAACACAATGCAACTAGGACGCAGTAGGAGACTGTGCTGAGTGATAGGATATATGACACTTCTATACTGTGCGTCATTCTAACCCTGCCGCCGAATCGGCCCGCAGCGCAGTTTGCCGGTGGCAACAAACTGAGCATGTGCAGTGGCTGCATCGCAGCTGCGCGGACAAACACATTACGGATGCGGGGGTGGCGCCAGGAAAATGGGGGTGCGTCAGCAGCGTTTTCAGGGCAGCTGCGTGACGTAACAGTAGAGTGCAGCAATTTTACACAGTGTGTGACTTTTTCTGCAGCTGCACGAGTTGCAGGACCGCAATGTGGAATGTCAGGGGATTCTGCAGGAGACTCGGGATGAACTGAAATTGCTGCGCTGCAAAGCGAGTCCTTCCGCCCTGCTGAGGAGGCCCCAGTCCTGCAGCGTCTTCCCAGTGGTAAGAGAGATGAGAATAAAACTAATACGTGAAGAAAGGGCTGGGAACAAAGCGTAGCGTAATATCAGCTGTGTGCTTTGGTGCAGGACTCCCTGGCAGCGGAGATAGAGGGCACCATGCGGAGGGAGCTCAGCCTAGAGGATGAGTCCAGCACCATGGAGAGAAGGTAAGAGGGTGTCCCTGACATCAGGCCAATGGCTGCAATCGCTCTGAATGCCGGGGTGTTGCCGTCTGCGTCATGAAGGATGCAATCGCGTCATGATTGACAGGCAACAGGCATCCAGGGGCGGTGACGCAACGTGGGGCTGGGGGGCAGGAAGCGAAGGCGTGTCATGGCCGTTTTCAAGGCTGGCTGATCCAGGAAACATGGTGGTGGTGCCCCTGCCTACACGCAGGGGTCAACGTCTATTCGATGCTATCGCTGTTGAATTGCGTTTGCATTGCTGGGCAGTATAACCCCCCTGCTCTAGCTGATGTGACGGCGGCTACACATGGGCTGTACCATGGTGCTGTACCTTAGTGTACATTGTAGGCTCTAGCTGATGTGACGGTGGCTACACATGGGGCTGTACCATGGTGCTGTACCATAGTGTATATTGTAGGCTCTATATGATGTGACGGCAGCTACACGTGGGGCTGTACCATAGTGTACATCAGGGGTGGGCAGTTATTTCAGCTGAGGGGGCCACTGGAGAACACCTTCCAGTGAATATTCAATGGCCACAAACCCCCCCCTTGTATGACTAGCACAGTCTATGAGTGAGTGGTTTGGGCAACTTCTGCACTTTTCCTCTCTCCGAGGCTTGATACATCTCCCCTGTAGACAGCTGCCACCATGTATTCTGACCACTGCTCAGTGAGTTTGGAGGGAGGCTCGGGGATGGTAATAGTCTCTTCTTTTACCCTCCAAGTAGGAGGCATCCAAACCGTGTGTTTGATACTGTGAAGGTGGCAAATGAACTCTGTTCCCGATCTTGCGTCCCACATCCTCTGCCTATACCTGGCTCTAACCGCTCTGGCGTGGTGATGACGGCTCTGCCTTATGGGACCGAGCAGAAGAATCCTGACGTGTGCTCCATGGCAGAAGACCTGAGGAAGCCAGACATTAGGTAGGTATCACAGAGTCACCCTTTCTCTATAGTAACTGTACGCTGCACAGATGCTAATCAGGATTCCCTGTCTGCCCGGCTGTATACAGTATCTGATATTGCGTCTAGTAAGGTCTAGCATGGTCTAAATGGTGCTGAGAATATATATCCGCACCTTGGGTGCTGTGCAGGGGCACTGGGGTATATGGGGACTGTACAGGGGCACTGGGGTATATGGGCGCTGTACAGGAGCACTGGGGTATATGGGCGCTGTACAGGGACACTGGGGTATATGGGCGCTGTACAGGGGCACTGGGGTATATAGGCGCTGTACAGGGGCACTGGGGTGTACCTGTGCTTTATAGGGGCACTGGGGTATATGGGCGCTGTACAGGGGCACTGGAGTATATGGGCGCTGTACAGGGGCACTGAGGTATATGTGCGCTGTACAGGGGCACTGGGGTATATGGGCGCTGTACAGGGGCACTGGGGTATATTGGGGCTGTACAGGGGCACTGGGGTATATCTGTGCTTTACAGGGGCACTGGGGTATATGGGCGCTGTACAGGGGCACTGGGGTATATGGGCGCTGTACAGGGGCACTGGGGTATATAGGCGCTGTACAGGGGCACTGGAGTATATGGGCGCTGTACAGGGGCACTGAGGTATATGGGCGCTGTACAGGGGCACTGGGGTATATGGGTGCTGTACAGGGGCACTGGGGTATATGGGGACTGTACAGGGGCACTGGGGTATATGGGCGCTGTACAGGGGCACTGGGGTATATGGGCGCTGTACAGGGGCACTGGGGTATATTGGGGCTGTACAGGGGCACTGGGGTATATCTGTGCTTTATAGGGGCACTGGGGTATATGGGCGCTGTACAGGGGCACTGGGGTATATGGGTGCTGTACAGGGGCACTGGGGTATATGGGGACTGTACAGGGGCACTGAGGTATATGGGCGCTGTACAGGGGCACTGGGGTATATGGGCGCTGTACAGGGGCACTGGGGTATATGGGCGCTGTACAGGGGCACTGGGGTATATTGGGGCTGTACAGGGGCACTGGGGTCTATCTGTGCTTTATAGGGGCACTGGGGTATATGGGCGCTGTACAGGGGCACTGGGGTATATGGGGGCTGTACAGGGGCACTGGGGTATATGGGGGCTGTACAGGGGCACTAGGGTATATGGGGACTGTACAGGGGTACTGGGGTATATTAGTGCTGTACAGGGGCACTGAGGTATATGGGCGCTGTACAGGGGCACTGGGGTATATGGGGACTGTACAGGGGCACTGGGGTATATGGGCGCTGTACAGGGGCACTGGGGTATATGGGCGCTGTACAGGGGCACTGGGGTATATTGGGGCTGTACAGGGGCACTGGGGTATATCTGTGCTTTATAGGGGCACTGGGGTATATGGGCGCTGTACAGGGGCACTGGGGTATATGGGCGCTGTACAGCGGCACTGGGGTATATGGGCGCTGTACAGGGGCACTGGGGTATATGGGCGCTGTACAGGGGCACTGGGGTATATGGGCGCTGTACAGGGGCACTGGGGTATATGGGCGCTGTACAGGGGCACTGGAGTATATGGGCGCTGTACAGGGGCAATGGGGTATATGGGCGCTGTACTTGGGCACTGGGGTATATGGGCGCTGTACAGGGGCACTGGGGTATATGGTCGCTGTACAGGCGCACTATGGTATATCTGTGCTTTATAGGGGCACTGGGGTATATGGGCGCTGTACAGGGACACTGGGGTATATGGGGGCTGTACAGGGGCACTGGGGTATACGGGTGCTGTACCGGGGCAATGAGGTATATGGGTTCAGTAGGCAAAACTTTTCCATCCTCTGTTTGCCACGCGTGATATTCTGTCCCATATTCCAGAGACCAGCCAGCCATCCCAGGAGACAGTAATCTGGAGACCGCTCTGCACAGGCTCCACCTCCGGCGCCAGAACTACCTAAGTGAGAAGCAGTTTTTCAGGGACGAGTGTGAGCGGAGACTGAAGCTGCTGGAGGACAAGACAGAACACAGTGGCGGCATCACTCCAAGCGGAAGTGTCCTCTCCATGGCAACCAACTTCTCCGACATCACCGACTCCTCCTCCACCACCACCTCCCTGCGCAGCCTCTTACCGGAGAAACTGCAAATCGTTAAGCCCCTTGAAGGTGAGTGTTGCAGAGCATCATATGTAGAGTAAATGGCGACTGTGTAAAGCTAAAACTTCAGAACTTCATGTGTACCGTGCTGCAGATGTCTGCGGAGCATAGAGCAAATATGGAGGGGACCCAGAGACAACGTCCTGGAATTACAGGAGGCTTAGTACTGTACGGAGAATGTAATGGGGAGCGGGCGGGATACATAACCAGTGTCGTGCAGGAGGTGTAGTACTGTACAGAGAATGTAATGGGGTGCGGGCGAGATGCATAACTAGTGTCGTGCAGGAGGTGTAGTACTGTACAGAGGATGTAATGGGCGGGATACATAACCAGTGTCGTGCAGGAGGTGTAGTACTGTACAGAGGATGTAATGGGGTGCGGGCGGGATACATAACCAGTGTCGTGCAGGAGGTGTAGTACTGTACGGAGAATGTAATGGGGCGTGGGCGGGATACATAACCAGTGTCGTGCAGGAGGTGTAGTACTGTACAGAGGATGTAATGGGGCGCGGGCGGGATACATAACCGGTCTCGTGCAGGAGGTGTAGTACTGTACAGAGGATGTAATGGGCGGGATACATAACCAGTGTCGTGCAGGAGGTGTAGTACTGTACGGAGAATGTAATGGGGCGCGGGCGGGATACATAACCAGTGTCGTGCAGGAGGTGTAGTACTGTACAGAGGATGTAATGGGGCGGGATACATAACCAGTGTCGTGCAGGAGGTGTAGTACTGTACGGAGGATGTAATGGGGCGCGGGCGGGATACATAACCAGTGCCGTGCAGGAGGTGTAGTACTGTACAGAGGATGTAATGGGCGGGATACATAACCAGTGTCGTGCAGGAGGTGTAGTACTGTACAGAGAATGTAATGGGGCGCGGGCGGGATACATAACCAGTGTCGTGCAGGAGATGTAGTACTGTACAGAGGTGGTAATGGGGCGCGGGCGGGATACATAACCGGTCTCGTGCAGGAGGTGTAGTACTGTACAGAGGATGTAATGGGGTGCAGGCGGGATACATAACCAGTATCGTGCAGGAGGTGTAGTACTGTACAGAGGATGTAATGGGGCGCGGGCGGGATACATAACCAGTGTCGTGCAGGAGGTGTAGTACTGTACGGAGGATGTAATGGGGCGCGGGCGGGATACATAACCAGTGTCGTGCAGGAGGTGTAGTACTGTACAGAGGATGTAATGGGCGGGATACATAACCAGTGTCGTGCAGGAGGTGTAGTACTGTACGGAGAATGTAATGGGGCGCGGGCGGGATACATAACCGGTCTCGTGCAGGAGGTGTAGTACTGTACGGAGGATGTAATGGGGCGCGGGCGGGATACATAACCAGTGTCGTGCAGGAGGTGTAGTACTGTACAGAGGATGTAATGGGGCGCGGGCGGGATACATAACCAGTGTCGTGCAGGAGGTGTAGTACTGTACAGAGGATGTAATGGGGCGCGGGCGGGATACATAACCAGTGTCGTGCAGGAGGTGTAGTACTGTACAGAGGATGTATTGGGCGCGGGCGGGATACATAACCGGTCTCGTGCAGGAGGTGTAGTACTGTACGGAGGATGTAATGGGGTGCGGGTGGGATACATAACCAGTGTCGTGCAGGAGGTGTAGTACTGTACAGAGGATGTAATGGGGCGCGGGCGGGATACATAACCAGTGTCGTGCAGGAGGTGTAGTACTGTACAGAGGATGTAATGGGGTGGGATACATAACCAGTGTCGTGCAGGAGGTGTAGTACTGTACAGAGGATGTAATGGGCCGCGGGCGGGATACATAACCAGATGTAGTACTGTACAGAGGTGGTAATGGGGTGCGGGCGGGATACATAACCAGTGTCGTGCAGGAGGTGTAGTACTGTATGGAGGATGTAATGGGGCGCGGGCGGGATACATAACCAGTGTTGTGCAGGAGGTGTAGTACTGTACAGAGGATGTAATGGGGCGCGGGCGGGATACATAACCGGTCTCGTGCAGGAGGTGTAGTACTGTACAGAGGATGTAATGGGCGGGATACATAACCAGTGTCGTGCAGGAGGTGTAGTACTGTACGGAGAATGTAATGGGCGGGATACATAACCAGTGTCGTGCAGGAGGTGTAGTACTGTACGGAGAATGTAATGGTGCGCGGGCGGGATACATAACCAGTGTCGTGCAGGAGGTGTAGTACTGTACGGAGGATGTAATGGGCGGGATACATAACCAGTGTCGTGCAGGAGGTGTAGTACTGTACGGGGAATGTAATGGTGCGCGGGCGGGATACATAACCAGTGTCGTGCAGGAGGTGTAGTACTGTACAGAGGATGTAATGGGCGGGATACATAACCAGTGTCGTGCAGGAGGTGTAGTGCTGTACGGAGAATGTAATGGGGCGGGATACATAACCAGTGTCGTGCAGGAGGTGTAGTACTGTACAGAGGATGTAATGGGCGGGATACATAACCAGTGTCGTGCAGGAGGTGTAGTACTGTACAGAGGATGTAATGGGGCGGGATACATAACCAGTGTCGTGCAGGAGGTGTAGTACTGTACAGAGGATGTAATGGGGCGGGATACATAACCAGTGTTGTGCAGGAGGTGTAGTACTGTACAGAGGATGTAATGGGCGGGATACATAACCAGTGTCGTGCAGGAGGTGTAGTACTGTACGGAGAATGTAATGGGGCGCGGGCGGGATACATAACCAGTATCGTGCAGGAGGTGTAGTACTGTACGGAGGATGTAATGGGGCGCGGGCGGGATACATAACCGGTCTCGTGCAGGAGGTGTAGTACTGTACAGAGGATGTAATGGGGTGCGGGCGGGATACATAACCAGTGTCGTGCAGGAGGTGTAGTACTGTACAGAGGATGTAATGGGTGCGGGCGGGATACATAACCAGTGTCGCGCAGGAGGTGTAGTACTGTACGGAGGATGTAATGGGGCGCGGGCGGGATACATAACCGGTCTCGTGCAGGAGGTGTAGTACTTTACAGAGGATGTAATGGGGTGCGGGCGGGATACATAACCAGTGTCGTGCAGGAGGTGTAGTACTGTACAGAGGATGTAATGGGGCGCGGGCGGGATACATAACCAGTGTCGTGCAGGAGGTGTAGTACTGTACAGAGGATGTAATGGGGCCCGGGCGGGATACATAACCAGTGTCGTGCAGGAGGTGTAGTACTGTACAGAGGATGTAATGGGGCGGGATACATAACCAGTGTCGTGCAGGAGGTGTAGTACTGTACAGAGGATGTAATAGGGCGCGGGCGGGATACATAACCGGTCTCGTGCAGGAGGTGTAGTACTGTACGGAGGATGTAATGGGGTGCGGGTGGGATACATAACCAGTGTCGTGCAGGAGGTGTAGTACTGTACGGAGGATGTAATGGGGCGCGGGCAGGATACATAACCAGTGTCGTGCAGGAGGTGTAGTACTGTACAGAGCATGTAATGGGGTGGGATACATAACCAGTGTCGTGCAGGAGGTGTAGTACTGTATGGAGGATGTAATGGGGCGCGGGCGGGATACATAACCAGTGTCGTGCAGGAGGTGTAGTACTGTATGGAGGATGTAATGGGGCGCGGGCGGGATACATAACCAGTGTCGTGCAGGAGGTGTAGTACTGTACAGAGGATGTAATGGGGCGCGGGCGGGATACATAACCGGTCTCGTGCAGGAGGTGTAGTACTGTACAGAGGATGTAATGGGCGGGATACATAACCAGTGTCGTGCAGGAGGTGTAGTACTGTACGGAGAATGTAATGGGCGGGATACATAACCAGTGTCGTGCAGGAGGTGTAGTACTGTACGGAGAATGTAATGGTGCGCGGGCGGGATACATAACCAGTGTCGTGCAGGAGGTGTAGTACTGTACGGAGGATGTAATGGGCGGGATACATAACCAGTGTCGTGCAGGAGGTGTAGTACTGTACGGGGAATGTAATGGTGCGCGGGCGGGATACATAACCAGTGTCGTGCAGGAGGTGTAGTACTGTACAGAGGATGTAATGGGCGGGATACATAACCAGTGTCGTGCAGGAGGTGTAGTGCTGTACGGAGAATGTAATGGGGCGGGATACATAACCAGTGTCGTGCAGGAGGTGTAGTACTGTACAGAGGATGTAATGGGCGGGATACATAACCAGTGTCGTGCAGGAGGTGTAGTACTGTACAGAGGATGTAATGGGGCGGGATACATAACCAGTGTCGTGCAGGAGGTGTAGTACTGTACAGAGGATGTAATGGGCGGGATACATAACCAGTGTCGTGCAGGAGGTGTAGTACTGTACGGAGAATGTAATGGGGCGCGGGCGGGATACATAACCAGTATCGTGCAGGAGGTGTAGTACTGTACGGAGGATGTAATGGAGCGCGGGCGGGATACATAACCGGTCTCGTGCAGGAGGTGTAGTACTGTACAGAGGATGTAATGGGGTGCGGGCGGGATACATAACCAGTGTCGTGCAGGAGGTGTAGTACTGTACAGAGGATGTAATGGGTGCGGGCGGGATACATAACCAGTGTCGCGCAGGAGGTGTAGTACTGTACGGAGGATGTAATGGGGCGCGGGCGGGATACATAACCGGTCTCGTGCAGGAGGTGTAGTACTTTACAGAGGATGTAATGGGGTGCGGGCGGGATACATAACCAGTGTCGTGCAGGAGGTGTAGTACTGTACAGAGGATGTAATGGGGCGCGGGCGGGATACATAACCAGTGTCGTGCAGGAGGTGTAGTACTGTACAGAGGATGTAATGGGGCCCGGGCGGGATACATAACCAGTGTCGTGCAGGAGGTGTAGTACTGTACAGAGGATGTAATGGGGCCCGGGCGGGATTCATAACCAGTGTCGTGCAGGAGGTGTAGTACTGTACAGAGGATGTAATGGGGCGGGATACATAACCAGTGTCGTGCAGGAGGTGTAGTACTGTACAGAGGATGTAATAGGGCGCGGGCGGGATACATAACCGGTCTCGTGCAGGAGGTGTAGTACTGTACGGAGGATGTAATGGGGTGCGGGTGGGATACATAACCAGTGTCGTGCAGGAGGTGTAGTACTGTACAGAGGATGTAATGGGGCGCGGGCGGGATACATAACCAGTGTCGTGCAGGAGGTGTAGTACTGTACGGAGGATGTATTGGGTGCGGGCGGGATACATAACCAGTGTCGTGCAGGAGGTGTAGTACTGTACGGAGGATGTAATGGGGCGCGGGCGGGATACATAACCAGTGTCGTGCAGGAGGTGTAGTACTGTACGGAGGATGTAATGGGGCGCGGGCAGGATACATAACCAGTGTCGTGCAGGAGGTGTAGTACTGTACAGAGCATGTAATGGGGTGGGATACATAACCAGTGTCGTGCAGGAGGTGTAGTACTGTATGGAGGATGTAATGGGGCGCGGGCGGGATACATAACCAGTGTCGTGCAGGAGGTGTAGTACTGTACAGAGGATGTAATGGGGCGCGGGCGGGATACATAACCGGTCTCGTGCAGGAGGTGTAGTACTGTACAGAGGATGTAATGGGCGGGATACATAACCAGTGTCGTGCAGGAGGTGTAGTACTGTACGGAGAATGTAATGGTGCGCGGGCGGGATACATAACCAGTGTCGTGCAGGAGGTGTAGTACTGTACAGAGGATGTAATGGGCGGGATACATAACCAGTGTCGTGCAGGAGGTGTAGTACTGTACGGAGAATGTAATGGGGCGCGGGGCGGGATACATAACCAGTGTCGTGCAGGAGGTGTAGTACTGTACAGAGGATGTAATGGGCGGGATACATAACCAGTGTCGTGCAGGAGGTGTAGTACTGTACGGAGAATGTAATGGGGCGCGGGCGGGTTACATAACCAGTGTCGTGCAGGAGGTGTAGTACTGTACGGAGGATGTAATGGGGCGCGGGCGGGATACATAACCGGTCTCGTGCAGTAGGTGTAGTACTGTATGGAGGATGTAATGGGCGCGGGCGGGATACATAACCAGTGTCGTGCAGGAGGTGTAGTACTGTACGGAGAATGTAATGGGGCGCGGGCGGGATACATAACCAGTGTCGTGCAGGAGGTGTAGTACTGTACAGAGGATGTAATGGGGTGCGGGCGGGATACATAACCAGTGTCGTGCAGGAGGTGTAGTACTGTACAGAGGATGTAATGGGTGCGGGCGGGATACATAACCAGTGTCGTGCAGGAGGTGTAGTACTGTACGGAGGATGTAATGGGGCGCGGGCGGGATACATAACCGGTCTCGTGCAGGAGGTGTAGTACTGTACAGAGGATGTAATGGGCGGGATACATAACCAGTGTCGTGCAGGAGGTGTAGTACTGTACGGAGAATGTAATGGGGCGCGGGCGGGATACATAACCAGTGTCGTGCTGGAGGTGTAGTACTGTACAAAGGATGTAATGGGGCGCGGGCGGGATACATAACCGGTCTCGTGCAGGAGGTGTAGTACTGTATGGAGGATGTAATGGGCGCGGGCGGGATACATAACCAGTGTCGTGCAGGAGGTGTAGTGCTGTACGGAGAATGTAATGGGGCGGGATACATAACCAGTGTCGTGCAGGAGGTGTAGTACTGTACAGAGGATGTAATGGGCGGGATACATAACCAGTGTCGTGCAGGAGGTGTAGTACTGTACAGAGGATGTAATGGGGCGGGATACATAACCAGTGTCGTGCAGGAGGTGTAGTACTGTACAGAGGATGTAATGGGCGGGATACATAACCAGTGTCGTGCAGGAGGTGTAGTACTGTACGGAGAATGTAATGGGGCGCGGGCGGGATACATAACCAGTGTCGTGCAGGAGGTGTAGTACTGTACGGAGGATGTAATGGGGTGCGGGCGGGATACATAACCAGTGTCGTGCAGGAGGTGTAGTACTGTACAGAGGATGTAATGGGTGCGGGCGGGATACATAACCAGTGTCGCGCAGGAGGTGTAGTACTGTACGGAGGATGTAATGGGGCGCGGGCGGGATACATAACCGGTCTCGTGCAGGAGGTGTAGTACTGTACAGAGGATGTAATGGGGTGCGGGCGGGATACATAACCAGTGTCGTGCAGGAGGTGTAGTACTGTACAGAGGATGTAATGGGGCGCGGGCGGGATACATAACCAGTGTCGTGCAGGAGGTGTAGTACTGTACAGAGGATGTAATGGGGCCCGGGCGGGATACATAACCAGTGTCGTGCAGGAGGTGTAGTACTGTACAGAGGATGTAATGGGGCCCGGGCGGGATACATAACCAGTGTCGTGCAGGAGGTGTAGTACTGTACAGAGGATGTAATGGGGCGGGATACATAACCAGTGTCGTGCAGGAGGTGTAGTACTGTACAGAGGATGTAATAGGGCGCGGGCGGGATACATAACCGGTCTCGTGCAGGAGGTGTAGTACTGTACGGAGGATGTAATGGGGTGCGGGTGGGATACATAACCAGTGTCGTGCAGGAGGTGTAGTACTGTACAGAGGATGTAATGGGGCGCGGGCGGGATACATAACCAGTGTCGTGCAGGAGGTGTAGTACTGTACGGAGGATGTATTGGGTGCGGGCGGGATACATAACCAGTGTCGTGCAGGAGGTGTAGTACTGTACGGAGGATGTAATGGGGCGCGGGCGGGATACATAACCAGTGTCGTGCAGGAGGTGTAGTACTGTACGGAGGATGTAATGGGGCGCGGGCAGGATACATAACCAGTGTCGTGCATGAGGTGTAGTACTGTACAGAGGATGTAATGGGGCGCGGGCGGGATACATAACCAGTGTCGTGCAGGAGGTGTAGTACTGTACAGAGAATGTAATGGGGTGGGATACATAACCAGTGTCGTGCAGGAGGTGTAGTACTGTATGGAGGATGTAATGGGGCGCGGGCGGGATACATAACCAGTGTCGTGCAGGAGGTGTAGTACTGTACAGAGGATGTAATGGGGCGCGGGCGGGATACATAACCGGTCTCGTGCAGGAGGTGTAGTACTGTACAGAGGATGTAATGGGCGGGATACATAACCAGTGTCGTGCAGGAGGTGTAGTACTGTACGGAGAATGTAATGGTGCGCGGGCGGGATACATAACCAGTGTCGTGCAGGAGGTGTAGTACTGTACAGAGGATGTAATGGGCGGGATACATAACCAGTGTCGTGCAGGAGGTGTAGTACTGTACGGAGAATGTAATGGGGCGCGGGGCGGGATACATAACCAGTGTCGTGCAGGAGGTGTAGTACTGTACAGAGGATGTAATGGGCGGGATACATAACCAGTGTCGTGCAGGAGGTGTAGTACTGTACGGAGAATGTAATGGGGCGCGGGCGGGTTACATAACCAGTGTCGTGCAGGAGGTGTAGTGCTGTACGGAGGATGTAATGGGGCGCGGGCGGGATACATAACCGGTCTCGTGCAGTAGGTGTAGTACTGTATGGAGGATGTAATGGGCGCGGGCGGGATACATAACCAGTGTCGTGCAGGAGGTGTAGTACTGTACGGAGAATGTATTGGGGCGCGGGCGGGATACATAACCAGTGTCGTGCAGGAGGTGTAGTACTGTACAGAGGATGTAATGGGCGGGATACATAACCAGTGTCGTGCAGGAGGTGTAGTACTGTACGGAGAATGTAATGGGGCGCGGGGCGGGATACATAACCAGTGTCGTGCAGGAGGTGTAGTACTGTACAGAGGATGTAATGGGCGGGATACATAACCAGTGTCGTGCAGGAGGTGTAGTACTGTACGGAGAATGTAATGGGGCGCGGGCGGGTTACATAACCAGTGTCGTGCAGGAGGTGTAGTACTGTACGGAGGATGTAATGGGGCGCGGGCGGGATACATAACCGGTCTCGTGCAGTAGGTGTAGTACTGTATGGAGGATGTAATGGGCGCGGGCGGGATACATAACCAGTGTCGTGCAGGAGGTGTAGCACTGTACGGAGAATGTAATGGGGCGCGGGCGGGATACATAACCAGTGTCGTGCAGGAGGTGTAGTACTGTACAGAGGATGTAATGGGGTGCGGGCGGGATACATAACCAGTGTCGTGCAGGAGGTGTAGTACTGTACAGAGGATGTAATGGGTGCGGGCGGGATACATAACCAGTGTCGTGCAGGAGGTGTAGTACTGTACGGAGGATGTAATGGGGCGCGGGCGGGATACATAACCGGTCTCGTGCAGGAGGTGTAGTACTGTACAGAGGATGTAATGGGCGGGATACATAACCAGTGTCGTGCAGGAGGTGTAGTACTGTACGGAGAATGTAATGGGGCGCGGGCGGGATACATAACCAGTGTCGTGCTGGAGGTGTAGTACTGTACAAAGGATGTAATGGGGCGCGGGCGGGATACATAACCGGTCTCGTGCAGGAGGTGTAGTACTGTATGGAGGATGTAATGGGCGCGGGCAGGATACATAACCAGTGTCGTGCAGGAGGTGTAGTGCTGTACGGAGAATGTAATGGGGCGGGATACATAACCAGTGTCGTGCAGGAGGTGTAGTACTGTACAGAGGATGTAATGGGCGGGATACATAACCAGTGTCGTGCAGGAGGTGTAGTACTGTACAGAGGATGTAATGGGGCGGGATACATAACCAGTGTCGTGCAGGAGGTGTAGTACTGTACAGAGGATGTAATGGGCGGGATACATAACCAGTGTCGTGCAGGAGGTGTAGTACTGTACGGAGAATGTAATGGGGCGCGGGCGGGATACATAACCAGTGTCGTGCAGGAGGTGTAGTACTGTACGGAGGATGTAATGGGGTGCGGGCGGGATACATAACCAGTGTCGTGCAGGAGGTGTAGTACTGTACAGAGGATGTAATGGGTGCGGGCGGGATACATAACCAGTGTCGCGCAGGAGGTGTAGTACTGTACGGAGGATGTAATGGGGCGCGGGCGGGATACATAACCGGTCTCGTGCAGGAGGTGTAGTACTGTACAGAGGATGTAATGGGGTGCGGGCGGGATACATAACCAGTGTCGTGCAGGAGGTGTAGTACTGTACAGAGGATGTAATGGGGCGCGGGCGGGATACATAACCAGTGTCGTGCAGGAGGTGTAGTACTGTACAGAGGATGTAATGGGGCCCGGGCGGGATACATAACCAGTGTCGTGCAGGAGGTGTAGTACTGTACAGAGGATGTAATGGGGCCCGGGCGGGATACATAACCAGTGTCGTGCAGGAGGTGTAGTACTGTACAGAGGATGTAATGGGGCGGGATACATAACCAGTGTCGTGCAGGAGGTGTAGTACTGTACAGAGGATGTAATAGGGCGCGGGCGGGATACATAACCGGTCTCATGCAGGAGGTGTAGTACTGTACGGAGGATGTAATGGGGTGCGGGTGGGATACATAACCAGTGTCGTGCAGGAGGTGTAGTACTGTACAGAGGATGTAATGGGGCGCGGGCGGGATACATAACCAGTGTCGTGCAGGAGGTGTAGTACTGTACGGAGGATGTATTGGGTGCGGGCGGGATACATAACCAGTGTCGTGCAGGAGGTGTAGTACTGTACGGAGGATGTAATGGGGCGCGGGCGGGATACATAACCAGTGTCGTGCAGGAGGTGTAGTACTGTACGGAGGATGTAATGGGGCGCGGGCAGGATACATAACCAGTGTCGTGCAGGAGGTGTAGTACTGTACAGAGAATGTAATGGGGTGGGATACATAACCAGTGTCGTGCAGGAGGTGTAGTACTGTATGGAGGATGTAATGGGGCGCGGGCGGGATACATAACCAGTGTCGTGCAGGAGGTGTAGTACTGTACAGAGGATGTAATGGGGCGCGGGCGGGATACATAACCGGTCTCGTGCAGGAGGTGTAGTACTGTACAGAGGATGTAATGGGCGGGATACATAACCAGTGTCGTGCAGGAGGTGTAGTACTGTACGGAGAATGTAATGGTGCGCGGGCGGGATACATAACCAGTGTCGTGCAGGAGGTGTAGTACTGTACAGAGGATGTAATGGGCGGGATACATAACCAGTGTCGTGCAGGAGGTGTAGTACTGTACGGAGAATGTAATGGGGCGCGGGGCGGGATACATAACCAGTGTCGTGCAGGAGGTGTAGTACTGTACAGAGGATGTAATGGGCGGGATACATAACCAGTGTCGTGCAGGAGGTGTAGTACTGTACGGAGAATGTAATGGGGCGCGGGCGGGTTACATAACCAGTGTCGTGCAGGAGGTGTAGTACTGTACGGAGGATGTAATGGGGCGCGGGCGGGATACATAACCGGTCTCGTGCAGTAGGTGTAGTACTGTATGGAGGATGTAATGGGCGCGGGCGGGATACATAACCAGTGTCGTGCAGGAGGTGTAGTACTGTACGGAGAATGTATTGGGGCGCGGGCGGGATACATAACCAGTGTCGTGCAGGAGGTGTAGTACTGTATGGAGGATGTAATGGGCGCGGGCGGGATACATAACCAGTGTCGTGCAGGAGGTGTAGTACTGTACGGAGAATGTATTGGGGCGCGGGCGGGATACATAACCAGTGTCGTGCAGGAGGTGTAGTACTGTACAGAGGATGTAATGGGGTGCGGGCGGGATACATAACCAGTGTCGTGCAGGAGGTGTAGTACTGTACAGAGGATGTAATGGGTGCGGGCGGGATACATAACCAGTGTCGTGCAGGAGGTGTAGTACTGTACGGAGGATGTAATGGGCGCGGGCGGGATACATAACCGGTCTCGTGCATGAGGTGTAGTACTGTACAGAGGATGTATTGGGCGGGATACATAACCAGTGTCGTGCAGGAGGTGTTGTACTGTACGGAGAATGTAATGGGGCGCGGGCGGGATACATAACCAGTGTCGTGCAGGAGGTGTAGTACTGTACAAAGGATGTAATGGGGCGCGGGCGGGATACATAACCGGTCTCGTGCAGGAGGTGTAGTACTGTATGGAGGATGTAATGGGCGCGGGCGGGATACATAACCAGTGTCGTACAGGAGGTGTAGTACTGTACGGAGAATGTAATGGGGCGCGGGCAGGATACATAACCAGTTTCGTGCAGGAGGTGTAGTACTGTACGGAGAATGTAATGGGGCGCGGGCAGGATACATAACCAGTGTCGTGCAGGAGGTGTAGTACTGTACAGAGGATGTAATGGGCGCGGGCGGGATACATAACCAGTGTCGTGCAGGAGGTGTAGTACTGTACGGAGAATGTAATGGGGCGCGGGCAGGATACATAACCAGTGTCGTGCAGGAGGTGTAGTACTGTACAGAGGATGTAATGGGGTGCGGGCGGGATACATAACCAGTGTCGTGCAGGAGGTGTAGTACTGTACAGAGGATGTAATGGGGTGCGGGCGGGATACATAACCAGTGTCGTGCAGGAGGTGTAGTACTGTACAGAGGATGTAATGGGCGGATACATAACCAGTGTCGTGCAGGAGGTGTAGTACTGTACGGAGAATGTAATGGGGCGCGGGCGGGATACATAACCAGTGTCGTGCAGGAGGTGTAGTACTGTACGGAGGATGTAATGGGGCGGGATACATAACCAGTGTCGTGCAGGAGGTGTAGTACTATACGGAGGATGTAATGGGGTGTGGGCGGGATACATAACCAGTGTCGTGCAGGAGGTGTAGTACTGTACAGAGGATGTAATGGGGTGCGGGCGGGATACATAACCAGTGTCGTGCAGGAGGTGTAGTACTGTACAGAGGATGTAATGGGCGGATACATAACCAGTGTCGTGCAGGAGGTGTAGTACTGTACGGAGAATGTAATGGGGCGCGGGCGGGATACATAACCAGTGTCGTGCAGGAGGTGTAGTACTGTACGGAGGATGTAATGGGGCGGGATACATAACCAGTGTCGTGCAGGAGGTGTAGTACTATACGGAGGATGTAATGGGGTGTGGGCGGGATACATAACCAGTGTCGTGCAGGAGGTGTAGTACTGTACGGAGGATGTAATGGGCCGCGGGCGGGATACATAACCAGATGTAGTACTGTACAGAGGTGGTAATGGGGTGCGGGCGGGATACATAACCAGTGTCGTGCAGGAGGTGTAGTACTATATGGAGGATGTAATGGGGCGCGGGCGGGATACATAACCAGTGTCGTGCAGGAGGTGTAGTACTGTACAGAGGATGTAATGGGGCGCGGGCGGGATACATAACCGGTCTCGTGCAGGAGGTGTAGTACTGTACAGAGGATGTAATGGGCGGGATACATAACCAGTGTCGTGCAGGAGGTGTAGTACTGTACGGAGAATGTAATGGGCGGGATACATAACCAGTGTCGTGCAGGAGGTGTAGTACTGTACGGAGAATGTAATGGTGCGCGGGCGGGATACATAACCAGTGTCGTGCAGGAGGTGTAGTACTGTACGGAGGATGTAATGGGCGGGATACATAACCAGTGTCGTGCAGGAGGTGTAGTACTGTACGGGGAATGTAATGGTGCGCGGGCGGGATACATAACCAGTGTCGTGCAGGAGGTGTAGTACTGTACAGAGGATGTAATGGGCGGGATACATAACCAGTGTCGTGCAGGAGGTGTAGTGCTGTACGGAGAATGTAATGGGGCGGGATACATAACCAGTGTCGTGCAGGAGGTGTAGTACTGTACAGAGGATGTAATGGGCGGGATACATAACCAGTGTCGTGCAGGAGGTGTAGTACTGTACAGAGGATGTAATGGGGCGGGATACATAACCAGTGTCGTGCAGGAGGTGTAGTACTGTACAGAGGATGTAATGGGCGGGATACATAACCAGTGTCGTGCAGGAGGTGTAGTACTGTACGGAGAATGTAATGGGGCGCGGGCGGGATACATAACCAGTGTCGTGCAGGAGGTGTAGTACTGTACGGAGGATGTAATGGGGCGCGGGCGGGATACATAACCGGTCTCGTGCAGGAGGTGTAGTACTGTACAGAGGATGTAATGGGGTGCGGGCGGGATACATAACCAGTGTCGTGCAGGAGGTGTAGTACTGTACAGAGGATGTAATGGGTGCGGGCTGGATACATAACCAGTGTCGCGCAGGAGGTGTAGTACTGTACGGAGGATGTAATGGGGCGCGGGCGGGATACATAACCGGTCTCGTGCAGGAGGTGTAGTACTGTACAGAGGATGTAATGGGGTGCGGGCGGGATACATAACCAGTGTCGTGCAGGAGGTGTAGTACTGTACAGAGGATGTAATGGGGCGCGGGCGGGATACATAACCAGTGTCGTGCAGGAGGTGTAGTACTGTACAGAGGATGTAATGGGGCCCGGGCGGGATACATAACCAGTGTCGTGCAGGAGGTGTAGTACTGCACAGAGGATGTAATGGGGCCCGGGCGGGATACATAACCAGTGTCGTGCAGGAGGTGTAGTACTGTACAGAGGATGTAATGGGGCGGGATACATAACCAGTGTCGTGCAGGAGGTGTAGTACTGTACAGAGGATGTAATGGGGCGCGGGCGGGATACATAACCGGTCTCGTGCAGGAGGTGTAGTACTGTACGGAGGATGTAATTGGGTGCGGGTGGGATACATAACCAGTGTCGTGCAGGAGGTGTAGTACTGTACAGAGGATGTAATGGGGCGCGGGCGGGATACATAACCAGTGTCGTGCAGGAGGTGTAGTACTGTACGGAGGATGTATTGGGTGCGGGCGGGATACATAACCAGTGTCGTGCAGGAGGTGTAGTACTGTACGGAGGATGTAATGGGGCGCGGGCGGGATACATAACCAGTGTCGTGCAGGAGGTGTAGTACTGTACGGAGGATGTAATGGGGCGCGGGCAGGATACATAACCAGTGTCGTGCAGGAGGTGTAGTACTGTACAGAGAATGTAATGGGGTGGGATACATAACCAGTGTCGTGCAGGAGGTGTAGTACTGTTTGGAGGATGTAATGGGGCGCGGGCGGGATACATAACCAGTGTCGTGCAGGAGGTGTAGTACTGTACAGAGGATGTAATGGGGCGCGGGCGGGATACATAACCGGTCTCGTGCAGGAGGTGTAGTACTGTACAGAGGATGTAATGGGCGGGATACATAACCAGTGTCGTGCAGGAGGTGTAGTACTGTACGGAGAATGTAATGGTGCGCGGGCGGGATACATAACCAGTGTCGTGCAGGAGGTGTAGTACTGTACAGAGGATGTAATGGGCGGGATACATAACCAGTGTCGTGCAGGAGGTGTAGTACTGTACGGAGAATGTAATGGGGCGGGATACATAACCAGTGTCGTGCAGGAGGTGTAGTACTGTACAGAGGATGTAATGGGCGGGATACATAACCAGTGTCGTGCAGGAGGTGTAGTACTGTACAGAGGATGTAATGGGGCGGGATACATAACCAGTGTCGTGCAGTGGGTGTAGTACTGTACAGAGGATGTAATGGGCGGGATACATAACCAGTGTCGTGCAGGAGGTGTAGTACTGTACAGAGGATGTAATGGGCGGGATACATAACCAGTGTCGTGCAGGAGGTGTAGTACTGTACGGAGAATGTAATGGGGCGCGGGCGTGTTACATAACCAGTGTCGTGCAGGAGGTGTAGTACTGTACGGAGGATGTAATGGGGCGCGGGCGGGATACATAACCGGTCTCGTGCAGTAGGTGTAGTACTGTATGGAGGATGTAATGGGCGCGGGCGGGATACATAACCAGTGTCGTGCAGGAGGTGTAGTACTGTACGGAGAATGTAATGGGGCGCGGGCGGGATACATAACCAGTGTCGTGCAGGAGGTGTAGTACTGTACAGAGGATGTAATGGGGTGCGGGCGGGATACATAACCAGTGTCGTGCAGGAGGTGTAGTACTGTACGGAGGATGTAATGGGGCGGGATACATAACCAGTGTCGTGCAGGAGGTGTAGTACTGTACAGAGAATGTAATGGGGCGCGGGCGGGATACATAACCAGTGTCGTGCAGGAGGTGTAGTACTGTACAGAGGATGTAATGGGCGGGATACATAACCAGTGTCGTGCAGGAGGTGTAGTACTGTACAGAGGATGTAATGGGGTGCGGGCGGGATACATAACCAGTGCCGTGCAGGAGGTGTAGTACTGTACAGAGGATGTAATGGGTGCGGGCGGGATACATAACCAGTGTCGTGCAGGAGGTGTAGTACTGTACGGAGCATGTAATGGGGCGCGGGCGGGATACATAACCAGTGTCGTGCAGGAGATGTAATACTGTACGGAGGATGTAATGGGGCGGGATACATAACCAGTGTCGTGCAGGAGGTGTAGTACTGTACAGAGGATGTAATGGGCGGGATACATAACCAGTGTCGTGCAGGAGATGTAATACTGTACGGAGGATGTAATGGGGCGGGATACATAACCGGTCTCGTGCAGGAGGTGTAGTACTGTACAGAGGATGTAATGGGGCGGGATACATAACCGGTGTCGTGCAGGAGGTGTAGTACTGTACGGAGGATGTAATGGGGCGGGATAAATAACCAGTGTCGTGCAGGAGGTGTAGTACTGTACAGAGGATGTAATGGGGCGGGATACATAACCAGTGTCGTGCAGGAGGTGTAGTACTGTACAGAGGATGTAATGGGGTGCGGGCGGGATACATAACCAGTGTCGTGCAGGAGGTGTAGTACTCTACGGAGGATGTAATGGGGCGCGGGTGGGATACATAACCAGTGTCGTGCATGAGGTGTAGTACTGTACGGAGGATGTAATGGGGCGCGGGCGGGATACATAACCAGTGTCGTGCAGGAGCTGTAGTACTGTACGGAGGATGTATTGGGTGCGGGCGGGATACATAACCAGTGTCGTGCAGGAGGTGTAGTACTGTACGGAGGATGTAATGGGGCGCGGGTGGGATACATAACCAGTGTCGTGCAGGAGGTGTAGTACTGTACGGAGGATGTAATGGGGCGCGGGCAGGATACATAACCAGTGTCGTGCAGGAGGTGTAGTACTGTACAGAGGATGTAATGGGGTGGGATACATAACCAGTGTCGTGCAGGAGGTGTAGTACTGTACAGAGGATGTAATGGGGTGGGATACATAACCAGTGTCGTGCAGGAGGTGTAGTACTGTACAGAGGATGTAATGGGGTGGGATACATAACCAGTGTCGTGCAGGAGGTGTAGTACTGTACAGAGGTGGTAATGGGGTGCGGGCGGGATACATAACCAGTGTCGTGCAGGAGGTGTAGTACTGTATGGAGAATGTAATGGGGCGCGGGCGGGATACATAACCAGTGTCGTGCAGGAGGTGTAGTACTGTACAGAGGATGTAATGGGGCGGGATACATAACCAGTGTCGTGCAGGAGGTGTAGTACTGTACGGAGAATGTAATGGGGCGCGGGCGGGATACATAACCAGTGTCGTGCAGGAGGTGTAGTACTGTACAGAGGATGTAATGGGGCGCGGGCGGGATACATAACCAGTGTCGTGCAGGAGGTGTAGTACTGTACGGAGGATGTAATGGGCGCGGGCGGGATACATAACCAGTGTTGTGCAGGAGGTGTAGTACTGTACAGAGGATGTAATGGGGTGCGGGCGGGATACATAACCAGTGTCGTGCAGGAGGTGTAGTACTGTACAGAGGATGTAATGGGGTGCAGGCGGGATACATAACCAGTGTCGTGCAGGAGGTGTAGTACTGTACAGAGGATGTAATGGGGTGTGGGCGTGATACATAACCAGTGTCGTGCAGGAGGTGTAGTACTGTACAGAGGATGTAATGGGGTGCGGGCGGGATACATAACCAGTGTCGTGCAGGAGGTGTAGTACTGTATGGAGAATGTAATGGGGCGCGGGCGGGATACATAACCAGTGTCGTGCAGGAGGTGTAGTACTGTACAGAGGATGTAATGGGGCGCGGGCGGGATACATAACAAGTGTCGTGCAGGAGGTGTAGTACTGTACAGAGGATGTAATGGTGCGTGGGCGGGATACATAACCAGTGTCGTGCAGGAGGTGTAGTACTGTACAGAGGATGTAATGGTGCGCGGGCGGGATACATAACCAGTGTCGTGCAGGAGGTGTAGTACTGTACGGAGGATGTAATGGGGCGGGATACATAACCAGTGTCGTGCAGGAGGTGTAGTACTGTACGGAGGATGTAATGGGCCGCAGGCGGGATACATAACCAGTGTCGTGCAGGAGGTGTAGTACTGTATGGAGAATGTAATGGGGCGCGGGCGGGATACGTAACCAGTGTCGTGCAGGAGGTGTAGTACTGTACGGAGGATGTAATGGGGTGCGGGCGGGATACATAACCAGTGTCGTGCAGGAGGTGTAGTACTGTACAGAGGATGTAATGGGGCGGGATACGTAACCAGTGTCGTGCAGGAGGTGTAGTACTGTACGGAGGATGTAATGGGGCGGGATACATAACCAGTGTCGGGCAGGAGGTGTAGTACTGTACAGAGGATGTAATGGGGCGCGGGCGGGATACATAACCAGTGTCGTGCAGGAGGTGTAGTACTGTACAGAGGATGTATTGGGCGCGGGCGGGATACATAACCGGTCTCGTGCAGGAGGTGTAGTACTGTACGGAGGATGTAATGGGGTGCGGGTGGGATACATAACCAGTGTCGTGCAGGAGGTGTAGTACTGTACAGAGGATGTAATGGGGTGCGGGCGGGATACATAACCAGTGTCGTGCAGGAGGTGTAGTACTGTACAGAGGATGTAATGGGGTGCGGGCGGGATACATAACCAGTGTCATGCAGGAGGTGTAGTACTGTACAGAGGATGTAATGGGGTGCGGGCGGGATACATAACCAGTGTCGTGCAGGAGGTGTAGTACTGTACAGAGGATGTAATGGGGCGGGATACATAACCAGTGTCGTGCAGGAGGTGTAGTACTGTACGGAGGATGTAATGGGGCGGGATACATTACCAGTGTCGTGCAGGAGGTGTAGTGCTGTACGGAGAATGTAATGGGGCGCGGGCGGGATACATAACCAGTGTCGTGCAGGAGGTGTAGTACTGTACAGAGGATTTAATGGGGCGCGGGCGGGATACATAACCAGTGTCGTGCAGGAGGTGTAGTACTGTACGGAGAATGTAATGGGGCGCGGGCGGGATACATAACCAGTGTCGTGCAGGAGGTGTAGTACTGTACAGAGGATGTAATGGGGCGGGATACATAACCAGTGTCGTGCAGGAGGTGTAGTACTGTATGGAGAATGTAATGGGGTGCGGGCGGGATACATAACCAGTGTCGTGCAGGAGGTGTAGTACTGTACAGAGGATGTAATGGGGCGGGATACATAACCATTGTCGTGCAGGAAGTGTAGTACTGTACAGAGGATGTAATGGGGCGCGGGCGGGATACATAACCAGTGTCGTGCAGGAGGTGTAGTACTGTACAGAGGATGTAATGGGGCGGGATACATAACCATTGTCGTGCAGGAGGTGTAGTACTGTACAGAGGATGTAATAGGCGGGATACATAACCAGTGTCGTGCAGGAGGTGTAGTACTGTACAGAGGATGTAATGGGGCGGGATACATAACCAGTGTCGTGCAGGAGGTGTAGTACTGTACAGAGGATGTAATGGGGTGCGGGCGGGATACATAACCAGTGTCGTGCAGGAGGTGTAGTACTGTACGGAGGATGTAATGGGGCGCGGGCGGGATACATAACCAGTGTCGTGCAGGAGGTGTAGTACTGTACAGAGGATGTAATGGGGCGCGGGCGGGATACATAACCAGTGTCGTGCAGGAGGTGTAGTACTGTACAGAGGATGTAATGGGGCGCAGGCGGGATACATAACCGGTCTCGTGCAGGAGGTGTAGTACTGTACAGAGGATGTAATGGGCGGGATACATAACCAGTGTCGTGCAGGAGGTGTAGTACTGTACAGAGGATGTAATGGGCGCGGGCGGGATACATAACCAGTGTCGTGCAGGAGGTGTAGTACTGTACAGAGGATGTAATGGGGCGCGGGCGGGATACATAACCAGTGTCGTGCAGGAGGTGTAGTACTGTACAGAGGATGTAATGGGGAGCGGGCGGGATACATAACCAGTGTCGTGCAGGAGGTGTAGTACTGTACAGAGGATGTAATGGGCGCGGGCGGGATACATAACCAGTGTCGTGCAGGAGGTGTAGTACTGTACGGAGAATGTAATGGGGTGCGGGCGGGATACAAAACCAGTGTCGTGCCGGAGGTGTAGTACTGTACGGAGGATGTAATGGGTCGCGGGCGGGATACATAACCAGTGTCGTGCAGGAGGTGTAGTACTGTACGGAGGATGTAATGGGGAGCGGGCGGGATACATAACCAGTGTCGTGCAGGAGGTGTAGTACTGTACAGAGGATGTAATGGGCGCGGGCGGGATACATAACCAGTGTCGTGCAGGAGGTGTAGTACTGTACGGAGGATGTAATGGGGCGCGGGCGGGATACAAAACCAGTGTCGTGCCGGAGGTGTAGTACTGTACGGAGGATGTAATGGGTCGCGGGCGGGATACATAACCAGTGTCGTGCAGGAGGTGTAGTACTGTACGGAGGATGTAATGGGGCGCGGGCGGGATACATAACCAGTGTCGTGCAGGAGGTGTAGTACTGTACGGAGAATGTAATGGGGTGCGGGCGGGATACATAACCAGTGTCGTGCAGGAGGTGTAGTACTGTACAGAGGATGTAATGGGGCGCGGGCGGGATACATAACCAGTGTCGTGCAGGAGGTGTAGTACTGTATGGAGAATGTAATGGGGCGCGGGCGGGATACATAACCAGTGTCGTGCAGGAGGTGTAGTACTGTACAGAGGATGTATTGGGGCGTAGTACTGTATGGAGAATGTAATGGGGCGCGGGCGGGATACATAACCAGTGTCGTGCAGGAGGTGTAGTACTGTACGGAGGATGTAATGGGGCGGGATACATAACCAGTGTCGTGCAGGAGGTGTAGTACTGTACGGAGGATGTAATGGGGCGCGGGCGGGATACATAACCAGTGTCGTGCAGGAGGTATAGTACTGTACAGAGGATGTAATGGGGTGCGGGCGGGATACATAACCAGTGTCGTGCAGGAGGTGTAGTACTGTACAGAGGATGTAATGGGCGGGATACATAACCAGTGTCGTGCAGTGGGTGTAGTACTGTACGGAGGATGTAATGGGCGGGATACATAACCAGTGTCGTGCAGGAGGTGTAGTACTGTACAGAGGATGTAATGGGCGGGATACATAACCAGTGTCGTGCAGTGGGTGTAGTACTGTACGGAGGATGTAATGGGGTGCGGGCGGGATACATAACCAGTGTCGTGCAGGAGGTGTAGTACTGTACAGAGGATGTAATGGGGCGCGGGCGGGATACATAACCAGTGTTGTGCAGGAGGTGCAGTACTGTACGGAGGATGTAATGGGGTGCGGGCGGGATACATAACAAGTGTCGTGCAGGAGGTGCAGTACTGTACAGAGGATGTAATGGGGCGGGATACATAACCAGTGTCGTGCAGGAGGTGCAGTACTGTACAGAGGATGTAATGGGGCGCGGGCGGGATACATAACCAGTGTCGTGCAGGAGGTGTAGTACTGTACAGAGGATGTAATGGGGCGCGGGCGGGATACATAACCAGTGTCGTGGAGGTGGTGTAGTACTGTACGGAGGATGTAATGGGCGGGATACATAATTAGTGTCGTGCAGGAGGTGTAGTACTGTACAGAGGATGTAATGGGGCGCGGGCGGGATACATAACCAGTGTCGTGCAGGAGGTGTAGTACTGTACGGAGGATGTAATGGGGCGCGGGCGGGATACAAAACCAGTGTCGTGCAGGAGGTGTAGTACTGTACGGAGGATGTAATGGGGCGCGGGCGGGATACATAACCAGTGTCGTGCAGGAGGTGTAGTACTGTACGGAGGATGTAATGGGCGGGATACATAATTAGTGTCGTGCAGGAGGTGTAGTACTGTACAGAGGATGTAATGGGGCGGGATACATAACCGGTGTCGTGCAGGAGGTGTAGTACTGTACGGAGGATGTAATGGGGCGGGATACATAACCAGTGTCGTGCAGGAGGTGTAGTACTGTACGGAGGATGTAATGGGGCGGGATACATAACCAGTGTCGTGCAGGAGGTGTAGTACTGTACAGAGGATGTAATGGGGTGCGGGCGGGATACATAACCAGTGTCGTGCAGGAGGTGTAGTACTGTACGGAGGATGTAATGGGGTGCGGGCGGGATACATAACCAGTGTCGTGCAGGGGGTGTAGTACTCTACGGAGGATGTAATGGGGCGCGGGTGGGATACATAACCAGTGTCGTGCATGAGGTGTAGTACTGTACAGAGGATGTAATGGGGCGCGGGCGGGATACATAACCAGTGTCGTGCAGGAGGTGTAGTACTGTACAGAGGATGTAATGGGGTGCGGGCGGGATACATAACCAGTGTCGTGCAGGAGGTGTAGTACTCTACGGAGGATGTAATGGGGCGCGGGTGGGATACATAACCAGTGTCGTGCATGAGGTGTAGTACTGTACAGAGGATGTAATGGGGCGCGGGCGGGATACATAACCAGTGTCGTGCAGGAGGTGTAGTACTGTACAGAGGATGTAATGGGGTGCGGGCGGGATACATAACCAGTGTCGTGCAGGAGGTGTAGTACTGTACAGAGGATGTAATGGGGTGCGGGCGGGATACATAACCAGTGTCGTGCAGGAGGTGTAGTACTGTACAGAGGATGTAATGGGGTGCGGGCGGGATACATAACCAGTGTCGTGCAGGAGGTGTAGTACTGTACGGAGAATGTAATGGGGCGCGGGGCGGGATACATAACCAGTGTCGTGCAGGAGGTGTAGTACTGTACAGAGGATGTAATGGGCGGGATACATAACCAGTGTCGTGCAGGAGGTGTAGTACTGTACGGAGAATGTAATGGGGTGCGGGCGGGATACATAACCAGTGTCGTGCAGGGGGTGTAGTACTGTACGGAGGATGTAATGGGGTGCGGGCGGGATACATAACCAGTGTCGTGCAGGAGGTGTAGTACTGTACGGAGAATGTAATGGGGTGCGGGCGGGATACATAACCAGTGTCGTGCAGGGGGTGTAGTACTGTACGGAGGATGTAATGGGCGCGGGCGGGATAAATAACCAGTGTCGTGCAGGGGTATATGTACATAGGTGATAGAGCTCCCCCAGTATATGTGCTGCCACTCACCGTGTCTGTTCATGATAAGTTTTGCAGCCATATTGAGGATGACTGTTGGAGGCGCTGTGCCGTCGCGAGGTGTGGGTAGACAATGTGCCGTCACGCAGTGTGGGTAGACGGTGTGTTGCCGCGAGGTGTGGGTAGGTGATGTGCCGTCACGCGGTGTGGGGAGGTGCTGTGCTGCCGCGAGGTTTGGGTGCGCGATGTGCCGTCACGCGGTGTGGGGAGGTGCTGTGCTGCCGCGAGGTTTGGGTGCGCAGTGTGCCGTCACGCGGTGTGGGGAGGTGCTGTGCTGCCGCGAGGTGTGGGTGAGCGATGTACCGTCGCTCTTTGTGGGTAGGCGCTGTGCTGCTGCAAAGGTGTGGGTAGGCGATGTGCCGTCACGCTTTGCGGGGAGGTGCTGTGCATTCAGCTTACAGCACCCACCAGGGGGGTGTCCACGTTCTTATCTTTCAGCAGCCACGCCCCCAGTCCCTCCGACGTTGGGCGATATGAGTGTATAAATATTCTTAATGATAAATGCCGCCTTGCATACAGTACATACGTGTAATCTGTCATGTATTCGTCTTAGGTTCTCAGACACTTCACCACTGGCAGCAGCTGGCACAGCCTAACCTGGGCACCATTTTGGATCCCCGCCCTGGCGTAATGACCAAAGGCTTCAAGCCTCTGCCTGAGGATGCGGAGTACCACTTGTGTGATCTGGAGGAGGATGAAAAGGAAGATGAAGAGGAGGAGGATGAGGGGGGCATAACCTTTGAAGTACAGGAGAGAGCTGAAGATGAAGTGCCAAAGGCCGCCTTAAGTATATTCCTGCCACCAGCTACGGTGTCGCCAGCCGCATCCTCTGGTTAGTAAGGGAAAGTCTCTATTGTGTATATATCTGTGCTATATACTGTACGGGGGAACTGATGTCCTATGATTTGTATTACAGCCATGAACCCAGGAAAGTGTCTGTGCAACACAAGCTCTACCTTCACCTTCACCACCTGCCGGATCCTGCACCCCTCCGCCATCACTCAGGTTACCCCCAGGTGAGACACCGATCGCTGCAGGGAACACTTTCCATACCCAGCAGTGATGATCAGCCAATCATTGCACAGACACCTAGACTGTAAGGTCCAGGAACAGACTGAATGTAATTTTCTTCTTCGGGTTCCGTTATGCTCCACAGCGTTCCATTAAAAATAGGATTTTAATAACCTACCGGTAAATCCTTTTCTCGTAGTCCGTAGAGGATGCTGGGGTCCATTTTAGTACCATGGGGTATAGATGGTTCCGCAGGAGCCTTCGGCACTTTAAGACTTTTTAACAGTGTGAACTGGCTCCTCCCTCTATGCCCCTCCTCCAGACCTCAGTATAGGAACTGTGCCCGAGGAGACGTACATTTTCGAGAGAGGAATTACTAATAAACTTGTGGCGAGATTCACACCAGCTCACACCATATGCAAGAAAACATGTCGGCTAACATGGCCTTTAACATAACTCATGCCAACCAGCATGTATGACGCAACAGCAACAGCTGTCAATATCTAAACACAAGTGCGTAAAAATTTTTTAAACGTAATCAGTAGGAAAATGGAGCACTGGGCAGGCGCCCAGCATCCTCTACGGACTATGAGAAAAGGATTTACCAGTAGGTTATTAAAATCCTATTTTCTCTTACGTCCTAGAGGATGCTGGGGTCCATTTTAGTACCATGGGGATGTACCAAAGCTCCCAGTACGGGCGGGAAAGTGCTAATGTTCCTGCAGAACTGACTGACCAAATTTTAGGTCGTCAGCAGCCAAGGTGTCAAACTTATAAAACTTAGCAACCGTGTTTGCACCTGACCAAGTAGCAGCTCAGCAGATTTGCAATGCCGAGACACCCCGGGCAGCCGCCCAGGACGAACCCACTTTCCTTGTAGAGTGGGCTTTCACCGAAGTCGGTAACGGCAATCCTGAAGTGGAATGAGCATGCTGAATGGTACCCCTGATCCAGCGCGCAATAGTTTGCTTAGAAGCAGGACCTCCAATCTTGTTGGGGTCATAGAGGATAAAGATTCTGTTTTCCTTATCCTAGCTGTTCTTGCGACATAAGTCCTCAACGCTCTGACGACATCCAAGGACTTTGGGACGGCTGAGGTGTCAGAAGCCACTGGCACCACCACTGGTTGGTTGATATGAAAAGACACAACCTTCGGAAGAAAGTGCTGACGTGTTCTCAGTTCAGCCCTATCTTCATGAAATATTAAGTAAGGACTCTTGTGTGACAGAGCTCCTAACTCAGACACTCGTCTGCCTGAGGCCAAGGCCAACAGCATAACCACTTTCCAAGTGAGAAACTTCAACTCTATCTCTTGTAGAGGCTCAAACCAGTCCGATTTAAGGAACTGCAACACCACATTAAGATCCCATGGCGCCGCAGGAGGCACAAAGGGAGGTTGGATGCGCAGAACCCCTTTCACGAAGGTATGAACCTCAGGAAGAGAAGCCAATTGTTTCTTAAGGAAAACTGACAAGGCCGAGATCTGAACCTTGATAGATCCTAATCTCAATCCAGCATCCACACCCGCCTGTAGAAATAGGAGAAGTCGTCCTAATTGAAACTCCACCGCAGGAGACTTCTTGGATTCACACCAAGATACATATTTTTTCCAAATACGAAGGTAATGTTTGGACGTTACCCCTTCCCTGGCCAGAATAAGTGTGGGAATGACTTCATTGGGAATACCCTTACGGGCTAGGATCTGGCGCTCAACAGCCATGCCGTCAAACGCAGCCGCGGTAAATCCTGATAAACTAACGGCCCCTGCTGAAACAGGTCCTCGCGAAGAGGAAGAGGACGAGGATCTTCCAGTAAAAACTCTTGAAGATCTGGATACCAAGCCCTCCTTGGCCAATCTGGAGCAATGAGTATTGCTCGAACTCTCGTTCTTCTGATGATCTTGAGAACTTTTGGAATAAGTGGAAGTGGAGGAAACAGATACACCGACTGAAACACCCACTGGGTCACCAGTGCATCTATCGCTATTGCTTGTGGGTCTCTGGACCTGGAACAATATTTCTGAAGCTTCTTGTTGAGGAGTGATGCCATCATATCCACTTGAGGAACGCCCCAATGACTTGTCACCTCCGCAAAGACTTCTGGGTGGAGGCCCATTCTCCTGGATGGAGATCGTGTCTACTGAGGAAGTCTGCTTCCCAGTTGTCCACTCCTGGAATGAAAATTGCCGACAGAGCTTTTGCATGTCTTTCTGCCCAGAGGAGTATCTTTGTCACCTCTGCCATTGCCGCTCTGCTTTTTGTTCCGCCTTGACGGTTTATGTAAGCTACTGCCGTTACATTGTCTGACTGGATCTGTATGGGACGACCTTGAAGAAGGTGTGCCACCTGATGAAGACTGTTGTACACAGCTCTTAATTCCAGAATGTTTATGTGAAGTCGAGTTTCTTGACTTGACCACCTTCCTTGGAAGCTTTCGTCTTGCTCCCCATCCTCGGAGACTTGCATCCTTGGTCACCAGAATCCAGGTCTGAATCCCGAACCTGCGTCCCTCCAGGAGGTGAGACATTTGTAGCCACCACAGGAGCGAAATTCTCGCTTTTGCTGACAAGATTAACTTTTGATGCATGTGGAGATGCGACCCGGACCACTTGTCCAGTAGGTCCCACTGGAAGACTGTTCCGGTATGAATGGTCGACTATGTTATGGTCGACAGTCATTTGGTCGACATTGGCATGGTCAACATTGACAAATTGTCGACACATGAAAGGTCGACGCATGAAAAGGTCGACGAGAGTTGTTTTACTTTGGTGTCGTTTTCTGCGTAAAGTGACGGGGAACCCCAATTAGTGCACCGCGTCCCCTTGCATGGCTCGCTTTGCTTGCCATGCTTCTGGCAAGATTACCGTTCTCAATCGTAGTCCACGTGGATCGTAAAGTATGGAAAAGATCCCCAAAAGATAAAAATTGTGAAAAACTCATGTTGACCTTTTCATGTGTTGACCTTTCATGTGTCGACCATGTCAGTGTCGACCAATAGTGGTCGACTTAATGACTGTCGACCACAACATGGTCGACCATCCAAACGGATACCCTGGAAGACCCTGGCACGGAATCGGCCATATTGTAGCGTCTCGTAAGCCACTACCATCTTCCCTAACAGGTGAATACACTGATGAATTGATGCTGTTCTTGGTCTCAAAAGTTGTTTGACCATGCTCTGGATCTCCTGAGCCTTTTCCACCGGTAGAAATACTTTCTGTACCTCGGTGTCCAGTATCATTCCCAAAAATGATAACCTCATCGTCAGTCCCAACTGAGATTTTGGAAAGTTGATGATCCAACCGTGCTGTTGAAGTACCGTCAGGGATAACGCTATGTTCTGGATTAGCTTGTCCCTGGATCTCGCTTTTATGAGGAGATCGTCCAAGTATGGAATTATGTTGACTCCTTGTTTGCGAAGGAGAACCATCATCTCCGCCATCACCTTGGTGAATATTCTCGGAGCCGTGGAGAGCCCGAATGGTAATGTCTGGAATTGGTAGTGGCAGTCCTGAACTTCAAACCTCAGGTATGCTTGATCTGGCGGGTAAATGGGAACATGCAAGTAAGCATCCTTGATGTCCACTGACACCAGAAATGTATTTTCTTCCAAGCTGGAAATCACCGCTCTCAAGGATTCCATCTTGAATTTGAATCTTTTTAACGAAAGATTCAGAGATTTTAGGTTTAAAATCGGTCTGACCGAGCCATCCGGGTTCGGTACCACAAACAGGCTTAAATAAAAGCCTTGGTTGCTTTGTTCGGCAGGAACTAAGGCAATTACTTTGTCTTGACATAATTTGTGTATTGCGTTCAAGGCATTTGTGCCGTCTTGAGCAGAAACTGGCAAGGCTGATTTGAAAAAACGGCATGGGGGAAGATCTTGAATTTCCAACTTGTAACCTTGGGATATTATCTGTAAAATCCAAGGATCCAGGTCTGAGCGAAGCCAGACCTGGCTGAAAAATAGTAGACGTGCCCCCACCCGATCGCACTCCCGCAGAGGAGCCCCAGCGTCATGCTGTGGTTTTTGCAGAAGTAGTTGCTGACTTCTGCTCCTGGGAGCCTGAGGGTGTTGTAGGTTTTCTACCTTTTCCTCTCCCTTTTCCTGTGAAAAAAGGGGTACTCTTAGCCTTTTTGTACATGTTGGGCCGAAAGTATGAGAATGATATACTTTTTTAGCCGGTGTAGTTGCCGACGGCAGAAATGCTGACTTGCCAGATGTAGTAGTTGATATCATGGCATCTAATTTCTCTCCAAAGAGGGCCTCACCATTGTATAGGAGCGCCTCAATATTTCTTTTAGATTCTGCGTCAGCATTCCATTGGTGTATCCAGAGCGCCATGTGGGCTAAAACCGCCATAGCAGATGCATGTGAGCTCAGTAAGCCTACGTCCTTCATAGCCTCAACCAAGTAACCTGCAGAATCTTTGATATGGCCTAGAATTTGCAGCATGTCATCTTTATCGATCGTGTCAATATTAACAATCAAGTTATCTGCCCACTTTTCGACTGCGTTACCTACCCACGCAGAAGCAATTGTGGCCCTGAGCAACGTACCCGTAGCAACATAGATGGACTTTAAAGTCGTCTCTAATTTGCGGTGAGCAGGTTCTTTTAATGAAGCTGACCCTGGGGCAGGTAAAATGATTTTCTTTGACAACCTAGAAACTGAGGTGTCTGTCATTGGGGGTGACTCCCACTTACGCCTAGCCTCTTCTGGGAAAGGGTACGCTACCCGCAACCTTTCAAGGATAGCAAATTTATTTTCCGGGTTAGCCCAGGATTCCTCAAAGAATGTATTTAAGTACTTAGATGGAGGAAAAGTCACCACCTGTTTTTTATTTAATTTACAATAATCTTTTTCCTCAGGTGGAAGTGTTGTCAGGAAATTCCAACACCTCTTTTATAGCGACTATAATACATTGAATGCTTTTAGCCAGTCTGGGATCTACCCCCCTCAAATCCCCAGTGTCGACGCCGGTGTTGGAATCTGTGTCAGTGTCCCTTTGCATAATTTGGGCCAGGGACCTTTTCTGGGAACTGGAGGGGTCCCGAGTGGATGATGTGGAACAATCAGCAAATAGAGCATCCTCCACAAACTGTCTCCAATACTTTGTCTGTTCTTCCGACTCAGAGAATTTCTTTGCTAGTTTAGCCATATTACTCTGCAGCGTTCTCACCCACACAGGCTCAGAACAATCTTGTGCCTCCAAAATCGGTTCCTCTGGGGAAGAGCTTTCTCTAGACATGTTACACACGTGTACAGTCACACCACTCACACACAGGGAAGCTATTGGGGACAGACCTACACTAATGTCTGTCAGAGGGACCCAGAGGGAATTGCCAGTCCACACCACGCGCCGTATATGTATTACATACAATGAATATATATATATATATATACAAACACAGTACTTTATATCCAATATGAAGCCCGCAGACTTCAGTAATCTATGTGCTCCCCTCTCCTTCTATAACACCCTGGTACTTGTATCAGCGATGTGTGAGGAGAAGCAGGCTGCAGGATCAGCGCTCCGGCGTCTCTGTGAGGAGAAAATGGCGCCAAATGAGTGTTACAAGCAATTCTGAGCTGAAGCAACGCGCCCCCCCGTAATGGCGTGGTTCAGCCACATTAATATTTATACTGGCGGGGGTAGTGTACATCAGCGGCTCACATGTATGTACATTTCTTTTTCATCCACTAGGGGTCACTGGAGTACTCTTGGGATATGGACGGCTTCAGCAAGAACAGGGCACTGAATATTTAAATTTAGAACTCTCCTCCCCTCCATATCCCAGAGTACCTCAGTGTTTTTTCTGTGCTCATAGTAGCAACAGGGTTTGTGTGGTTATCCACACTACCTTTGAATATTTTTATTTTTGCTTTTTCTTTTTTAACTACATTTTCCACATCCCTTCCCCCCTTCCAATAGGCGTGGGTCCGGGATCGTGGAAGCTGCTACGAGCAGCTGTGGCGTGTCGGGCCTCTCTGAAAAGAGCTCCCTCACTGCCAGGTGCAGGACTACCTGCAGGAAAGGCTGGACGGAGCTTACAGAAGAAGCCCCGTCATAGCCCCTCACCACAGGCGTCCAGGTATGTTGGGGACGGGGCGTTCAGCTCACACTGCTGCCCCGCTGTGTGGGGACACTACTGGGAAGTGCCACCCGCCGCTATGTGAGCTGCCCGCTGCCAGGACATCGCCGCTATGTGAGCGCCCACCGCCGCTATGTAGGCCGCCTGCCGCCGCAACCAGAGCCGCGCCGGCCGCACTTGCCACACATAGCCGCCACTCCGCGGCTATATGCAGCGCGCTCCCCGGCTCCCGCTATCCGCTGCCCGGATACCCGCTCCCCGGCTCCCTCTTCCATGTCCCTCTGCCATCGCATGTAAGGTCCCCGGCTCGGTGTACCCGCTCACCGCTGGAATAGGCAGCGGTACACGGAGCACGGGGGTGGGGGGAAGCACACACAAGGGGGGAGATTGTGCCCATAGCAGCAGCAGTATGAAACGCTGCATGGGTTATTAGACAGATAGGCTATTAAGCCTTTGTTTAGCAGGATGATCCCAAGTTATATCTGTTTGAAAAATTTTATACCCTGTACACTGTTTTACCTGTACGCATGGCATGGGGGCCATTTTAACCATGCTTCCTGTTGTGATTCCAGACGTTCCTGTCCTACATCTCTACTCCACCGGAGGCGCAGGGGTGTTAGTGGGAATTTGGGATCACATTTCATATAGTACTGGTCACGTGCACTGCTCTTGGCCAGATACAGAGGCGGAACTACCGGCAGTGCAAGCAGTGCGTTGCACTGGGGCCCGCCTCTGTCCAGGGGCCCAAGCATGTAATGAGTCAAACTGACTCATTACATGCCGCTGTGCGCTGCAGGCAACCGCTGCCCGCAGCGCACAGCCGCCCGTAGAGGAGTGGAGAGGAGCAGCGGCACTGACGGAGGAAGGAGGAGGAGGGAGGTGAAGGAGGGAGCCGCAGCAGCGCTTTGTTACTGGTGGAGGTGCTGCTGCTGCCCCTCTGCTTCACTATAGGCTGTCTTCCGAGAACAGACTATAGGGAAGCAGAGGGGCAGCAGCAGCAGCGCCTCCACCAGTAACAAAGCGCTGCTGCGGCTCACCTCCGTCCTTCAACTCCTCTACTGCCCGGGAATCGTCTGACGCGGCTGCACCGAGGAGCCTGAGCCGGCGGAGAGGGTAAGTATAATTCTTCTTTCTTTCTTTTTCTCTTTTTCTTTCTTTCTTTCTCTTTCTTTCTTTCTTGGGCCTGCCTGCCGCTATGTGTAAAAATGGGGGACTGCCTGCCGCTATGTGTAAAAAGGGGAATCAGCCTGCCGCAATGTGTAAAAATGGGGGACTGCCTGACGTAATGTGTAAAAAGGGGGAATCAGCCTGCCGCAATGTGTAAAAATGGGGGACTGCCTGCCGCTATGTGTAAAAAGGGGTAATCTGCCTGCCGCTATGTGTAAAATGGGGTAATCTGCCTGCCGCAATGTGTAAAAATGGGGAATCTGCCTGCCGTAATGTGTAAAAATGGGGACGCTGTCTGCCGTAATGTGTAACAAGGGCACGCTGTCTGCCGTAATGTGTAAAAAGGGGACGCTGTCTGCCGTTATGTGTAAAAAGGGGATGCTGTCTGCCGTAATGTGTAACAAGGGCACGCTGTCTGCCATTATGTGTAAAAAGTGTACGCTGTCTGCCGCTATGTGTAACAAGGGCACGCGGTCTGCCGTTATGTGTAAAAAGGGCACGCTGTCTGCCGCTATGTGTAAAAAGGGGAATCAGCCTGCCGCAATGTGTAAAAATGGGGGACTGCCTGACGTAATGTGTAAAAAGGGGGAATCAGCCTGCCGCAATGTGTAAAAATGGGGGACTGCCTGCCGCTATGTGTAAAAAGGGGTAATCTGCCTGCCGCTATGTGTAAAATGGGGTAATCTGCCTGCCGCAATGTGTAAAAATGGGGGACTGCCTGCCGCTATGTGTAAAAAGGGGTAATCTGCCTGCCGCTATGTGTAAAATGGGGTAATCTGCCTGCCGCAATGTGTAAAAATGGGGAATCTGCCTGCCGTAATGTGTAAAAATGGGGACGCTGTCTGCCGTAATGTGTAACAAGGGCACGCTGTCTGCCATTATGTGTAAAAAGTGTACGCTGTCTGCCGCTATGTGTAACAAGGGCACGCGGTCTGCCGTTATGTGTAAAAAGGGCACGCTGTCTGCCGCTATGTGTAAAAAGGGGAATCAGCCTGCCGCAATGTGTAAAAATGGGGGACTGCCTGACGTAATGTGTAAAAAGGGGGAATCAGCCTGCCGCAATGTGTAAAAATGGGGGACTGCCTGCCGCTATGTGTAAAAAGGGGTAATCTGCCTGCCGCTATGTGTAAAATGGGGTAATCTGCCTGCCGCAATGTGTAAAAATGGGGGACTGCCTGCCGCTATGTGTAAAAAGGGGTAATCTGCCTGCCGCTATGTGTAAAATGGGGTAATCTGCCTGCCGCAATGTGTAAAAATGGGGAATCTGCCTGCCGTAATGTGTAAAAATGGGGACGCTGTCTGCCGTAATGTGTAACAAGGGCACGCTGTCTGCCGTAATGTGTAAAAAGGGGACGCTGTCTGCCGTTATGTGTAAAAAGGGGATGCTGTCTGCCGTAATGTGTAACAAGGGCACGCTGTCTGCCATTATGTGTAAAAAGTGTACGCTGTCTGCCGCTATGTGTAACAAGGGCACGCGGTCTGCCGTTATGTGTAAAAAGGGCACGCTGTCTGCCGTTATGTGTAAAAAGGGCACGCTGTCTGCCGTTATGTGTAAAAAGTGCACGCTGTCTGCCGTTATGTGTAAAAAGGGCAGGCTGTCTGCCGTTATGTGTAAAAAGGGCACGCTGTCTGCTGTAATGTGTAAAAAGAGGAATCTGTCCGCTGTAAGGTGTAAAAGGGTCTCTACCTGGTGTAGTGGTGCTACTGTGCGGCGTAATTTGAATAATGGAGACTACTGTGTACCGTTTTATGAATTGGTATTATTTTGTGGCCACACCCCTTCCCCACGAAGCCACGCCACTATGTATTTTTGCGCGCGCCTATGGCGCGCACTGCCCCTGTTTTGCATGCAAGGGTGGGGCTCCGATGCCGTTTCTTGCACACAGTGCTAAAATGTCTAGTTACGACACTGTTGCTAGGTATCCATTTCTCTGGCCCTGAGCAGGTCCCCCTCACCAGATCCTCTCCAGGGGTGAGGGGGTGGACTTGGATGGGATGTGTGTGTGGGGGGGGGGGGGCCCAAAGCATTTTGTCGCACCTGGGCCCACCGCTCGCTAGTTACGCCACTGGCCAGATAGATATATATATATATATATATATATATATATATATATAGAGACACCTTAGTACTGTTTTACTGAGTCGTGCAAGTTGTCTGTCTTTGTATATTGTATTGTCTGTCTGCATAATGAGTAAGGCACCAGCAGAACCTAAAAAGCAGTTTCACTGCAATGTCTGTAAGACTACAAATACAACTTTGGCTCCGCTTCAATGCCGGTGTCATCCCCGGACCCTCCATTAGCAGCTGTCATGGCTGGATTGCAATCAGAATTGCCCGCCGCTCGACAAGAGCGGGAAGCGGCAAGATCTGAGTCTAGGGTGAGACCGCTAGAACTACCGGTGGGGTCTCAGCTTTGCCAAAGGTCCAAGTCCACCTTGGGTAGAAGGGATAAATTTCATATGATTTACCTGTTTCTGCGATGTTGCATTCTGACGGTTCTATGCCGGTCCTCATTGCGCAAGAGGAGGGCGAAGTAGACCAGCAGTCAGATAGTGAGGTTTTTGACAGCCCAGGCGTTGATAATCTCATCCGAGCGGTGCGTCAGTCTCTGACCTTAATACAAATGATGAAGTCGTCTTTCCTAAACGACCGAGAACTCCAATGTGTTTTCCTGTTTCAGAATCTCTTAATAAGTTGTTACTGGAAACACGAAATCCGGATAGACGGTGTCACAACTGAGGGCCTGAGCTGACGGGAGGCAGCCTCAGTTGTAGGGGCTGAGATGTACCGGAACCTGGGAGGTTGTATCAGACCCCTGGACATGTAAGTAACATGAATAATAACTACCCGAAGGCGTGACCACGACAACTTGGATAAAAGTCAATGATGTTTATTATGACAACTCCGCAACACAGCAGCAGTAAAAGAAAACGTAAAAGTCAGCAAAGAATAAATACAGTTCCTGGGTACTACAGGATGGCAGGAGCCACAGGGCACTGGTAGTGTGAGATAGTTCTTATGATCTTCTAGATGGAAAGTCCTTACCAGGCCCGACTGTAGCAATGGAGATAACCCAGGATTGTGCCAGCTGGTGTTCCAGGAAAAGCTGGGTTGCTGAAGATAAAACAGCTGCTGTGGATACTGGCTGGAACCAGACTGTTGTTAGCACGGAGTGGATACTGGCTGGAACCAGTTAAATAATAAATGAACTTGGGAGCGATGAAATATGAACTGAAATGTAGAACTTGAGAGCGGAGAAATAATAATACCGGTGGAGAGTGGTAAAGTGTAGAAAGGACACCGGCCCTTTAAGGGAAGCTGTACTCTGCTGGAAGCTGAGCTGGAAGCAGGTAATGTTGTAGCTGGAAACAGATGAATCCACAATGGATTGGAGAGTCAGGCTACACCGCAGGTGGAATGCTGGTGCGGGTCTCTATGGTGGAAGTCTTGAGACAGGAGCTGGAACCTGGAAGACAATCACAGGAGAGAGACAAACAGGAACTAGGTTTGACAACCAAAGCACTGACGCCTTCCTTGCTCAGGCACAGTGTATTTATACCTGCAGCAAGGAAGGGATTGGCTAGGCAATTATGCAGATTATCAATACTGAGAACAGATTGGTGGAAATGATCAGCTGACAGAATCCAAGATGGCTGCGCCCATGCAGACACTTGGAGGGAAGTTTGGTTTGTAATCCATGTGGTAATGAAAACAGTAATGGCGGCGCCGGCCACCGGAGACAGGAGGCGCCAGGCTGACAGATGCACATCCAACCACGCGGACACAGCGGAGGCCGCGGCTGACGTAATCGCCACTCAGACACACTGCATGCAGAAGTTCAGGGACGGCGGCGGAGGCCGCGGGAGACGCCATGCCAGGTGTAATATGGCGTTTACTGTGACAGCGTCCCAGAGTGACAGGAGAGGATACAGGAATGTACACATCAGGATAACAGATGGGATCCGGTCCTGGAGCGCTGAGCCAGCCTTAGGAGGCATCTGATGGGTAAGAAATGGCGTCCAGATACCCGGATCGTGACAGCACCCCCCCCTTTAGGAGTGGCCCCAGGACACTTCTTTGGCTTTTGAGGAAACTTGGAATGGAATCTCCGGACCAAGGCAGGAGCATGGACATCAGAAGCATTGGTCCATGAACGTTCCTCAGGACCATAACCCTTCCAGTCAATAAGATATTGTAGTTGACCGTAACGGTGACGTGAGTCCAGGATCTTGGCCACTTCATACTCAACGCCTCGTTGAGTTTGGACTTTCGGAGTTGGAGGAAGTGAGGAATGAAACCGATTCAAGATCAGCGGTTTCAACAGGGAAACATGGAATGTCCTGGGTATTTTTAAGAAGGGAGGCAACTGGAGTCTGTAAGCAACAGGATTGATGACTTGTTCAATCTTGAAAGGACCGATATAGCGAGGTGCAAACTTCATACTGGGAACTCTTAACCTCAAATTCTTCGTGGATAACCATACCCGATCACCCACCTTGAGAGCAGGAACTGCTCGACGCTTCTTATCCGCAAACTTCTTGTACCTGAACGATGCCTTGAGCAGAGCTGATCGTACGCTCTTCCAGATATTGGCAAACTGATGCAAGGTGATATCCACTGCGGGAACAGAAGTTGCTGGAAGCGGTTGGAACTCGGGGACTTTAGGGTGGAATCCAAAGTTAGTGAAGAATGGTGTTGAAGCAGATGAAGAATGATACTGGTTGTTATGACAGAACTCGGCCCAGGGAAGTAATTGAACCCAGTCATCTTGAGAGGAGGACACATAGATGCGGAGGAAGGCCTCCAAGTCCTGATTCACCCTCTCGGTTTGACCATTGGTCTGAGGATGGTAAGCCGTGGAAAACTTTAGCTTGACTTGGAGGACTTGACATAAACTTCGCCAGAATTTGGCTGTGAATTGAACTCCTCGATCTGAGATAATTTCTACAGGAAGACCGTGGAGTCGGAAGATCTCTTGTATGAATACTTGAGCTAACTTGGAAGCTGACGGAAGACCGGTGAGAGGAATGAAGTGTGCCATCTTGGTGAACCGGTCAACTACCACCCAGATGGTATTGAACTTGTTGCACATGGGTAAGTCTGTAATGAAATCCATCGACAAGTGGGTCCATGGTCGACGGGGAACGGATAGTGGAACCAGTTGCCCCGCAGGCGACTGGCGGGATACGTTATGTTGGGCACACTTTGGGCAAGATGCAATAAACTCCAAGACGTCCTTTTTCAGAGTTGGCCACCAATAGGACCTAGAGATAAACTCCAGGGTTTTTTGGATACCTGTATGTCCGGCAAAACGGGAAGCATGGGCCCAATGCATGAGCTTCTTCCTTAGCATCGGCTTCACAAAACTTTTCCCTGATGGGGGCGTAGAGTCCATCCCTACCGTGGAGAATGCCAACGGATTTATAATAGGATGCTTGTCTGAAGACTCTGACTCATTTTCTTGCTCCCATGAGCGGGAAAGGGCATCGGCCTTGCGATTCTGAGAGCCCGGACAGAACTGGAGTTTAAAGTCGAACCTGGAAAAGAAAAGTGCCCATCTGGCCTGACGAGGGTTGAGACATTGTGCGCCCTTCAGGTATAAAAGGTTCTTGTGGTCTGTAAGTATGGTGATTGAATGAGAAGCTCCCTCCAACAGATACCTCCACTCTTCTGGAGCGAGCTTGATGGCTAGCAACTCCTGGTCGCCAATGGCATAGTTGCGCTCAGCTGGGGAGAACTTCCGGGAGAAGAAACTGCAAGGGTGTAAATGGCCATCTTTAGCCCTCTGAGATAACACCGCTCCTATTCCAACGGAGGAGGCATCCACCTCTAAGATGAAAGGAGAGTCGATGTCAGGCTGTTTCAGAACAGGCGCAGAGATGAACCTTTGTTTTAAAAGATGAAATGCTTGCATGGCTTCTTCAGACCACTTGGACGGGTTAGCACCCTTCTTAGTGAAAGCAGTAATAGGCGCCACAATGGTGGAAAAGTCTCGTATAAACTTTCGGTAATAGTTGGCGAACCCTAAGAACCTCTGGACCCCTTTGAGGGTTAAGGGTACCGGCCAATTTTGGATTGCTTGTAGTTTCTCAGGATCCATCTCTAGTCCGGAACCGGACACAATGTACCCTAGAAACGGAATGGACTTGACTTCAAAGACGCATTTTTCTAATTTGCAATAGAGATGATTGACACGGAGACGGGACAGAACCTCTTTAACCCAAAAACGATGTTCCTCTAAATCGTTGGCAAAAATGAGGATATCGTCTAGATAGACCACGACATGACGGTATAGAATGTCTCTGAAGATCTCATTGACAAAATGCTGGAAGACAGCTGGAGCATTGCTCAATCCGAAGGGCATGACGAGGTACTCATAATGTCCGTCACGGGTGTTAAAGGCGGTCTTCCACTCGTCACCCTCACGGATCCGGATGAGATTGTATGTAAAGATGGTAGCTCCGCTAACTCTGTCAAAGAGCTCAGTAATCAGGGGTAAAGGATAACGGTTCTTGATGGTAATGTCGTTCAAACCTCTGTAGTCGATGCACGGCCGCAGACCACCATCTTTCTTTTTTACAAAAAAGAAGCCTGCGCCGGCTGGAGAAGAAGAAGGTCGAATGAACCCCTTTGCTAGGTTCTCTTTAATATATTCCTCCATAGAATGCGTCTCAGGCAGAGACAACGGATAAGTTCGGCCTCGAGGTGGAACCTTCCCTGGAATGAGATCAATCGGACAGTCCCATTCTCTATGAGGAGGAAGGATATCAGCAGAAGCTTTACTGAACACATCCGTGAAATCTTGATATGGAGGAGGTGGAACATCAGACGACCTGGGGGAGGAAGAACAGACAGGCAATACTTTAAACAAACATGTCTCAGCACATGAGGAACCCCATGCCAGGATTTGCGTAGTCGTCCAATCAATTGTAGGATTGTGAAGACGGAGCCATGGAAGGCCCAGGACCACAGGATGTGTGGCTCTTGGAATCACTAAAAAAGAAATAAGTTCGGAATGAAGAACTCCCACTCTCAGACGAACTGGTAGAGTCCTTAAAGAAATAACTGCATCAAAAATGTTGCTGCCATCCACGGCAGTTAAAGAAATGGACGAAGGAAGTCTCTCGGTGGGTAGGGACCACCGTTTAACATAGGCTTCGGTAATAAAGTTCCCAGCTGCTCCGGAATCAAGGAGGGCAATGACGTTCCGATAACGTTGAGCAACTTGAAGCGAGACTGGGAGATTACAATCTTGAGGAGATGGAGAGGAGATCATTACTCCTAGCCGGCCCTCTCCTTGGCGAGCTAGGATTTGGAGTTTCCCGGACGTTTGGGACAGGCATTAATGGTGTGAGACGGAGCTGCACAATAGAGACAAAGAAACTCGGAGAGACGTCTTCGGCGCTCAGCAGGAGTTAAACGGGAACGGCCAAGTTGCATGGGCTCATCTTTAGATGGTGACAGTTGACGAGGAGGAGGAGCAGAAGATTTTGGAGCAGATGATCTTCCACGCTCAGTTGCTCTCTCTCTGAAACGTAAATCAACTTTCGTGCAGAGTGAGATTAGCTCATCTAACTTAGAAGGTAAGTCTCTGGTAGCTAACTCATCTTTAATACGCTCAGATAAGCCATGCCAGAATGCAGCATACAGGGCCTCGTCGTTCCATGCCAGTTCGGATGCCAGGATCTGGAACTGTATCAGATATTGTCCTACAGTACGTGACCCCTGGCGTAAACGGAGAATCTCGGATGAAGCTGAGGTTACCCGGCCTGGCTCGTCGAAGATGCGCCTGAATGTTGACACGAAGGCAGTGTAGGAAGATAGCAGGGTGTCGGACCTCTCCCATAACGGTGATGCCCAATCAAGGGCTGAGCCACTGAGAAGAGAAATAATGTAGGCAATTTTTGTACGGTCACTGGGAAAATTGCCAGGTTGTAGCTCAAACTGAATCTCACACTGGTTGAGAAATCCCCTGCAGAATCTTGGAGATCCGTCAAATTTTGCTGGCGTTGGAAGATGAAGACGTGGAGCAGAAATGGGTAAGGTGGGTGGGGTTATAGCTGGAGTCACTGTGGTTGACGCACCAGACGCGCCTGATCCACGGAGAGTTGTCTGAATCCCATCCAGCCGAGTAGAGAGATCCTGGAGACAGCGGATGATGTGGCCCTGTGCAGCCTCCTGATGTTCTAGTCGGGCTGCCAGTTCTTGCATCGGCCTGGCCGCTTGATCCTGGTCTCCGGCTGGATTCATTAGGTCAGTGCTTACTGTCACAACTGAGGGCCTGAGCTGACGGGAGGCAGCCTCAGTTGTAGGGGCTGAGATGTACCGGAACCTGGGAGGTTGTATCAGACCCCTGGACATGTAAGTAACATGAATAATAACTACCCTAAGGCGTGACCACGACAACTTGGATAAAAGTCAATGATGTTTATTATGACAACTCCGCAACACAGCAGCAGTAAAAGAAAACGTAAAAGTCAGCAAAGAATAAATACAGTTCCTGGGTACTACAGGATGGCAGGAGCCACAGGGCACTGGTAGTGTGAGATAGTTCTTATGATCTTCTAGATGGAAAGTCCTTACCAGGCCCGACTGTAGCAATGGAGATAACCCAGGATTGTGCCAGCTGGTGTTCCAGGAAAAGCTGGGTTGCTGAAGATAAAACAGCTGCTGTGGATACTGGCTGGAACCAGACTGTTGTTAGCACGGAGTGGATACTGGCTGGAACCAGTTAAATAATAAATGAACTTGGGAGCGATGAAATATGAACTGAAATGTAGAACTTGAGAGCGGAGAAATAATAATACCGGTGGAGAGTGGTAAAGTGTAGAAAGGACACCGGCCCTTTAAGGGAAGCTGTACTCTGCTGGAAGCTGAGCTGGAAGCAGGTAATGTTGTAGCTGGAAACAGATGAATCCACAATGGATTGGAGAGTCAGGCTACACCGCAGGTGGAATGCTGGTGCGGGTCTCTATGGTGGAAGTCTTGAGACAGGAGCTGGAACCTGGAAGACAATCACAGGAGAGAGACAAACAGGAACTAGGTTTGACAACCAAAGCACTGACGCCTTCCTTGCTCAGGCACAGTGTATTTATACCTGCAGCAAGGAAGGGATTGGCTAGGCAATTATGCAGATTATCAATACTGAGAACAGATTGGTGGAAATGATCAGCTGACAGAATCCAAGATGGCTGCGCCCATGCAGACACTTGGAGGGAAGTTTGGTTTGTAATCCATGTGGTAATGAAAACAGTAATGGCGGCGCCGGCCACCGGAGACAGGAGGCGCCAGGCTGACAGATGCACATCCAACCACGCGGACACAGCGGAGGCCGCGGCTGACGTAATCGCCACTCAGACACTCTGCATGCAGAAGTTCAGGGACGGCGGCGGAGGCCGCGGGAGACGCCATGCCAGGTGTAATATGGCGTTTACTGTGACAGCGTCCCAGAGTGACAGGAGAGGATACAGGAATGTACACATCAGGATAACAGATGGGATCCGGTCCTGGAGCGCTGAGCCAGCCTTAGGAGGCATCTGATGGGTAAGAAATGGCGTCCAGATACCCGGATCGTGACAGACGGTTTTCTATACCTCGCAGATTTAAGTCTCGTTACCCGTTTCCAGAGTCTTTGACAGCTACATGGGAGAATCCGCCATTGGTGGATTCGTCTGTGTCTAAACTTACAAAGAAATTAACCATACCAGTACCAACTGCTACTACGCTTAAAGACCCTTCAGACCGTAAAATAGAAGCTATGCTAAAGTCCATGTATATAGCAGCAGGAGTGTTGCTTAGACCTGGGTTGGTTGGCATTTGGGTAACTAAGGCGCTAATAGTATGGATAACAGAACTCAAGTCTGCCCTACGTGACGATCACCTTATACTTCTCGCTGATCAAATCTGGGAAGCTGCTGATTATCTATGTACAGCTTCTACTGACGTCTGTCAGCTCACTTCAGAGGTATAGAGGCGTTGCCTTACGGTGGCGAGAAGTTGTTTGGTCCTGAATTGGACAAATGGATTTCTGAGGCCACGGGAGGAAAGTCTGTTTTCCTACCATTGCCTCCAACGGTACCTAGACGGAAATACTCTGGCCCGGCGTTCAAATCCTTTAGACCTCAGACCTTTCGAGGCCGTGGTAGAGGAACAGCCACGCCTGGTAGACGCGGTCGAGGACGTGGTTTCCAACAAACCAACACCAGTCATCAGGACGCTAAGGTCACCGACAAGCCAGTGGCATGGCGGGCTCCCAGCCCATCTCGGATCTCCAATTGTGAGAGCACGCCTTCAGACGTTCCATTTGGCGTGGTTCCAGACATCCACAGATGGGTGGATCCGCAATTTAGTGTTAAAAGGTTACAAAATAGAGTACGACTGTCTCCCGCCACTGCGGTTTTTCAAGACAGGACTGCCTCTGTCGGACGACAAGAGGGCGGTTCTGCAAATTGCATTCCGTCCCTGCTGGGTTCAGCAGTTTTGATTCCGGTCCCTGTACACCAACAAGGTCAGGGTTATTATTATAGTCTGTTTGTGGTACCAAAGCCGGATGGCTCCGTCAGGCCAATATTGAACTTAAAAGGTCTCACTCAGTACGTCACTCACTACAGATTCAAAATGGAATCTCTGCGGTCGGTAATTGCAGGTTTAGAGCCACAGGAATTCATGATTGCGCTAGATCTCAAGGATTCGTACTTACACATTCCGATTTGGCCACCTCATCAGAGGTTCTTGCGTTTTGCGATACGGCAGAACCATTACCAGTTTCAGGCTCTACCGTTTGGCCTCTCGTCAGCGCCTTGGGTATTTACCAAGGTGATGTCTGTGATGATAGCTCATCTCAGATCCCTGGGACTGATGATCGTTCCGTACTTGGACGATCTGCTCATCAAAGCTCCGTCTCAACAGATGCTCCTCCAACATGCGTTGCTAACGTACAATGTACTAGTACAGCACGGTTGGATTGTCAACTTCAAGAAATCACATCTAATTCCGTATCAACGACTTCAATTCCTAGGTATGATTCTCGATACGGTAAATCAATAAATTTATCTGCCAGAACAGAAAGTACAGATTATTCGTCATCTGGTACAATAAGTGCTCAAGCCACGCACAGTCTCGGTACATTTGTGCATTCGCCTCTTAGGCACAATGGTGGCGGCTTTCGAATCGCTTCAGTTCGGAAGATTTCACTCACGTCCTTTTCAACTGGATGTGCTCGCACAGTGGTCGGGCTCGCATCTGCAAATTCACCACAGGGTGAGGTTGTCGCCAAGAGCAAGGGTGTCTCTACTCTGGTGGCTCAAGGAACACAATTTAACCACAGGGAAACTATTCGGCGGATGGAATTGGATAATTCTAACGACGGACGCGAGTCTCAGAGGTTGGGGAGCTGTAGTTCAAAATTGTCAACTCCAGGGTCTCTGGGCGGATCACGAAAGATTGCTGTCTATAAATGTCCTGGAACTCCGCGCAATTTACAATGCACTACGGCAAGCAGTACACATGCTTCGATCTCAGACTGTCCAAGTGCAGTCAGACAACGCAACGGCAGTCGCATACATCAACAAACAAGGAGGAACAAAGAGCCGCATGGCAATGCGGGAAGTAGCTCGAATCCTCAATTGGGCAGAATATCACCAGGTGATATTGTCGGCGGTGTTCATTCCGGGAGTGGACAACTGGGAGGCGGATTATCTCAGCCGTCGGGATTTTCATCCAGGAGAATGGGCATTAAATCCAGAGGTGTTTCACATGTTGGTTCAGAGGTGGGGTTACCCTCAGGTGGACCTGATGGCGTCTCACCACAATCACCAAACGCCCCAGTATGTGTCCAGAACGCGAGATCCAGCGGGCAGTGGCGGTGGATGCTCTCACAATCGCGTGGCCGTACGGCCTCGTGTATTTGTTTCCACCGTTTCTGCTGCTCCCTCTGTTGCTAAAACGGATCAAAAGAGAGTCCGCCACAGTCATACTAGTGGCGCCTCATTGGCTTCGGGGAGCTTGGTTCTCGGATCTCCGCAGACTACTCGCAGACGATCCTTGGCCGCTCCCACTACGTCCGGACCTGTTACAACAGGGTCCGTTCCTTTACCCCGATTTAGCGCGGCTGCGTTTGACAGGGTGGCTGTTGAGACCGCCCTCTTACGAAGAGAGGGCGTTCCAGAATCGGTTATACCAACCATGTTACGAGCTAGGAAGCCTGTTACGGCAGCTCATTATTACAGAATTTGGCGTGCCTATATAGGTTGGTGTGAAGCTCGGAAGTTTCCGACTTCATCTTTCAAGTTATCCCGTCTTTTGTTATTTCTACAGACGGGGTTAGATGGAGGTCTGCGTGTATCTACACTTAAGGTGCAGGTATCTGCTTTGTCAAATTACTTTCAAAGACGATTGGCTCTATTGCCGTCTGTACACACTTTTCTGCAAGGTGTCCTCAGAGTACAGCCTCCATTCATTCCACCTACAGCGCCATGGGACTTGAATCTGGTTTTAGATTTCTTACAGTCTTCATATTTTGAACCCTTACAACAAGTTGATATTAAGTTTCTCACTTGGAAAACAATTTTTCTACTAGCCTTGGCTTCGGCAAGGCGTGTTTCAGATTTGGGTGCCTTGTCATGCAAGCCACCGTATTTGGTGTTTCATGATGACAGAGCGGAACTTCGGACGAATCCCGCTTTCCTACCAAAGGTAGTGTTATCTTTTCACATCAATCAACCAATAGTAGTTCCTGTGTTAACAGAGGATTCTGGAACTTTGGATGTGGTGCGCGCACTACGCGTTTATGTATCCCGAACGTCTACAGTTCGTAAGACGGATACGTTGTTTGTTCTCTATGATGCTGCCAAGATGGGTTGGCCAGCTTCTGAGCAGACCTTATCCAGATGGATTAAATTGACCATACGTCAGGCTTACCTTCATGCTAGGTTACAGCCGCCTACATCAGTAACAGCTCATTCTAACGTTCTGTGGGAACTTCATGGGCAGCTGGTCGTGGGGCTTCTACGACGCAGCTTTGCCGTGCGGCTACGTGGTCATCAGTGCACACGTTTGTGCGCTTTTACAAGTTTGATACGTTTGCGGCATCAGCATCTAGCTTTGGCCGCCTAGTGTTACAGGTGCCAAACAGCTCTCCCGCCCACGGGGGAAGCTTTGGTACGTCCCGTGAGTACTCCAGTGACCCCTAGTGGATGAAAAAGAAAATAGGATTTTGGTACTTACCAGGTAAATCCTTTTCTTTGAATCCATAGGGGGCACTGGACGCCCACCCAGAGCAGTTTTACCTGCTTTGTGGTAAGTTCAGGGGATCTTATGGTAACACATTCTCACCGACTGGTTCAAATTTTCAAGTTCTATCGGTTATGGTGTCAACTGTTTAGTTGTCAGTAACGTTATGTGTCAACTTTATTGTTGTCCGTTATGTTATATGTAATTCTCCATTGTCAACCTCTCTAGCTCCTGTTCGGCTCAGTAAAAAACACTGAGGTACTCTGGGATATGGAGGGGAGGAGAGTTCTAAATTTAAATATTCAGTGCCCTGTTCCTATGGAGGCCGTCCATATCCCAAGAGTACTCCAGTGCCCCCTATGGATTCAAAGAAAAGGATTTACCTGGTAAGTACCAAAATCCTATTTTTGCCAGTGAGAGTAAGGATTTATCATGCCCCTCAGAGCGCCCCCCCCCCCCCCCCCCCCCCGCGCGCGCCCTGCACTCTGTGCGGAGAGACATCTTATTGCGCAGCGTCACAAGCTGCGCTGGTACCTTTATGCCGCCATGATGACCGAAGGGCCCCTCTCTGCAGGTCTCCGGTAAAAACTCACCAGCCTTCTGACTTCTGGCTCTGTTAGGGGGTGGCGGCAGTGCTGTGGGAGTGAACGCTGGCCAGGCTTGAGCTGTGTTCAGTACCCTTCAGGAGCTAATGGTGTCCTGTCAGCGGAAGCAGAGCCATTAAACTAACTGAGAAGTTGGTTCCTACTCCCCCCCTAAGTCCCACGAAGCAGGGAGACTGTTGCCAGCAGCTTCCCTGTAAAATAAAAAACCTAACAAAGTCTTTTCCAGCAGAACTCTGTAGAGCTCCACTGGTGTGCATCCAGTCTCCCGGGCACATTTACTAAACTGGGGTCTGGAGGAGGGGCATAGAGGGAGGAGCCATATCACACTATTGAAAAGTCTTAAAGTGCCGAAGGCTCGGAACCGTCTATACCCCATGGTACTAAAATGGACCCCAGCATCGTAAGAGAAATATATCTTGATAAACTCTTTTCTTTTCAAATACCGGGCTCAGTCTGGAATACAACAGAACCACTTCAGCATGAAATACATTTACTGCTGGAGTCCTTATGAATAAAAGGAGTATACTGCTGGACTTTGTATGGAGGGAAATTTCATGAATTTCTTTATACATTCAGGAACCTAATTATGTGAAATAGGACGGAGCTGTGAATGTAATCAGGGGTTGCCGCTAGTAACGACAGATGCCATCCCAGAGCAGGCTGCCCTGCACCAGAGTACTTCCCTTTACCTCCTCCAGTTTCATTTATCATCCGGTGTTTATCCCAGAGGCGCCTCGTTACCGGACATATACCTGGTAACACAGAGATAACGCTGTACCGGTACCTCATACATGGGGGGCTTCTATTCACTGTATTGTCTACATCACTTATTTTCCCTGGCACCTCTATGGGGTGCGAGGTGAATTGGGCGATATTGGTGGTCTTGAAGTTCCGGCTGCTCCAACTGCGCCCTGACTACACTTCTCAGATGTTGCGTCTTATAAAATCCCCCCCACCCCCATAATACGTTGCTTTTGTCGGCTGCTTGGGATGGTTTCTTGTGAATACTGTGCTGGATCCAGCCCCTGCTGTTCACTATTTAGAATGTTACAGGGTCCTGAAACATAAAGGGTGCGGGTGTACTGTGGGGAGAGGGCCAGCTGCAGGTGTACTCTGGGGAGAGGGCCAGCTGCAGGTGTACTCTGGGGAGAGGCCCAGCTGCGGGTGTACTCTGGGGAGAGGGCCAGCTGCGGGTGTACTCTGGGGAGAGGCCCAGCTGCGGGTGTACTCTGGGGAGAGGGCCAGCTGCAGGTGTACTCTGGGGAGAGGGCCAGCTGCAGGTGTACTCTGGGGAGAGGCCCAGCTGCAGGTGTACTCTGGGGAGAGGGCCAGCTGCATGTGTACTCTGGGGAGAGGCCCAGCTGCGGGTTACTCTGGGCAGAGGGCCAGCTGCGGGTGTACTCTGGGGAGAGGGCCAGCTGCGGGTGTACTCTGGGGAGAGGGCCAGCTGCAGGTGTACTCTGGGGAGAGGGCCAGCTGCATGTGTACTCTGGGGAGAGGCCCAGCTGCGGGTTACTCTGGGGAGAGGGCCAGCTGCAGGTGTACTCTGGGGAGAGGGCCAGCTGCAGGTGTACTCTGGGGAGAGGGCCAGCTGCAGGTGTACTCTGGGGAGAGGCCCAGCTGCGGGTTACTCTGGGGAGAGGGCCAGCTGCGGGTGTACTCTGGGGAGAGGGCCAGCTGCGGGTGTACTCTGGGGAGAGGGCCAGCTGCGGGTGTACTCTGGGGAGAGGGCCAGCTGCGGGTGTACTCTGGGGAGAGGGCCAGCTGCATGTGTACTCTGGGGAGAGGGCCAGCTGCGGGTTACTCTGGGGAGAGGGCCAGCTGCAGGTGTACTCTGGGGAGAGGGCCAGCTGCAGGTGTACTCTGGGGAGAGGCCCAGCTGCAGGTGTACTCTGGGGAGAGGGCCAGCTGCAGGTGTACTCTTGGGAGAGGCCCAGCTGCGGGTGTACTCTGGGGAGAGGGCCAGCTGCGGGTGTACTCTGGGGAGAGGGCCAGCTGCGGGTGTACTCTGGGGAGAGGGCCAGCTGCGGGTGTACTCTGGGGAGAGGGCCAGCTGCGGGTGTACTCTGGGGAGAGGGCCAGCTGCAGGTGTACTCTGGGGAGAGGGCCAGCTGCGGGTGTACTCTGGGGAGAGGGCCAGCTGCGGGTGTACTCTGGGGAGAGGCCCAGCTGCGGGTGTACTCTGGGGAGAGGCCCAGCTGCGGGTGTACTCTGGGGAGAGGCCCAGCTGCGGGTGTACTCTGGGGAGAGGCCCAGCTGCGGGTGTACTCTGTGGAGAGGCCCAGCTGCGGGTGTACTCTGGGGAGAGGCCCAGCTGCGGGTGTACTCTGGGGAGAGGCCCAGCTGCGGGTGTACTCTGGGGAGAGGGCCAGCTGCGGGTGTACTCTGGGGAGAGGGCCAGCTGCGGGTGTACTCTGGGGAGAGGGCCAGCTGCGGGTGTACTCTGGGGAGAGGGCCAGCTGCGGGTGTACTCTGGGGAGAGGGCCAGCTGCGGGTGTACTCTGGGGAGAGGGCCAGCTGCGGGTGTACTCTGGGGAGAGGCCCAGCTGCATGTGTACTCTGGGGAGAGGGCCAGCTGCATGTGTACTCTGGGGAGAGGGCCAGCTGCATGTGTACTCTGGGGAGAGGGCCAGCTGCATGTGTACTCTGGGGAGAGGCCCAGCTGCGGGTTACTCTGGGGAGAGGGCCAGCTGCGGGTGTACTCTGGGGAGAGGGCCAGCTGCGGGTGTACTCTGGGGAGAGGGCCAGCTGCGGGTGTACTGTGGGGCGAGGCCCAGCTGCGGGTGTACTCTGGGGAGAGGCCCAGCTGCAGGTGTACTGTGGGGAGAGGGCCAGCTGCGGGTATACTCTGGGGAGAGGGCCAGCTGCGGGTGTACTCTGGGGAGAGGGCCAGCTGCGGGTTACTCTGGGGAGAGGGCCAGCTGCTGGTGTACTCTGGGGAGAAGCCCAGCTGCGGGTGTACTCTGGGGAGAGGGCCAGCTGCGGGTGTACTCTGGGGAGAGGGCCAGCTGCGGGTGTACTCTGGGGAGAGGGCCAGCTGCGGGTGTACTCTGGGGAGAGGGCCAGCTGCAGGTGTACTCTGGGGAGAGGCCCAGCTGCGGGTGTACTCTGGGGAGAGGGCCAGCTGCGGGTGTACTCTGGGGAGAGGGCCAGCTGCGGGTGTACTCTGGGGAGAGGGCCAGCTGCGGGTGTACTCTGGGGAGAGGGCCAGCTGCGGGTGTACTCTGGGGAGAGGGCCAGCTGCGGGTGTACTCTGGGGAGAGGGCCAGCTGCGGGTGTACTCTGGGGAGAGGGACAGCTGTGGGTGTACTCTGGGGAGAGGGCCAGCTGCGGGTGTACTGTGGGGAGAGGGCCAGCTGCGGGTTACTCTGGGGAGAGGCCCAGCTGCAGGTGTACTGTGGGGAGAGGGCCAGCTGCAGGTGTACTCTGGGGAGAGGCCCAGCTGCGGGTTACTCTGGGGAGAGGGCCAGCTGCAGGTGTACTGTGGGGAGAGGCCCAGCTGCGGGTGTACTCTGGGGAGAGGCCCAGCTGCGGGTGTACTCTGGGGAGAGGCCCAGCTGCGGGTGTACTTTGGGGAGAGGGCCAGCTGCGGGTGTACTCTGGGGAGAGGCCCAGCTGCGGGTGTACTCTGGGGAGAGGCCCAGCTGCGGGTGTACTCTGGGGAGAGGCCCAGCTGCGGGTGTACTCTGGGGAGAGGCCCAGCTGCAGGTGTACTCTGGGGAGAGGCCCAGCTGCAGGTGTACTGTGGGGAGAGGGCCAGCTGCGGGTTACTCTGGGGAGAGCCCAGCTGCAGGTGGGCTCTGGGGAGAGGGCCAGCTGCAGGTGGGCTCTGGGGAGAGGGCCAGCTGCAGGTGGGCTCTGGGGAGAGGGCCAGCTGCATGTGTACTCTGGGGAGAGGCCCAGCTGCGGGTTACTCTGGGGAGAGGGCCAGCTGCAGGTGGGCTCTGGGGAGAGGGCCAGCTGCATGTGTACTCTGGGGAGAGGCCCAGCTGCGGGTTACTCTGGGGAGAGGGCCAGCTGCAGGTGGGCTCTGGGGAGAGGCCCAGCTACAGGTGTACTGTGGGGAGAGGGCCAGCTGCGGGTTACTCTGGGGAGAGGGCCAGCTGCGGGTGTACTCTGGGGAGAGGGCCAGCTGCGGGTGTACTCTGGGGAGAGGCCCAGCTGCGGGTGTACTCTGGGGAGAGGCCCAGCTGCGGGTGTACTCTGGGGAGAGGGCCAGCTGCAGGTGTACTCTGGGGAGAGGGCCAGCTGCGGGTTACTCTGGGGAGAGGGCCAGCTGCGGGTTACTCTGGGGAGAGGGCCAGCTGCGGGTTACTCTGGGGAGAGGGCCAGCTGCGGGTTACTCTGGGGAGAGGGCCAGCTGCTGGTGTACTCTGGGGAGAGGGCCAGCAGCAGGTGTACTCTGGGGAGAGGGCCAGCTACAGGTGTACTCTGGGGTGAGGCCCAGCTGCGGGTTACTCTGGGGAGAGGGCCAGCTGCAGGTGTACTCTGGGGAGAGGGCCAGCTGCGGGTGTACTGTGGGGAGAGGGCCAGCTGCGGGTGTACTCTGGGGAGAGGGCCAGCTGCGGGTGTACTCTGGGGAGAGGCCCAGCTGCGGGTGTACTCTGGGGAGAGGCCCAGCTGCGGGTGTACTCTGGGGAGAGGGCCAGCTGCGGGTGTACTCTGGGGAGAGGGCCAGCTGCGGGTGTACTCTGGGGAGAGGGCCAGCTGCGGGTGTACTCTGGGGAGAGGGCCAGCTGCGGGTGTACTCTGGGGAGAGGGCCAGCTGCGGGTGTACTCTGGGGAGAGGCCCAGCTGCGGGTGTACTCTGGGGAGAGGCCCAGCTGCAGGTGTACTCTGGGGAGAGGGCCAGCTGCATGTGTACTCTGGGGAGAGGCCCAGCTGCGGGTTACTCTGGGGAGAGGGCTAGCTGCGGGTGTACTCTGGGGAGAGGGCCAGCTGCGGGTGTACTCTGGGGAGAGGGCCAGCTGCGGGTGTACTCTGGGGAGAGGGCCAGCTGCGGGTGTACTCTGGGGAGAGGGCCAGCTGCGGGTGTACTCTGGGGAGAGGGCCAGCTGCGGGTGTACTCTGGGGAGAGGGCCAGCTGCGGGTGTACTGTGGGGAGAGGGCCAGCTGCGGGTTACTCTGGGGAGAGGCCCAGCTGCGGGTGTACTCTGGGGAGAGGGCCAGCTGCATGTGTACTCTGGGGAGAGGCCCAGCTGCGGGTTACTCTGGGGAGAGGGCCAGCTGCGGGTGTACTCTGGGGAGAGGGCCAGCTGCGGGTGTACTCTGGGGAGAATGCCAGCTGCGGGTGTACTCTGGGGAGAGGGCCAGCTGCGGGTGTACTCTGGGGAGAGGGCCAGCTGCAGGTGTACTGTGGGGCGAGGCCCAGCTGCGGGTGTACTCTGGGGAGAGGCCCAGCTGCAGGTGTACTGTGGGGAGAGGGCCAGCTGCGGGTATACTCTGGGGAGAGGGCCAGCTGCAGGTTACTCTGGGGAGAGGGCCAGCTGCAGGTGTACTGTGGGGAGAGGGCCAGCTGCAGGTGTACTCTGGGGAGAGGCCCAGCTGCGGTTACTCTGGGGAGAGGGCCAGCTGCAGGTGTACTGTGGGGAGAGGGCCAGCTGCGGGTGTACTCTGGGGAGAGGGCCAGCTGCGGGTGTACTCTGGGGAGAGGGCCAGCTGCGGGTGTACTCTGGGGAGAGGGCCAGCTGCAGGTGTACTCTGGGGAGAGGGCCAGCTGCGGGTTACTCTGGGGAGAGGGCCAGCTGCGGGTTACTCTGGGGAGAGGGCCAGCTGCAGGTGTACTCTGGGGAGAGGGCCAGCTGCAGGTGTACTCTGGGGAGAGGGCCAGCTGCAGGTGTACTCTGGGGAGAGGCCCAGCTGCGGGTTACTTTGGGGAGAGGGCCAGCTGCAGGTGTACTTTGGGGAGAGGGCCAGCTGCGGGTGTACTGTGGGGAGAGGGCCAGCTGCGGGTGTACTCTGGGGAGAGGGCCAGCTGCGGGTGTACTCTGGGGAGAGGGCCAGCTGCGGGTGTACTCTGGGGAGAGGCCCAGCTGCGGGTGTACTCTGGGGAGAGGGCCAGCTGCGGGTGTACTCTGGGGAGAGGGCCAGCTGCGGGTGTACTCTGGGGAGAGGGCCAGCTGCAGGTGTACTGTGGGGCGAGGCCCAGCTGCGGGTGTACTCTGGGGAGAGGCCCAGCTGCAGGTGTACTGTGGGGAGAGGGCCAGCTGCAGGTGTACTCTGGGGAGAGGGCCAGCTGCGGGTGTACTCTGGGGAGAGGGCCAGCTGCGGGTTACTCTGGGGAGAGGGCCAGCTGCAGGTGTACTGTGGGGAGAGGGCCAGCTGCAGGTGTACTGTGGGGAGAGGGCCAGCTGCAGGTGTACTCTGGGGAGAGGCCCAGCTGCGGGTGTACTCTGGGGAGAGGGCCAGCTGCAGGTGTACTGTGGGGAGAGGCCCAGCTGCGGGTGTACTCTGGGGAGAGGCCCAGCTGCAGGTGTACTGTGGGGAGAGGGCCAGCTGCGGGTGTACTCTGGGGAGAAGGCCAGCTGCGGGTTACTCTGGGGAGAGGGCCAGCTGCGGGTGTACTCTGGGGAGAGGGCCAGCTGCAGGGTTCTCTGGGGAGAGGGCCAGCTGCGGGTTACTCTGGGGAGAGGGCCAGCTGCGGGTGTACTCTGGGGAGAGGGCCAGCTGCGGGTTACTCTGGGGAGAGGGCCAGCTGCGGGTGTACTCTGGGGAGAGGCCCAGCTGCGGGTGTACTCTGGGGAGAGGCCCAGCTGCAGGTGTACTCTGGGGAGAGGCCCAGCTGCGGGTGTACTCTGGGGAGAGGCCCAGCTGCAGGTGTACTCTGGGGAGAGGCCCAGCTGCAGGTGTACTCTGGGGAGAGGGCCAGCTGCGGGTTACTCTGGGGAGAGCCCAGCTGCAGGTGGGCTCTGGGGAGAGGGCCAGCTGCAGGTGGGCTCTGGGGAGAGGGCCAGCTGCAGGTGGGCTCTGGGGAGAGGGCCAGCTGCAGGTGGGCTCTGGGGAGAGGGCCAGCTGCAGGTGTACTGTGGGGAGAGGGCCAGCTGCGGGTGTACTCTGGGGAGAGGCCCAGCTGCGGGTGTACTCTGGGGAGAGGGCCAGTAAAGAAAACTCTGGTCACTCTTGTTGTCCTGTTTACTTGTTGGCAATATACTGTAGTAACTATTTCTTGTCTCTTTTGACCATAGTTCAATGTACACCCCATCATCCTTTGGGAATGGAAGCACCACCAGCACATTGGTGAGTTCTCCAGCAATGTCGTGTCGGCTGAGTGTCGGAGAATGCTTCGGAAAAGAAGCCGATTCTCACTTAAACAGCACCAGTAACTTGGCCAAACTCCTCCAGGAACAAGGGATTTCTGCTAAGGTCAACAGCCCCCTGCCCCCAGAGAAGCCGCCACGTCCGCAGAACTTGCTCCTCCCTTCCACTCCGCCCAATTCCCCGTCCCGTTCTCCATGTTCTTCTCCTCTGAATTTTGAATCAAGAGCGAATTCCTCTGAAACCTTCCTGGCGGTTTCCAGGCCGGCTGAGAGCTTTCTTCAGGAAATGTATGGGTTAAAGTCAGCTCGGAACCAGGCGGACTTAGGGCAGCTGAAGATGAATTTGGTGGAGCGGTTAAAGCGCCTAGGAATTGCAAGAGTTGTCAAACAACCACAGGCAAGTGGCGAAATGCAGGTGCCAGCGCCAAGCGGCGGGCTAAGGCGGCAAGAATCGATGTTTGTGGCAACAAGCAGCAGCCTCCTGGGTGGTCTGAGAAGGAACCAGAGTCTTCCGACTATTATTGGGGGACTTGCACCTCCAGCCTGCACCTCTTCTCCAAAAATGGGTAGCTTAAAAGAAGACTGAGAACGAGAGCAATGTAAATTCTTAGTGCGATGAAGGAGTTATAGAGTATGTTCTGTACAGGGATAGTTACTGGAGGTACCGGCATGTTGAGAAGGTGATAGAGCAGGTGGCTTCTGAATGCTAGGTGTATAAAGCATTGAGATCTCGCTGTGGGTAAGTGAGATCTAGTTAAAGGACTTTGAAAGTTTTATTGAAAGTCTAAAGGAAGGAGAATCCAGATGTGGACACGTGGGATGTCAGAGGGGAACAGTTCTGCAGGGTTTCTTCTAGGAACCAAATCGCACTAAGAATATGTACCGTGGGTTTGTCATTGGTGGAGTCACTTGGAAAGCAGAACGGTCCTCCTGCAGACTCTGGGAGAACGCTGGTCGCCGCTGGGACTCATTTACCGCTAATCTGCTGAATAAGTCGCCACACACCGCCCAGCCGCGTGTAGGAGATTCGCACTAAAGATCATTTAACCAAAAGCTACAAATGTTACCTACAGTGTTACACATTTCCAGGATCAAAAAGTTGAAGTGTACATAGCATTGGGAGTTATATAAATATAAGGCATTTACCCCCTATAATAAGATCTGTAAGCTACAAGAAGCCAATATCCGCAAGAGTCTAGAAACAAAACTTTTGTAACGTCCGGCTGAGTTACCATTCGATGCCCTGAAAATGTGGGGACTTCTTACCTTACATAGTTATTTACTATTACAAACATGTTAGAGATCTGTACAATGTTATTGTGCAATATTACCCGCATACCTCCGCCCTACAGGGTTTATGGAAAAGCCTGCGCCTAAGCCCAGCCGTGTCACATCTCCAACCGTGAGGCGACCGCGCCAAAGTCATTTGTCTTTAGAAGCGTACTATAAAAGCGCCAGAATACTCCAGCGTGTGTTGTAGGGCTGTAGCGCAGTCGGTGATGAATAACCGCGGCGAGCTCTATCGCCGGCTGATGGGCGTTTTAATGTGACTGTAGATTGTTATTTGTGGAGGAGGAAGGATTTGTTTTCCGTATAAAACCTAAAAAGCACAAACTTTGTAAAGGATGATGGAAGTTTTTATATCGTGGGAAAGCTGGAAAAGGAATATTTATGTGAGGGGAAGACACTGTGGATCCGAGAAATGGCCGCATCCCTATAAGACGATTCCCTGTGTATAGTGTCCGTGTAACAAGGTGTGCTGTTACTAATCTGCGGCATCCATAGTTTGGTTCTATATATCAAAACTGTCAGTGTAAATAGTAACCAGATGTATAACATTCTTTGTTGGATAATCTAGAAGTAATATTTTACTGATCCTTTCTTCCGCTGGGTGATAAGTGTTGCGGTATTGTGTTTGCGCTACCCCAGGTTCCACTCGCACAGTATATACCTCCCCCCTGTGTGTTGTGTTTCGTGCAGCCTAGCCCGGTTTATTTTAGCAACCACTAGATGTTTTATATATAGCGCAGTAATACAGTTTCCCATGTTTCCTCAGATGGGCATAAAATGCTTTTTATTGCAGGGTAATGGTCACCGCTCCCAGGGTGTAGGTAATACCCACAACACAGCGCCCTGGTGCAGGCACTTATGGAATGGTCAGATAATTCCTAGGAGGGCGTCAGTCCCGCCTGGGAGATAGATGAAGTGGATATCCTGTGCCGTCTTATCATTCTCGCCGTCTGACCGAGGCGCAGGGGCTGCCGGCTCTGCTTTGTATATACACCGTCCACTTATTGGAGAAACAAGTGCAAATAACCTTGGTGCCAATGTCAAACGAAAACCTTTATTTTGCAAACTGAGCTTGTTGCACTAGTGTGCATTGTGAGTGTTACGTTGTTGTGTTTTAGTGTTGTGGCCGCTTAGTGGTGCCAGTTCTGTGGCCGTGGCGGAGCTGATCAGGGATAATAGTGCCAGCATCAGTTACAGGATCGCGTCCGATGAGACCTGGAGACGACCACAGACAGTCAGACGCTGACTGATAGCAATCCCCTCCCGACTGCCAGGCAATGAGCCAGCACAGAGTACATCCAGGGCTCGCTTCCCGGCTGGGGATCATATATAAACAGATTCATTGTATATTTGTACTGTAATGACTGAAGCACGAGCTGCATCTTCTCTTCCAAGAGTCGCAGTAATTCCCCCTTTAGGGTCTGTTATGCAGGCGCTGACGCTGTCATTAGAGGCTTCCCGTTATTACACAGCGTGGGCGGCGAGAGCTGATAGTAACCGGTGACATCACTGACGTCGGGATCAGGGACTGACAATTAGCTGCAATATTTGCACAGATCCGCGACGATCCGTTTGCTTTGATCTTGTACAAATTAGGCTCTGCGTCTGTCGCTGCGAGGGTCTCTGTATATCCTTCCCGTCTGAATATTTGTCTCTATGTGATAGGGTCACTATTCCGGGGCTGCGCTGTACAGTTTCCATCCTCTGTACATGTTCGTGCTACAGATCTGCAGCCGTCACTTTACAACTAGATGACGCTACTGAGTGTGTGAGATTCAGTGCAGAGTACAGCGCTCTGCTTCCCCGTATATATCTGTACGGTGCACGTTGCGCAGTCAGCGGTTTGGCGCTGCAGAATTATCCTGTGCCAGTCCACTTAAAAAAACAAAGTAAAAATCTTGAAGGAAAAAAAAAGCCCTGCATCAAAGTCTTTGGAAGAAAAACTGATTTTATGTTTTATATATTTATATATATATATATATATATATATATATATATATATATAAGACATATGTATATGTGTATTCCTTTTGTGTGTGTATGTGTATATATATATATATATATATTATATGTATGTGCTTTTGCATATATATATATATCCTACCTTGTTTTTATGTTTCCACCAATAAACCTTTTGGACCTTTGTACTTTTTATCTGGTGTGGCGTTAATCATTTAAATTTGTGTTTATAACACGTAACAAATGTGTTTTACAAATGGATTTAATAGTATGGTGTGGCCGGGGAACAGGTCAAGATGGCGGCCATGGCACTGAGGGGGGACAATCAGCGCTGAGGCACCACTTGTACAGGACTGCAGCCTGGAACGCTTAGACCCAGGCTGCAGCGAAAGGCTGGCCTCTACATGGGGGTATGTATGTATGTGTATATATGTGTGTATATATATATATATATATACAATCTTTGCAATGTCCGGCTCTCATTTAATGCTTCCCATCTGCGCCGGGTGCCCGCATGTATAATGAAGTGAATACAGAGGTAGAAATATGCAGCACTCCTGGCGTCTTGACAAATCACTCTTGTGTAGCACAGTCGTATGGCAACGTTTCAGTGCCGTTTATTGTGGCACTTTCGTCAGGTATTACAAAGCATTAAAACAGACACTTACCTAATTACCCCCATGCACCAGTGAGAAGACGCTGCTCCGTTGGCGGGACCGGTTCCCGGATGGGCGGCGCATAGCGCGTGATGTCATCAGCCGATGCGTCATAGCCGTGCTCCCCATCACCATGGCTACCAGAATACAACAACAAGAGAACATATCGTATAATAACAATGTTCGTTTACGTTAAATAACTACTCACATTGCATTTTAACTTAACGCTCCTAATAAACACATACTAGCAACACAATGTAAGTGATAAAATGGCCAGGCTGGATCACCTAAATATGACGAACATGGGCTATTGTTATCAACCAACCTAGAGGGGGAACTGCATTCAATACCACATAATAACATGCAAGCAGGCCATTACAGAAAAGAGTTTAATCCCAAGTGATCATTAAGACCCTTGGGGTGTAAAGTTCCTAACTGATGAATCCAGCGTGTTTCTAAACGTAGCAGCCTAAGACCTCGGTTCCCTCCCCTCAAAGATTGGGGAACATGGTCTATCATACGGTATCGTAAAGACACCAAAGGGTGTCTGGCTGTTAGAAAATGTCTAGCGACCGGTTGGTCGCTCTGGCCTGTAGTAATGGCCGCCTTGATGGCCGATCTGTGGGCTGCCATACGTTCCTTGAACATGCGTTCGGTCTTCTCAACGTATGACAGCCCACAGGGGCACACCAACTGGTAGACCACATACCTGGAGGAACATGGTAATCGGTACTTGATAAAAATGGGCCTACCGGTAAGGGGATGTGGGAATTGATCCCCAGGGATAAGGAATTGGCAAGTGGTACAGGTGCATCTGATACACCCCTTTCTGCTGCTAAGAAAAGTTGTGGTGTCACGAGTACTTGTTATATCAGCCTTAACCAATATATCTCGTAAATTACGATTTCTTGAATAACAGCACATGATTCTGGTGTCCTCCAGGGAAAGTCCAGTGTCTGACTGAACTACAGGCCACAAATTTTTTACTTTTTGCTGAATAACCCGACTTTGTTGGCTATACCGATTATATATATTATGCTGCTTTCACATCGCAAAACCTGCTTTTGAAATGGTTCTTTAAACGGTTCTTTAAACGGGTCTGAGCAGTTAAACCCCCTTCACATCGCATGTTGTAACCAGTATATTACCATTTCATTACCGTTTTGGTACCTTTCACACTGAACCCGTTTCACCCATACAAAACAGTGGTTGTCATTATAAATGTTTATTTCCTGCTTCTGCCTGGTGAGATCACACATGGAGACAGCCTATCACCTTCTGGGGCTTGCAAATACAGTTTCAGACCCTTTCACACTGCACAATGAAACGGGTCTGAAACGGGTAGGACCCTGCTTTTTTACCGTTTCAAAATACCAGTATTTTGAAAACGGTAAATTGAAGGTGACCCTTTCACATCGCAGCTCGAACCGTTTAGGAAGCCTTAAAAATCGGCAATTTACCGGGTTCAAGCTGCGGTGTGAAAGGGGTACTAGTGTGACTGCTTGAATGCATGTATAGCTCTGATGTGTAAGTGCACCTAGGTGTTGACATTTGGGAACAGTTCATGGGACATTCTCATCCAGCTAATAATTTGACCTAGCCCCAGCACGGGGGTAAGTGTCGATCAGCCGAGCACTCTCTGTGACATGCCCTCCGGGTGGGCTTATGCGTGTCTCTATGTAAAGTGTCCATTAGTTGAGATATAGTGTAGCGCTCAGTCCTAGCTTCTAGTTTTGCTGTCTAAGTGAAAGTAATACTTTCTGTGAGTGCGCTTAGGTTAATTATATTCAATAGATGTTTAAATCTCTCAAACGGTGTACAATATTCTGTGATATTGTACACCGTTTGAGAGATTTAAACATCTATTGAATATAATTAACCTAAGCGCACTCACAGAAAGTATTACTTTCACTTAGACAGCAAAACTAGAAGCTAGGACTGAGCGCTACACTATATCTCAATTATTTCTACAATCTGTAGTCCGGTCACCTACAAGTGTTAGCAGCTCGTCCACACATTTAGAATCTCAGTGCGCAGATAAACCCTACAATAGCAAAGTGTCCATTAGGTCTGGATGAAATTGAAATTCAAGTTTATTCACATTTGTGAAAGAGACGGTATGTTACATCAGACTGTTTTAGGAATGCACTCTGGTCTGGGATGTATATATGTGTATATGGAGGGGGAGCGGGACAATGATTTATCCGGTAGTTTCACTCATTTTGAAATGTTATCTGTATTTATTCATACTTTGTGAGATAACCTCGATTGGTTGAAAGGATCCAGGACGGAACTAGCGCCTGTGGTAGTGTGTGTAAGAACTGGGCCTATGACCCTGTGGAGATGGATCTCTCCGGCCGGAGAGGAGAGTATATACTGTGACATCAGGAATGATGAACTGCTGGAACATCTGTACGCTGTATTCCCCTGAAAGAGGGAAGAGTCTTCTGTAAGACTATTTGTGCAATAACATCTTCCTGCAAGACACCCGCCTTTCATCCTGCGACAAGCAGTCCTGTTCTCCGCCTGTCCTGGATTGAGCTCCGCCCTCTGCCAGCTACCGATGCAGGGCCTATGTCAATGGTCAGTACCCAGTGGGCGATCGCGGCGCCAGTCCGGAGGTGTGCCAGCAGCATGACTACGCATACACAGCAGTAAGCGGTATTCAGATGCCGGTGGCAGGAGCCGGAGCAGTAAAGTGGTTTCAGGGCCAGCGGTAGCACCTGGTGGTGGCAGCAACGTACCCACCCTCCGTGCAATGGGTGGAGTCGGTAACAGGCAGTTAGTGACCGTAAGAGGGAATCCCGATTGGCAAGGTCCCGTGAGACTGAAAGACCAGTCTGTGATTGCTTTGTGCGGGCAGCGAGGGCACATCCGGTCACATATGGCATCGTGCACTCCTTACTGGGGCCAATGTAAAGCTGGGTGCACACCTTACGGTTCTCTGTCAATTCTATCTGGTGTGAACGAAATCTGGTAAAGTACAGATGTGTCCTCGTACAGCTTGCCTCAATACGCCATGTGACGCCTGACGCGAGGGAGCCGACACGTGCCATGAGATGCTGCTGGCACCGGGCGTTTTCTTATCACCTTTTTATCCAAAAATTTATTTTAGTTGCAACACAATGCGACTAGGACGCACCAGAGACTGTGCCGATTAATCCGATGTGTGTTGTATATATCTGTGTGTGACGCTGTCTGTATATGAAGCACAGCGGAACCTGGCGTGGAATACCACCACGGCCGCTGCATTGTAGCACTTCTTATACAGGTAATATTACGCCCGATGCTAGCGGAGTCTGACGGGGCTTGGTGCGCGGAGAGTGGCTCTTTGGTGCGACTGCAGCAGTGATGTATAAGGACACATCTGTATGGGGGCAAATGGTAATTCACTATTTGCTCCAAACACAGAAATGGCCGTTCAGACATTTATCCGAACAAGCGCTTTGTCCTGATTCCGGCATTTTGGAGCAGATAGTCTTCTGTACATTACCAGATCGTCCTTCCAAAACTACAAAGAGAATTGTCCGCACAGAATCCTAGATTACAGCAATCATATATCCCTGTCCATATATAACCAGGTGGAGGTCCTGTATACTTGTATTATCTCAGGAGGAACAAAGCGCCAGTGTTATATGCCGTACAGTGTAACCCAGCACTGCCCTAATACACCCACTGTGTGCACAGGGACCATTGTCTAATAATTATATGTATTACCAATCCAAGCTTTTCCAATACAATTGCTACCTTGGCGTATAATACACCCAGCCCTGAGAATTATATGGCAATGTCTGATAAACGCAGCATCGGATGTTTGTGCGCAGCTAAATCCACAGCAGGCACGGGGAGTGCTTACATACACCCTATACGGATCTGCTATATCATTATGTATATATGAGATTACAATAAGAGAATAACTAAACATACTATACGCTCATCATTTTATAGTGAAATTGCGGCCATATATTTATATTCAGTCCTGTATATTATAATGAGCATATCAGGTGTGGCATTCAATGTATCACTACAATTCTGAGCTGTGAAGCCCCCCCCCCCCCACACACACACACACACCTGAAAGATCATCGGATTGATGCGCCCGATATCGATTTATCCTTAGTAAAAGTGCACTTCACTAATGATGCCGATCCGATGCGCGGTCCCGCGGGTCGTATGCTGGATCCTCTGGTCTTATGTGCCGCACATCAGGTGATCTATGTAGCGATGAGTCACAGGTCGTACGATAGATCGTTCGGTACTTTTCCTGACCTAACGATCTATCGTACTCCTGGAGCTGCCGGGGAAATTATAAGGACACTGGACGTCCTAATGTATGGCCGCCTTAAGAAACAGAATCTGGATTACGCTGTGTATATGGACAGTCTGGCGCAACATAACTTCTATTTACTCAGTGATACATACGGCTGCAGAACAATATGGAAACACTTGCACATGTGTATATTATGCGTGTGGGAAACCTATGACTATTAGAGAATAAGATATTAATAAATACAGCGTTCTAATGGGACCTTGTAGTAAGAGTCAATATAAACATTCTAATACTTTGCATTAATATAATATACATCAGAATGACTGTAAGCATTGTATACAAGTGTACACTAATAATGTAATATCTGCTGGTGTGGCACAACCGGTACCTGAGTGACTACACCCTGTAATAGAATAAAGTGCTATTATTCTGCCGTATTCTCCCTGTGAGGATTAATAGACAGAGATCACATGATGTATTATAAAGATATAGCTCATCTCGCTGTGATGCTGCAACACGCCTCGCTGAATACCGCGCTGAGTTGTGAATATTCAAAGTCGGTGATCGCTCCATTAATTCCATTAGGACCGGAGCAATCACCGGCTTGGAATAATAGTCACAGGCTAGCACGTTGCGCAGCGTGTCGCATCGCAGTGAAGATGAGCAGAGCTATGTCTGTATACACTGAGTTACTCGCTTACTGGTTCTTGGCACCGTTGGTTGATATATCTGGATTCACACTAGTATATGATGTAAATAATTACGGAGACGACACTGAGAGAATAGCGTCTATTGGGGGTAATACCAAGTTGATCGCAGCAGGATTTTTGATAGCAATTGGGCTGTAAGATGCAGAGACGTCTGACAGCTGGGTACACACGTTAGGCTTTTTACACGTCAGTGCGACGTCGGCTGTGAAGGGCAGTGGCAGGGGAGCGGGGCATGCTGCATTTGGTGAAATAACAATGGGGGTAATTCCAAGTTGATCGCAGCAGGATTTTTGTTAGCAATTGGGCAAAACCATGTGCACTGCAGGGGAGGCAGATATAACATGTGCAGAGAGAGTTAGATTTGGGTGGGTTATAACTTATTTTGTTTCTCTGCAGGGTAAATACTGGCTGCTTTATTTTTACACTGCAAATTAGATTGCAGATTGAACACACCCCACCCAAATCTAACTCTCTCTGCACATGTTATATCTGCCTCCCCTACAGTGCACATGGTTTTGCCCAATTGCTAACAAAAATCCTGCTGCGATCAACTTGGAATTACCCTCTTTGTTATTTCACCAAATGCAGCATGCCCCGATCCCCTGCCACTGCCCGTCACAGCCGACGTCGCACTGACGTGTACAAAGCCTAACGTGTGTACCCAGCTGTCAGACGTCTCTGCATCTTACAGCCATATAATAGTCATAGCTACTGTGTAATGCCACACCTCCGGCAGAGCTGGGGTTAAATGCTGGCGACTGTGTAACGCCACGCCTCCGGCAGAGCAGGGGTTAAATGCTGGCGACTGTAACGCCACAACTCCGGCAGAGAAGTGGTTTAATGCTGGCTACTGTGTAACGCCACGCCTCTGGCAGAGCAGAGGTTAAATGCTGGCTACTGTGCAACGCCACGCCTCCGGCAGAGCAGGGGTTAAATGCTGGCTACTCTGTAACGCCACGCCTCCTGCAGAGCTGGGGTTTAATGCTGGCTACTGTGTAACTCCACGCCTTCGGCAGAGCAGGGGTTAAATGCTGGCTACTGTGTAACGCCATGCCTCCGGCAGAGGAGGGGTTAAATGCTGGCTACTGTGTAACGCCACACCTACGGCAGAGCAGGGGTTAAATGCTGGCTACTGTGTAACGCCAAACCTACGGCAGAGCAGGGGTTAAATGCTGGCTACGGTGTAACGCCACACCTCCGGCAGAGCAGGGGTTAAATGGTGGCTACTCTGTAACGCCACACCTCCTGCAGAGAAAGGGTTAAATGCTGGCTACGCTGTAATGCCACGCCTCGAGCAGAGAAGGAGTTAAGTGCTGGCTACTCAAACACCACGTCTCCGGCAGCGCAGGGGTTAAATGCTGGCTCCTCTTTCACGCCACGCCTCCGGCAAAGCAGGGGCTAAATGGCAGAGAATGGGTTACATGCTAGCTACTCTGCCGGAGGCGTGGCGTTACAGAGGAGCCAACATTTAACCCCTGCTCTGCCGGTGGCGTGGCGTTAGAGGAGCCAGCATTTAACCCTTGCTCTGCCGGAGGCGTGGCGTTACAGAGGAGCCAGCATTTAACCCCTGCTCTGCCGGAGGCATGGAGTTGCAGAGGGGCCAGCATTTAACCCCTGCTTTGCCGGAGGCGTGGCGATACAGAGAAGGGGTTAAATGCTGGCTCCTGTGTAACCCCATGCCTCCAGCAGAGGAGGGGTTAAATGCTAGCTATAATGCCACGCCACTGGCAGGGAAGGGGTTAAATGCTGTAACGCCACACTCTGGCAGAGCAGCGGTTGAATGCTGGCTACTGTGTAACACCTCCGGCAGAGAAACGGTTAAATAGTGACTACTGTGTAGCGCCACGCCTCCGGCAGAGCAGGGGTTAAATGCTGGCTGCTCTGCTGGAGTCGTGGCGTTGGAGTAGCCAGCATTTAACCCTTTCTCTGCCGGTGGCGTGACAGAGGAGCCAGCATTTAACCCCTTCTCTGCCAGATGTGTGGCGTGACAGAGGAGGCAGCATTTAACCCCTGCTCTGCCGGAGACGTGGCGTGACAGAGGAGCCAGCATTTAACCCCTGCTTTGCCGGAGGCGTGGCAGAGGAGCCAGCATTTAACCCCTGCATTGCCGGAGGCGTGGCGTGACAGAGGAGCCAGCATTTATCCCCTGCTCTGCCGGAGGCGTGGTGTGACACAGGAGCCAGCATTTAACCTCTGCTCTGCCATAGACATAGCGATGCAGAGAAGGGGTTAAATGCTGGCGACTGTGTAACGCCACTCTGGTAGAGCAGGGGTTCAATGCTGGCTACTCTGTAACGCTACACCTCCGCCAGAGAAGGGGTTAAATGCTGGCTATAATGCCACGCCACCGGCAAAGAAGGGGTTAAATGCTGTAACGCCACACTCTGGCAGAGCAGCGGTTGAATGCTGGCTACTGTGTAACGCCACACCTCCGGCAGAGAGAGGGTTAAATGCTGGCTACTGTGTAGTGCCACGCCTCTGGCAGAGAAGGGGTTAAATGCTGGCTACTGTGTAGTGCCACGCCTCTGGCAGAGAAGGGGTTAAATGCTGGCTACTGTGTAGTGCCACGCCTCTGGCAGAGAAAGGGTTAAATGCTGGCTACTGTGTAGTGCCACGCTTCTGGCAGAGAAGGGGTTAAATGCTGGCTACTGTGTAACGCCACGCCTCCGGCAGAAAAGGGGTTAAATGCTGGCTACTGTGTAGTGCCACGCCTCTGGCAGAGAGGGGGTTAAATGCTGGCTACTGTGTAGTGCCACGCCTCTGGCAGAGAAAGGGTTAAATGCTGGCTACTGTGTAGTGCCACGCTTCTGGCAGAGAAGGGGTTAAATGCTGGCTACTGTGTAACGCCACGCCTCCGGCAGAAAAGGGGTTAAATGCTGGCTACTGTGTAGTGCCACGCCTCTGGCAGAGAAGCGGTTAAATGCTGGCTACTGTGTAGTGCCACGTCTCTGGCAGAGAAGGGGTTAAATGCTGGCTACTGTGTAACGCCACGCCTCCGGCAGAGAAGGGGTTAAATGCTGGCTACTCAAATGCCACGCCTCCAGCAGAGAAAGGGTTAAATGCTGGCTACTGTGTAGTGCCACGCCTCTGGCAGAGAAAGGGTTAATGCTGGCTACTGTGTAGTGCCACGCCTCTGGCAGAGAAGGGGTTAAATGCTGGCTACTGTGTAACACCACGCCTCCGGCAGAGAAGGGGTTAAATACTGGCTACTGTGCAGCGCCACGCCTCCGGCAGGGCAGGGGTTAAATGCTGGCTACTGTGTAACGCCACGCCTCCGGCAGAGCAGGGGTTAAATGCTGGCTACTGTGTAACGCCACGCCTCCGGCAGAGCAGCGGTTAAATGCTGGCTACTGTGTGACAACGTGACCGGTGAGGGTTCTTGTCTCCATAGTCACCATGTAAACGTGACCGGCCCATGTCCTGTAGGAATCCCAGCAGCCAGGCAGCGTCTCCCAGTCCCTCTGTACTGGGAAGTAAGGTGTGTACAGAGACACGGCACAGGTCAGTGTGATTGCAGGTAACTGTAGGGGAGATGTCTCAAGCCTTGGAGAGAGAGAGGAAGTGGAGCAATTAGCGTCCGTGACTGTGCTAGATAATGACCGTTCCCTCTCCAGGGGGGATATTCAATCACAGTCGGATCCTTTCCGACGGAGAGGAACCGACACTTCAGTATTTAGTAGCGGGCTGTTTCCGCCTGTTTCCACTCCCATTCATTTCCGCCCTCATTTATGAGCGAAAATGGCCCGTTTTCGACTGCGGCGGGGTCAAAAACACATGGATAAGCAGAATTTCCGCTCATCCATGCGTTTTTCGAATTGTCGGTATTTTCGACAGGGCGGAAGAACGACACTTCAATTATAGCGAAGTGTCGTAAAGTTCAGAATATCAGCGGAAAGAGCCGTCTTTCTGCCCTGTCGGTACTTCAGACCGTAATTGAATACTCCCCCTAGGCTTGGTAGATATCCCCCTGTTGTACTATGGTTTTGTCGGTTTACGGTGCAGCTTCCAACAATAGGCGCTCAGCATAGGCTAATAGGAAGTAGTCTCTACTCCCCCGTGTTCACTGCACACTGCTACACACTACCACTGCTACACGCTAACACTGCTACACATTATTACCACTGCTACACGCTATTACCACTACTACACGCTATTACCACTACTACACGCTATTACCACTGCTACACGCTATTACCACTGCTACACACTATTACCACTACTACACTCTATTACCACTGCTACACACTATTACACTACTACACACTATTACCACTGCTACACACTATTACCACTGCTACACGCTATTACCACTGCTACACGCTATTACCACTGCTACACGCTATTACCACTACTACACGCTATTACCACTGCTACACGCTATTACCACTGCCAAACACTGCTACACGCTATTACCACTGCAACAGGCTATTACCACTGCCAAACACTGCTACACACTATTATCACTGCAACAGGCTATTACTACTACTACACGCTATTACCACTGCTACACGCTATTACCACTGCTACACACTATTACCACTACTACACTCTATTACCACTGCTACACACTATTACACTACTACACACTATTACCACTACTACACACTATTACCACTGCTACACGCTATTACCACTGCTACACGCTATTACCACTGCTACACACTATTACACTACTACACACTATTACCACTACTACACACTACCACTGCTACACGCTAACACTGCTACACATTATTACCACTACTACACGCTATTACCACTGCTACACACTATTACCACTGATACACGCTATTACCACTGCTACACGCTATTACCACTGCTACACGCTATTACCACTACTACACGCTATTACCACTGCTACACGCTATTACCACTGCTACACACTATTACCACTGCTACACGCTATTACCACTGCTACACGCTATTACCACTGCTACACGCTATTACCACTGCTACACGCTATTACCACTGCTACACACTATTACACTACTACACACTATTACCACTACTACACACTACCACTGCTACACGCTAACACTGCTACACATTATTACCACTGCTACACGCTATTACCACTGCTACACACTATTACCACTGCTACACGCTATTACCACTGCTACACGCTATTACCACTGATACACGCTATTACCACTGCTAAACGCTACTAACACTGCTACACGCTATTACCACTGCTACACGCTATTACCACTGCTACACACTATTACCACTGCTACACACTATTACCACTGATACACGCTATTACCACTGCTAAACGCTACTAACACTGCTACACGCTATTACCACTGCTACACGCTATTACCACTACTACACGCTATTACCACTACTACACGCTATTACCACTGCTACACACTATTACCACTGCTACACACTATTACCACTGCTACACACTATTACCACTACAACACACTATTACCACTGCTACACACTATTACCACTGCTACACGCTATTACCACTGCTACACACTATTACCACTGCTACACACTATTACCACTACAACACACTATTACCACTGCTACACGCTATTACCACTGCTACACACTATTACCACTGCTACACGCTATTACCACTGCTACACGCTATTACCACTGCTACACATTTTATTACCACTGCTACACACTTTACCACTGCTACAGATTATTACCACTGCTACACACTATTACCACTGCTACACACTATTACCACTGCTACACATTATTACCACTGCTACACGTTATTACCACTGCTACACACTATTACCACTGCTACACGCTATTACCACTGCTACACGCTATTACCACTGCTGCACACTATTACCACTGCTACACATTATTACCACTGCTACACACTGTTACCACTGCTACACACTATTACCACTTCTACACGCTATTACCACTGCTACACGCTATTACCACTGCTACGCGCTATTACCACTGCTACACACTATTACCACTGCTACACACTATTACCACTGCTAAACGCTAACACTGCTACACGCTATTACCACTGCTAAACGCTACTAACACTGCTACACGCTATTACCACTTCAAAACACTGCTACACGCTATTACCACTGCTACACGCTATTACCACTGCCAAACACTGCTACACGCTATTACCACTGCAACAGGCTATTACCACTGCTACACGCTATTACCACTGCCAAACACTGCTACACGCTATTACCACTGTTACACACTTACTACTGCTACACGCTGTTACCACAGCCAAACACTGCTACACACTATTATCACTGCAACAGGCTATTACTACTGCTACACGCTATTACCACTGCTACACGCTATTACCACTACTACACGCTATTACCACTGCTACACGCTATTACCACTTCAAAACACTGCTACACGCTATTACCACTGCTACACGCTATTACCACTGCCAAACACTGCTACACGCTATTACCACTGCAACAGGCTATTACCACTGCTACACGCTATTACCACTGTCAAACACTGCTACACGCTATTACCACTGTTACACACTTACTACTGCTACACGCTGTTACCACAGCCAAACACTGCTACACACTATTATCACTGCAACAGGCTATTACTACTGCTACACGCTATTACCACTGCTACACGCTATTACCACTACTACACGCTATTACCACTGCTACACGCTATTACCACTGCTACACGCTATTACCACTGCTACACGCTATTACCACTGCAACAGGCTATTACCACTGCTACACGCTATTACCACTGCCAAACACTGCTACACGCTATTACCACTGCTACACGCTATTACCACTGCCAAACACTGCTACACGCTATTACCACTGCAACAGGCTATTACCACTGCTACACGCTATTACCACTGCCAAACACTGCTACACGCTATTACCACTGTTACACACTTACTACTGCTACACGCTGTTACCACAGCCAAACACTGCTACACACTATTATCACTGCAACAGGCTATTACTACTGCTACACGCTATTACCACTGCTACACGCTATTACCACTGCTACACGCTATTACCACTACTACACGCTATTACCACTGCTACACGCTATTACCACTGCTACACGCTATTACCACTGCCAAACACTGCTACACGCTATTACCACTGCAACAGGCTATTACCACTGCCAAACACTGCTACACACTATTATCACTGCAACAGGCTATTACTACTACTACACGCTATTACCACTGCTACACGCTATTACCACTGCTACACACTATTACCACTGCTACACACTATTACACTACTACACACTATTACCACTGCTACACACTATTACACTACTACACGCTATTACCACTGCTACACACTATTACCACTGCTACACGCTATTACCACTGCTACACGCTAATACCACTGCTACACACTATTACCACTGCTACACATTATTACCACTGCTACATATTATTACCACTGCTACATGCAGCACAGGTCACACACACATCACAGTTCAAATGCTGGTATAATGCTTGTCTAGTCCCTTTGTGTATTATTGCTCTCTCCATCCGGTCACTCTCAGGCCCCCCACAGGTGCGCAACACGGATGACGCAAGAATTTCTGTGACGCAGCTGATGCCCATAGCGCCCTATCGCCATGTCCGTCTATACCGGATTATCTTGCAGCTGCTGTGCGGGGCCTAGAAATGGAAGATTCCCAATGGAAACGCTGTGCGGGAACAGGAACAGACCCAGGTATAAATGTCACAGCCCTGCCTAGCAATGTCCTGACCACCTACAGAACCCCTGCACCTACCCGCTGACTGTGGGTGACTCTGTCCCCCGGGCTTTCACCCTCAGCCCTAGTTAATCATCGTTATTCAAATGGAACTAGAGTGCTGTTATGGGGCATACAATGAATACCTGCTGCAGAGGGGTCTCTCTATAAGCATTGGGGTCACTTCAGTATGTTGCTATGTTACCCACAAAGTCCTGGCTGCCATCACAGTTCAAATGCTGGTATAATGCTTGTCTAGTCCCTTTGTGTATTACCATGCCTGCAGCATGCGCGGCGAGCCCGCATGGGGATCTTTTGCGCACGCCCCGCTGCCGGCATTCCGGCGGTCGGGATCACAAGCACCGGCGAATCATACTACACCCAGATAGTGGAGTGGGCTTAATATTCATCATTTTCTGCTGGAAGGCTGATATCTCTGGTTCTGGGCATAGTAGAGACAAGCTGCCAGTGTCCACTGAAAGGGGAAAGTCCCAGCTTTTGGAGTATATCAGCCTAGGGCCCTTAGACCCATGGGCCCTTGGGCAACTGCCAATTGAGCCCATATAAATAGACGGCCCTGGCACCAGCGCTTGCTGCCACCTGTAATTCAGCAAATATACATGTAAATAATCACATTGACACTTTAATAGAATTGAGTGTATACTTACCTGGTCCCAATGTCCTGCAGTATTCCAAAGTGTACCTGTTCATACCACAAAACAAAACTGGAGAAGGAGATACTCGGCAGGGAATACATACGTAGTACCGATGGCTGGGATCCCGGCCAACAGTGTGCCGACAGCGGGGCGAGCCCTTGAAAGCCCCTTGCAGGCTCGCTACCCTCGCCACAGGTTTTATTCTCCCTCTATGGGTGTCTACGACACCCATAGAGGGAGGAAAGCGTGTGGTGCCAGGATTCCAGCTGCGGCATTTCACCGCCTGGCGGGACTACGGCGTTGGTTCTGTGACCGCCGGGATACCAACAGGTGGTCTCGTGATCTCCTCCCCTTGTCAGGGGTACTCCAGCGAGTGGACCGAAGCTGGGGAAGACGAGACCTCAGGAGGATGAGAGCGAGGAAGATGGATGTAGTTCCATCTCATGGACCACCACAGTCCCTAGAAGCTTGGGTGGACTCAGATGTCACCAGCAGAGAAGAACTTGGCTGAAGAAGAGCAGTTCCTGGTGTAACAGTGGCAAGAAGCGACGGACTGCTGAAGTCTGGAACTGGGTGAAGTGGAACTGTCCAAGACTGGAGCTGGAATAAGTGAGGCTTGAAAGTAGGAACTGCTGAAGACGGGGACTGGGTAGCAGTACAGAGAACCGATGAAGCCACCAGCGGCACAGGACCACCGGGAAACCCCACCCAGTAGGTGGGTGGTCTGCAGGGAGTGGCACAGGGTCCATGCTCTGGCCTAAGCAGGTCACACACTATACAATTATCTGCCTGGTTGGAATGAAAATCTAGTAATGGTTCAGACAAATGACAATCAACCATTTGCTCCCAAACACTGGAAAAGGACAAAACCTGTCTGTGATTTAACCAATTTGTATAAACAACATTTCTCCATCATCCACCAGGGGACACTGGAGAGCAGTCACAATGGGGATATAGTAGGCAGTAACTGGGAGCTGGCACTTTAAAACTTTAACAATGTGGCTAGCTCCTCCCCTACTATGTCCCCCCTCCAAGCCAGTCTTTATTTTGTGCCCAAGGGAGCTGGTCATTCTTGGGATTGCTCTGAAGATATATTTCTCTGACGTCCTAGTGGATGCTGGGACTCCGTAAGGACCATGGGGAATAGCGGCTCCGCAGGAGACAGGGCACAAGAATAAAAGCTTTAGGATCAGGTGGTGTGCACTGGCTCCTCCCCCTATGACCCTCCTCCAAGCCTCAGTTAGATTTTTGTGCCCGAGCGAGAAGGGTGCAGGCTAGGTGGCTCTCCTGAGCTGCTTAGAATAAAAGTTTATTTTAGGTTTTTTATTTTCAGTGAGTCCTGCTGGCAACAGGCTCACTGCATCGTGGGACTAAGGGGAGAAGAAACGGACTCACCTGCATGCAGAGTGGATCGGGTTTCTTAGGCTACTGGACATTAGCTCCAGAGGGACGATCACAGGTTCAGCCTGGATGGGTCCCGGAGCCGCGCCGCCGGCCCCCTTACAGAGCCAGAAGAGCGAAGAGGTCCGGTGAAATCGGCGGCAGAAGACGATCCTGTCTTCAGACTAAGGTAGCGCACAGCACCGCAGCTGTGCGCCATTGCTCTCAGCACACTTCACACTCCGGTCACTGAGGGTGCAGGGCGCTGGGGGGGAGCGCCCTGAGACGCAATATAACAGATGATACCTTAGGTTGGCAAAAGAATACATCACATATAGCTCTTGGGCTATATGGATGTATTTTAACCCCTGCCATTATTACAGAAAAGAGCGGGAGATAAGGACGTCGTGAAGGGGCGGAGCCTATCTCCTCAGCACACAAGCGCCATTTTCCCTCACAGCTCCGCTGGAAGGACGGCTCCCTGACTCCCCTGCAGACTTGCTACAGAATCAGGGTAAAAAAGAGAGGGGGGGGCACTATTGGCAGCTAAAAACTATACAGCAGCTATAAGGGAATAACACTTATATAAGGTTATCCCTGTATATATATATAGCGCTTGGTGTGTGCTGGCAGACTCTCCCTCTGTCTATCCAAAGGGCTTGTGGGGTCCTGTCCTCTATCAGAGCATTCCCGGTGTGTGTGCTGTGTGTCGGTACGTGTGTGTCGACATGTATGAGGAGGAAAATGATGTGGAGGCGGAGCAATTGCCTGGGTTAGTGATGTCACCCCCTAGGGTGTCGACACCTGACTGGATGATCGTATTAAAAGAATTAAGTGATAATGCCAGCACTTTGCAAAAAACGGTTGATGACATGAGACAGCCGGCAAATCAATTAGTGCCTGTCCAGGCGTCTCAGACACCGTCAGGGGCCCTAAAACGCCCGTTACCTCAGTGGGTCGACACAGACCCAGACACAGATACTGAGTCTAGTGTCGACGGTGAGGAGACAAACGTAATGTCCAGTAGGGCCACACGTTACATGATCACAATGAAGGAGGCATTGAACATTTCTGACACTACAAGTACCACAAAGAAGGGTATTATGTGGGGTGTGAAAAAACTACCAATAGTTTTCCCTGAGTCAGATGAGTTAAATGAGGTGTGTGATAAAGCGTGGGTTTCCCCCGACAAAAAACTGCTAATTTCTAAAAAATTATTGGCACTATATCCTTTCCCGTCAGAGGTTAGGACGCGTTGGGAAACACCCCCTAGGGTGGATAAGGCGCTCACACGTTTATCTAAACAAGTAGCGTTACCGTCTCCTGATACGGCCACCCTCAAGGAACCAGCAGATAGAAGGCTGGAAAATATTCTTAAAAGTATATACACACATACTGGTGTTATACTGCGACCAGCAATCGCTTCAGCCTGGATGTGCAGTGCTGGAGTCGCGTGGTCGGATTCCCTGACTGAAAATATTGATACCCTGGATAGGGACAATATACTGCTAACTATAGAGCATTTGAAGGATGCATTACTATACAGGTTGAGTATCCCATATCCATATATTCCGAAATACGGAATATTCCGAAATACGGACTTTTTTGAGTGAGAGTGAGATAGTGAAACCTTTGTTTTTTGATGGCTCAATGTACACAAACTTTGTTTAATACACAAAGTTATTAAAAATATTGTATTAAATGATCTTCAGGCTGCGTGTATAAGGTGTATATGAAACATAAATGAATTTTATGAATGTACACACACTTTGTTTAATGCACAAAGTTATAAAAAATATTGGCTAAAATTACCTTCAGGCTGTGTGTATAAGGTGTATATGAAACATAAATGCATTCTGTGCTTAGACTTAGGTCCCATCACCATGATATCTCATTATGGTATGCAATTATTCCAAAATACGGAAAAATCCCATATCCAAAATACCTCTGGTCCCAAGCATTTTGGATAAGGGATACTCAACCTGTATATGCGTGATGCACAGAGGGATATCTGCACCCTGGCATCAAGAGTAAGTGCTATGTCCATTTCTGCCAGAAGAGCGTTATGGACGCGACAGTGGTCAGGCGATGCAGATTCAAAACGACATATGGAAGTATTGCCGTATAAAGGGGAGGAGTTATTTGGGGCTGGTCTATCGGACCTGGTGGCCACGGCAACGGCTGGAAAATCCACCTTTTTACCCCAGGTCACTTCACATCAGCAGAAAAAGACACCGTCTTTTCAAACTCAGTCCTTTCGTTCCCATAAGTACAAGCGAGCTAAAGGCCATTCCTTCCTGCCCCGGGGCAGAGGAAGGGGAAAAAGACTGCACCATGCAGCCGCTTCCCAGGAGCAGAAGCCCTCCCCTGCTTCTGCCAAGTCTTCAGCATGACGCTGGGGCTTTACAAGCAGACTCAGACATGGTGGGGGCCCGTCTCAAGAATTTCAACGCGCAGTGGGCTCACTCGCAAGTGGACCCCTGGATTCTACAGGTAGTATCGCAGGGGTACAAACTGGAATTCGAGGCGTTTCCCCCTCGCCGGTTCCTGAAGTCTGCTCTACCAAAGTCTCCCTCCGACAGGGAGGCAGTTTTGGAAGCCATTCACAAGCTGTATTCCCAGCAGGTGATAATCAAGGTACCCCTCCTACAACAGGGAAAGGGGTATTATTCCACGCTGTTTGTGGTACCGAAGCCGGACGGCTCGGTGAGACCAATTTTAAATCTGAAATCCTTGAACACTTACATAAAGAGGTTCAAATTCAAGATGGAATCACTCAGAGCGGTGATAGCAAACCTGGAAGAAGGGGACTATATGGTGTCTCTGGACATCAAGGATGCTTATCTCCACGTCCCAATCTACCCGTCTCACCAAGGGTACCTCAGGTTTGTAGTACAAAACTGTCGTTATCAGTTTCAGACGCTGCCGTTTGGGTTGTCCACGGCACCTCGGGTCTTTACCAAGGTAATGGCCGAAATAATGATTCTTCTTCGAAGAAAAGGCATCTTAATTATCCCTTACTTGGACGATCTCCTAATAAGGGCAAGGTCCAGGGAACAGTTAGAAGTCGGAGTAGCACTATCTCAGGTAGTGTTACGTCAGCACGGGTGGATCCTAAATATTCCAAAATCGCAGCTGATTCCTACGACACGTCTACTGTTCCTAGGAATGATTCTGGACACAGTCCAGAAAAAGGTGTTTCTCCCGGAGGAGAAGGCCAGGGAGTTATCCGAGCTAGTCAGGAACCTCCTAAAACCAGGCCAGGTGTCAGTGCATCAGTGCACGAGGGTCCTGGGAAAAATGGTGGCTTCTTACGAAGCGATTCCATTCGGAAGATTCCATGCAAGAACTTTTCAGTGGGATCTGCTGGACAAATGGTCCGGATCGCATCTTCAGATGCATCAGCGGATAACCCTGTCGCCAAGGACAAGGGTGTCTCTTCTGTGGTGGCTGCAGAGTGCTCATCTACTAGAGGGCCGCAGATTTGGCATTCAGGATTGGATCCTGGTGACCACGGATGCAAGCCTGAGAGGCTGGGGAGCAGTCACACAGGGAAGAAATTTCCAGGGCTTGTGGTCAAGCATGGAAGCATCTCTTCATATAAACATTCTGGAACTAAGGGCCATTTACAATGCCCTAAGTCAAGCGAAACCCCTGCTTCAGGGTCAGGCGGTATTGATCCAATCGGACAACATCACGTCAGTCGTCCACGTAAACAGACAGGGCGGCACGAGAAGCAGGAGGGCAATGGCAGAAGCTGCAAGGATTCTTCGCTGGGCGGAAAATCATGTGATAGCACTGTCAGCAGTGTTCATTCCGGGAGTGGACAACTGGGAAGCAGACTTCCTCAGCAGACACGACCTCCACCCGGGAGAGTGGGGACTTCACCCAGAAGTCTTCCACCTGATAGTAAACCGTTGGGAAGAACCAAAGGTGGACATGATGGCGTCCCGTCTAAACAAAAAACTAGACAGATATTGCGCCAGGTCAAGGGACCCTCAGGCAATAGCGGTGGACGCCCTGGTAACGCCGTGGGTGTACCGGTCAGTGTATGTGTTCCCTCCTCTGCCTCTCATACCAAAGGTACTGAGAATCATAAGAAGGAGAGGAGTAAGAACTATACTCGTGGCTCCGGATTGGCCAAGAAGGACTTGGTACCCGGAACTTCAAGAGATGCTCACGGACGAACCGTGGCCTCTACCTCTGAGAAAGGACCTGCTCCAGCAGGGGCCTTGTCTGTTCCAAGACTTACCGCGGCTGCGTTTGACGGCATGGCGGTTGAACGCCGGATCCTGAGGGAAAAAGGCATTCCAGATGAAGTCATCCCTACCCTGGTCAAGGCCAGGAAGGACGTAACCGCAAAACATTATCACCGCATTTGGCGAAAATATGTTGCGTGGTGTGAGGCCAAGAAGGCCCCTACAGAGGAATTTCAACTGGGTCGTTTCCTCCATTTCCTGCAAACAGGACTATCTATGGGCCTAAAATTAGGGTCCATTAAGGTTCAAATTTCGGCCCTGTCGATTTTCTTCCAGAAAGAACTGGCTTCAATGCCTGAAGTTCAGACATTTGTAAAAGGGGTACTGCATATACAGCCTCCTTTTGTGCCTCCAGTGGCACCTTGGGATCTCAATGTTGTGTTGAGTTTTCTAAAGTCACATTGGTTTGAACCACTCACCACTGTGGACTTCAAATATCTCACATGGAAGGTGACGATGCTGTTAGCCCTGGCTTCAGCCAGGCGTGTGTCAGAATTGGCGGCTTTATCATATAAAAGTCCTTACTTAATTTTTCATTCTGACAGGGCAGAATTGAGGACTCGTCCTCAATTTCTACCTAAGGTGGTTTCTGCATTTCACATGAACCAACCTATTGTGGTACCTGCGGCTACTAGGGACTTGGAGGACTCCAAGTTGCTTGACGTTGTCAGGGCCCTGAAAATATATGTTTCCAGGACGGCTGGAGTCAGAAAATCTGACTCGCTGTTTATCCTGTATGCACCCAACAAGCTGGGTGCTCCTGCTTCTAAGCAGACGATTGCTCGTTGGATTTGTACTGTAGTACAATTCAGCTTGCACATTCTGTGGCGGGCCTGCCACAGCCAAAATTGGTAAAAGCCCATTCCACGAGGAAAGTGGGCTCATCTTGGGCAGCTGCCCGAGGGGTCTCGGCTTTACAACTTTGCCGAGCAGCTACTTGGTCAGGGGCAAACACGTTTGCAAAATTCTACAAATTTGATACCCTGGCTGAGGAGGACCTGGAGTTCTCTCATTCGGTGCTGCAGAGTCATCCGCACTCTCCCGCCCGTTTGGGAGCTTTGGTATAATCCCCATGGTCCTTACGGAGTCCCAGCATCCACTAGGACGTCAGAGAAAATAAGATTTTACTTACCGATAAATCTATTTCTCGTAGTCCGTAGTGGATGCTGGGCGCCCATCCCAAGTGCGGATTGTCTGCAATACTTGTATATAGTTATTGTTACAAAAATTCGGGTTATTATTGTTGTGAGCCATCTTTTCAGAGGCTCCTTTTCGTTTTATCATACTGTTAACTGGGTTCAGATCACAAGTTGTACGGTGTGATTGGTGTGGCTGGTATGAGTCTTACCCGGGATTCAATATCCTTCCTTATTATGTACGCTCGTCCGGGCACAGTATCCTAACTGAGGCTTGGAGGAGGGTCATAGGGGGAGGAGCCAGTGCACACCACCTGATCCTAAAGCTTTTATTCTTGTGCCCTGTCTCCTGCGGAGCCGCTATTCCCCATGGTCCTTACGGAGTCCCAGCATCCACTACGGACTACGAGAAATAGATTTATCGGTAAGTAAAATCTTATTTTTTTTTCTTTCTTTACAGACTGGCTGCTCTGCCTCTGCCAGTCTGCACCGCGGGAGCTGCCGGCGGGGTCCCATCGCAGTTGCGTACGGCTTGGGCTGGTTCCCCGGCTGAAGGAGACACTGGCTCTCCGGAGATGGCCGGACACCGCTGCGTGCGTCGCGTGTCGGGGCCGATCCATCAGCAGAAGATATGGCAGTGATAAGTATATCACCATCCCCCCCCCCCCCCCTCTGATCCGCTCCCCGGCCGCAGCTCACATTGCCGGCGGGGGATGCAGCAGGGCGACACTAGCGCCTTTGCAAGTTTGAATTGGGCGCCATAACGGGGGGGGGGGGGGTCGTGGGGGGGGGAGGGCGGAACCTAATCCCGCTATGGGATCTCAGCTCCCAACAGCCCCGGCGGCTCAGCGCGCTCTGGCGGCCATCTTAGCAACGCTGCAGGGACGTTCAGCCTGGACACAGTGAGCAGTTGCAGTGGGGTATGGTGGGGCACTTATAGTTTATTAACAGTGCCTAATACTGCACAGTACCGTGCAGGGCTCAGTGGTGTGGCTGCACTCCTTTGCTACTTCCCCACCCCCTCTCCTTCTGCGTGTGTGTGTGTGTGTGTGTGTGTGTGTGTGTGTGTGTGTGTGTGTGTGTGTGTGTGTGTGTGTGTGTGTGTGTGTGTGTGTGCGCGTGACAGCAGGTGCTGCCATGGCTGGAAAAGGTTCCAAGGCTGCACAAAATGTTTTTCAATGTCAGAAATGTTCTGCAAAGTTCACTCAGGGTCAGTCTGAGAATTCCCTGTTATGTGAAGATTGTGGGTCGGAGCCATCTGCTCAGCCCTCATCACAGCCGCAGAGCACCCCTGTTTGGACAACACAGCTCACAGAGGTTATGTCTCAGTTAACTAGGGAACTGAGGGCTTCTCGGGAAGATAGAGAGGCAGCCCGATTCCAACAGCTTGTCCCGATGCCTGAGCTGGAACCTGCATGGTCTCAGTCCCTGGCAAAATCAGTTGAAGGGCTCTCTAGGGCGGTGCTCCCTTCCCAGGCCCCATCCTTAACTTCCCCTCCTCAGGTCTCAAAAAAGAGGTTCCTAGCCTCAGTGTTACATGAATCTGACGATGATATGCCTCTATTGGATGAGGCGGTGGTAGATGTACAGGATACTGATGACAATCAGGTGTATGAGGACTCTGGACCTGTGGCTCAAGGTATTGAGGAGCTTATTACATCTATTCGCTCAGTGTTACAGGTAGAGGAGATGGATCAGGATGCCTTACGTCCTTCAAGGTTTGGCACCAACCAGAGACTGCCGGTGACCTTTCCAGTTTCGGAGGAGCTGTATGTGCTCATGACGGCAGCTTGGAAACATCCGGATGCAAAATTTCAGGTATCAAAGAAAATTTTGTCTTCCTATCCTTTTCCCGCAGATAGCAGGAAGTGTTATGAGACCTCTTCGATTGTGGATCCTTCGGTGTCCCGTCTGTCCAAAAAGATGGTTCTGCCGGTTCCTGGAGCGACTTTGCTGAAGGAAGCATCTGATAGGAAGTTGGAAACCACCTTGAAGACTATTTACTCAGCGGCGGGGGGTTTACATCGCCCGGCACAGGTAGGTTGTTGGGTCAACAAGGCTATGGAAGCTTGGGCGGAACAATTGTCCTCAGGACTACGTGACGATTTACCTCTGGATCAGCTGATACCGTTGGCGGAACACATTCGCGAATCAGCCCTTTATCTTTGCGAGGCGTCCAAGGACGTCTGTATCCTCGGAGCCAGGATTTTCGCTTTGGCAATTTCGGCTCGCAGAGCTCTCTGGCTGCGTCAATGGCAGGCGGATGGTGAATCCAAGTGGGCAGCAGAAGCGTTGCCCTTTACGGGAGAGGTCCTGTTCGGTAAGGATCTGGATGCCTGGATTTCTCGGTCCACTGAAGGTAAGTCAACTTATCTTCCCTCTGCTGCTCCAGCCTCTCGGAGGCCTTATAGGGGTCCTTTCTTTCGGTCCTTTCGTGCCCCTTCCAGGTTTCGAGGCCAGGGGCGGAGCTTCCGTCTCCCGTGGCCATAGAGGTAGGGGCAGAGGCAGAGGTTCCACAGCCTCAACCCAGCCAGAAGGTAAGTCCTCCACCAATCCCACCGCATGACTGGCTTCCCTCCCACCTGGGGGATCACAGGGTGGGAGCTCGTCAATGGGATTTCAGGGAAGCCTGGGTACAATCTTGTTCAGATGCATGGGTCAGGGATCTCATCACTTGCGTTCACAAGCTTGATTTTCAAACCCGACCGCCTCAGCGTTTCTACACCACGGGTTTGTCAGTTTCCGACGACAGAAGAGTCGCCTTGCAGGCGGCGGTCCAGAAGCTTCTGTCCGCAAAAGGTACTGATCCCTGTTCCCTCTCATCATAACAGGGCTATTACTCAAGCCTGTTTCTAGTACCAAAGCCGGACGGCTTGGTCAGGCCAATTCTGAACTTGAAGGATCTCAATCCTTTTTTGAGGATATTCAAGTCCCTTCAGTCTGTTATTGCTGGGTTGGAGCAAAATGAGTTTCTGGCGTCCTTGGACATCAAGGATGCATACTTACATGTTCGCATTTGGCCTCCTTATCAGGCTTTACTCCGGTTCGCGATACAGGACGCTCATTTCCAGTTCCATGTCCTTCCGTTTGGTCTCTCGTCTGCTCCCAGGGTGTTCACAAAAGTCATGGCGGTCATAATGGCCCTACTTCGGAGACAGGGTGTGACAATTGTCCCCTATCCGCACGATCTGCTGCTGAAAGCGCACTCTGCAGACCTGTTGCGTCCGAATATCCTGATAACCCAGGACCTTCTGATTCGGCACGGGTGGATCCTGAACTTCCCAAAGTCTCAATTATGCCCCTCACAAAGGTTGCTGTTCTTGGGAATGATACTCGACATGGTCCGTCAGAAGGTTTTTCTTCCTCGGGACAAGATCCTCTCTCTTCAGACGTTGGTGAGGTCGGTACTTCGACACCGTCGGGTATCTGTGCATTCGCCTTCTGGGGAAGATGGTAGCGGCGTTCGAAGCTCTTCCATACGGACAGTTCCACTCTCGACCCTTCCAACTGTGTCTTCTACATCAGTGGTCAGGGTCTCATCTATTTCTTCATCAGCGGGTGAGGCTGTCTCCAAAAGCACGGTTGTCTCTCCTCTGGTGGCTCAATTCGACTCATCTGTTGGAAGGAAGGCGGAATTGGACTCTCCTCACCACAGACGCAAGTCTGCGAGGCTGGGGGGCGGTGACCCTGGAACGTCAGTTTCAGGGACGCTGGTCGATGCACGAATCCGCTCTTCCCATAAACATTCTCAAGCTACGGGCGGTGTACAACGCCCTGCTTCAGGCACATCACCTGCTTCGCGGGCGGGCTGTCAGAGTTCAGTCCGACAACGCCACAACAGTAGTGTACATCAACCATTAGGGCGGCACTCGCAGTCATGCGGCAATGCGGGAGGTCACCAGCATCCTCCTCTGGGCAGAGGAAAATGCTTTGGCCTTGTCGGCAATCTTCATTCCAGGGATGGACAATTTGGAGGCCGATTATCTCAGCCGTCAGGACATGCACCCGGGGGAGTGGTCTCTCAATCCCCAGGTGTTTCGTCAGCTGGTTCACCAGGGGGGGAGACCACAGATCGACCTCATGGCATCCAGCTTGAACCGTCAACTGCCACTTTACTAATCTCGGACGCGGGATGCGGCGGCCGAGGATGCCCTCACGGCTCCTTGGAACTTCCGGTTTGTTTACCTTTGCTTTCCTCCTTTCCCGTTGCTGCCTCAGGTTCTACAACGCATCAAGAGAGAAAACACGCTGGTCCTCCTGGTGGCTCCAGATTGGCCGCACAGGACTTGGTACTCCGCCCTACAGCTGTTGTCAGTAGCGGAGCCTTGGCCCCTGCCACTGCGCGATGATCTGCTACAACAGGGTCCTTTTCTTTATCCAGACTTACGCAGGCTACGTTTGACGGCGTGGCTATTGAAAAGGCCATCTTGAAAAGGAAGGGGATTCCTCGTTCGGTTATTCCTACTATACTTCAGGCTAGAAAGTCAGTCACATCGTCTCACTACTACCTCATTTGGAAGGCTTATGTAGCCTGGTGTGAACGTCGGGAGTTTTCTCCTTCAGTTTTTCGTTTGGCCCGCCTTCTCAGTTTTCTGCAGGGCTAAGACTGGGTTCACTAAAGGTTCAGGTCTCTGCTCTTTCCGCTTTCTTCCAGAAGAAATTAGCTTTGTTACCGGAAGTTCAGACCTTCTTTCAGGGGGTTCTACGAATACAACCTCCCTTTCACCCTCCGACGGCACCATGGGACCACAATCTGGTCCTCTCTTTTCTGCAGTCTCCGTTATTTGAGCCTCTGGAGTCAGTTGAGATGAAATATCTCACCTGGAAGGTGGTCCTTCTACTGGCTCTGGCTTCGGCCAGACGGGTGTCGGAACTTGGGGCCCTATCTTGTCGCCCTCCTTACCTGGTTTTTCATGAAGATAGGGCTGAGCTTCGTACTCGCATGTCTTTTCTCCCGAAGGTGGTGTCCGATTTTCACATCAATCAGCCACTTGTGGTTCCGGCCCTCTCGGCGGACTCACCGGATTCGAGATCATTGGATGTTGTCAGGGCGCTCAAAATCTATGTGGATAGGACTTCAGCTATTCGGAAGTCGGACTCCTTATTTGTTCTGTACGATGCTGCCCGTCATGGATGGCCGGCTTCTATGCAGACGTTGTCCCAATGAATTCGGCTGACCATCAGACAAGCTTATTTGGCGGCTTCTTGAGTGCCTCCATCTTCAATTTCGGCGCACTCTACGCACTCTAAGGGGCCATCGTGGGCGGCCGCCTGCGGGGTCTCCGTGACTACTTTATGTAGCGCTGCTACTTGGTCGGGCCGACATACTTTTGTCATGTTTTACAAGTTTGACACTTTTGCGGCCTCTGCGCCACAGTTTGGCCGAGCGGTTTTGCAGGACTCTCAGCGCTCTCCCTCCCGTCTTGGGAGCTCTGGGACGTCCCCATTGTATCTGCACTCCAGTGTCCCCTAGCGGATGAAGGGGAAATCAGGATTTTGGTACTTACCGATAAATCCCTTTCTCCGATTCCACAGGGGCCACTGGACGCCCACCCAGCGCTTTCCTCCTTGTTTTTTTCACTTCACGGTTTGCAGATCACTCAGTGACTGCTTGTTTTGTTCAGGTTAACCATTTTCTAATAGGTTTCCAGGTTTACTTAGTGTTATCCTGGTTTACATGGCTTGCTAACCTCCTCTACCTTAACGGGGTCTCTTCCAGCTTTCCTCGGGCACAGTTTTAGGTAGACTGGCTTGGAGGGGAGACATAGTAGGGGAGGAGCTAGCCACATTGTTAAAGTTTTAGTTGCCAGCTCCCAGTTACTGCCTACTATATCCCCATTGACTGCTCTCCAGTGTCCCCTGTGGAATTGGAGAAAGGGATTTATCGGTAAGTACCAAAATCCTGAATTTCCAGTGTTTGGGAGCAAATGATCGATTGTCATTTGCTCTCATCCATTACTAGATTTTCATTCCAACCAGGCAGATAATTGTACATTGTATGCCCAGCTTTAGAGTGCAGCAGAGAATACAGCGAGGTACTAAAGAAATTAGCTAGGAGCCTTCAGGGAAGAATAGCAAACCAGGTTGAGCACAGAGCCGAGACACTCGCCTATGAACAGCAACTTAAAGCACTGGCAGTGTTACCATGATCCAAACACCTTTTAAAGGGAGCGACAAGCCAGGATTGGCTGAGAAACTCAGGAGAACTGCCATTGGCTAGAATACATGGTTTTGGTCTCCAACATGGCGGCGCCCAGAAATGCAGACACACATGGAAGCATTTGTCTAGGGATGGCCATCGGCGGGTTATCCATCGATAGTTATCGATGGATAACCACGATGGTGGGAAACCATCAATAAAGTAACCATCGACAGTTTCAGGTTTCGATAGTCAGCCCTACTTTAGTATTGAGCAAGTCGCGGACCAATCAGAGCCCTGTGAGTATGGCTTCACGGGTGTCACCCTGGACAGAGAGAAAAAAATTCAATAGCTTCTTATCAACAATTGTGGGAAATCATCTGGTTCTCCCTCATCGATGGTAGAAGTTTAGACCATCGCTAGCTGTCCCTGCACTCCGAGCTCCAGAGCTGCCCACACCAGTCACTTCCCCCTGCCTCCAACAGGAGAGATGACCGGCCACCTGCTGCCGCAGCATCGCCAGCACCCGGACCAGCACTCCTGGAGATCCCGCGCCGCGGGTAAGTCCCCAAACCCTGACAATACTAAAGACTTCCTGCCTCTTATTTACCATACATTTCCCTATATCTATTATGGGGCCTGGGGTGTTTTAACAGAGGAGGGAGTCCCTGTGTAGATTCCGGGTGGCCCTCTCCTCTCCCCGCTGCAGTAGGCTCCAGCATTGTCCTGCAGTCTACAGCGCATTCGCAGGACTCCGGAAACATGGAGCCTAATTTCACTACTTTGCATGCACGGTGGCCATTTTGGCTGAGATTTTTGCTGTGGATGCTGCAGCCATTGTGGGACTCCAGACAGGTAAGTATTAAAATATGGGTGTAATGTGTGCGGTGTGGGCCCATATGCACCCCACGCATTGCACCCATTATAGAAACAACTATGTATCACGTTCTCTTCAGGTGAAATCATGCGATCATCCCATGAACAGAATACCTGCAATGATGTCTCTTTGTAAATAGCGCCATCCGCTCCTGGCTGGAACTGTTTAGTCCATTTTGGCTTTGCAAGTTGTCCACGTTTGTCACAGGTGCCTTGAACTGGCTGCGGACGTCTTCAGGGCGTCGGGACCGGGAAAGTATGGAATACCATAAGACTGAAATCAGTATATTTCTCTTGTCTGTCTCTGTATATTGGAGCAAATTCAGTAAGAATCGCAGGTAGCGATTCGTACGTAATTTTTGCTGAGGCGGTGTGGGCGTTTGCGCAGCAGGCCTTTACTGCGCATGCGCCCGCATTTTCTGCATGGGGGCTGCAGAAAATGCGATCGCCTCTGCCTATCAGGCAGAAGCGGTCGCGAAGCTGAAGGGGGGCGACAACGCTCCGTTTTCTGGGAGGAAACGGAGCGTTGCGGGGGCGTGCCAGCCGAAACGGTGGGCTGGTACGCGCGAAAGGGAGTGGGGGGGTGTGTGGTTCTCTTTTCTGTTATTAATAATGAACTTACCAGTACATTCGCCCCAGCACAATTTTTTGCAGGCCCTACTTACCTGAGAAAACCAGCCCTGGTGCCACTGGCCTGGGTCTGTCTGGCTTCACGGGTGGGTGGACCCCTACACTGCAATAACCACATCTATGGTTCCAGCAGCCGAGGCCGGCGATGCCCACTGCTGGATACCCCAAAATTAGGGCAGACCCACATCAGTTATCCCCTGAGTTTGGGGTAACCAGCACTGGGCTATATGTGCAGGGTTGGTTAGGAAGTTGAGGGGGTTCCACACACTTTTTATATTTTGCAAACTACAAGTCTCAGCCAGCAAGTCCAAGGACCCAAGTACTGTATACATTATATATGTGTGTGCAGAGTACCGTCAGCTGGGCAGACAAGTTGGACGGTTGATGGAGTGTATGGCAGCTTTACCATCTGTTCTCCTATATCCATACCTGTTATCACTGCCACCGATATAGCTGCCGTCTCCTGCTTCTGGTTTCATGTTGTGACATTACCTGTCTTGTATCGTTGTGCAGATGGCGCACATCTCAGAGACTGTCTGACTCTAGGACCACCAGCCGAGGATCCAGCAAAGTAAGTGACATTACTCAGCACTAGCATCAGTCATCTCCCCTGTGTGTAATGCTCAGACGCTCTCTATCAGCTACATATAATGCCATCTGCACCACTTCTACATTACTCAGCGCTAGCATCAGTCATATCTCCCTGTGTAACGCTCAGACGCTCTCTATCAGCTACATATAATGCCATCTGCACCACTTCTACATTACTCAGCTCTAGCATCAGTCATACTCCCCTGTGTGTAACGCTCAGACGCTCTCTGACAGCTACACATAATGCCATCTGCACCACTTCTACATTACTCAGCTCTAGCATCAGTCATACTCCCCTGTGTGTAATGCTCAGACGCTCTCTATCAGCTACATATAATGCCATCTGCACCACTTCTACATTACTCAGCTCTAGCATCAGTCATATCTCCCTGTGTGTAATGCTCAGACGCTCTCTGACAGCTACATACAGTATAATGCCATCTGCACCACTTCTACATTACTCAGCGCTAGCATCAGTCATATCCCCCTGTGTGTAACGCTCAGATGCTCTCTATCAGCTACATATAATGCCATCTCCACCACTTCTACATTACTCAGCTCTAGCATCAGTCATATCTCCCTGTGTGTAATGCTCAGACGCTCTCTGACAGCTACATATAATGCCATCTGCACCACTTCTACATTACTCAGCTCTAGCATCAGTCATATCTCCCTGTGTGTAATGCTCAGACGCTCTCTGACAGCTACATATAATGCCATCTGCACCACTTCTACATTACTCAGCGCTAGCATCAGTCATATCTCCCTGTGTGTAACGCTCAGACGCTCTCTATCAGCTACATATAATGCCATCTGCACCACTTCTACATTACTCAGCACTATCATCAGTCATCTCCCCCTGTGTGTAATGCTCAGACACTCTCTGACAGCTACATATAATGCCATCTGCACCACTTCTACATTACTCAGCACTAGCATCAGTCATATCTCCCTGTGAGTAATGCTCAGACACTCTCTACCAGCTACATATAATGCCATCTGCACCACTTCTACATTACTCAGCACTAGCATCAGTCATCTCCCCCTGTGTGTAATGCTCAGACACTCTCTATCAGCTACATATAATGCCATCTCCACCACTTCTACATTACTCAGCTCTAGCATCAGTCATCTCCCCTGTGTCTAATGCTCACATGCTCTCTGACAGCTACATATAATGCCATCTGCACCACTTCTACATTACTCAGCTCTAGCATTAGTCATATCCCCCCGTGTGTAACGCTCAGACACTCTCTGACAGCTACATATAATGCCATCTGCACCACTTCTACATTACTCAGCACTATCATCAGTCATATCTCCCTGTGTGTAAAGCTCAGACGCTCTCTATCAGCTACATATAATGCCATCTGCACCACTTCTACATTACTCAGTGCTAGCATCAGTCATATCCCCCTGTGTGTAACGCTCAGACGTGCTCTGACAGCTACATATAATGCCATCTGCACCACTTCTACATTACTCAGTGCTAGCATTAGTCATATCCCCCCGTGTGTAATGCTCAGACACTCTCTGACAGCTACATATAATGCCATCTGCACCACTTCTACATTACTCAGTGCTAGCATCAGTCATCTCCCCCTGTGTGTAACGCTCAGACGTGCTCTGACAGCTACATATAATGCCATCTGCACCATTTCTACATTACTCAGCTCTAGCATCAGTCATACCCCCTGTGTGTAATGCTCGGACACTCTCTACCAGCTACATATAATGCCATCTGCACCACTTCTACATTACTCAGCACTAGCATCAGTCATATCTCCCCCTGTGTGTAACGCTCAGACGCTCTCTGACAGCTACATATAATGCCATCTGCACCACTTCTACATTACTCAGCACTAGCATCAGACATATCTCCCCCTGTGTGTAACGCTCAGACGCTCTCTGACAGCTACATATAATGCCATCTGCACCACTTCTACATTACTCAGCTCTAGCATCAGTCATATCTCCCCTGTGTGTAACGCTCAGACGCTCTCTATCAGCTACATATAATGCCATCTGCACCACTTCTACATTACTCAGCTCTAGCATCAGTCATATCTCCCTGTGTGTAACGCTCAGACGCTCTCTGACAGCTACATATAATGCCATCTGCACCACTTCTACATTACTCAGCACTAGCATCAGTCGTATCTCTCTGTGTGTAACGCTCAGACGCTCTCTATCAGCTACATATAATGCCATCTGCACCACTTCTACATTACTCAGCGCTAGTATCAGTCATATCTCTCTGTGTGTAACGCTCAGACGCTCTCTATCAGCTACATATAATGCCATCTGCACCACTTCTACATTACTCAGCACTATCATCAGTCATATCTCCCTGTGTGTAACGCTCAGACACTCTCTGACCGCTACATATAATGCCATCTGCACCACTTCTACATTACTCAGCTCTAGCATCAGTCATATTTCCCTGTGTGTAACGCTCACACGCTCTCTGACAGCTACATATAATGCCATCTGCACCACTTCTACATTACTCAGCTCTAGCATCAGTCATACCCCCGTGTGTAATGCTCACACGCTCTCTATCAGCTACATATAATGCCATCTGCACCACTTCTACATTACTCAGCTCTAGCATCAGTCACATCCCCCTGTGTGTAACGCTCAGATGCTCTCTGTCAGCTACATATAATGCCATCTGCACCACTTCTACATTACTCAGCACTAGCATTAGTCATCTCCCCTGTGTGTAATGCTCAGACGCTCTCTGACAGCTACATATAATGCCATCTGCACCACTTCTACATTACTCAGCACTAGCATCAGTCATCTCCCCCTGTGTCTAATGCTCACACGCTCTCTGACCGCTACATATAATGCCATCTGCACCACTTCTACATTACTCAGTGCTAGCATTAGTCATATCCCCCCGTGTGTAACGCTCAGACGCGCTCTGACAGTTACATATAATGCCATCTGCACCACTTCTACATTACTCAGCACTAGCATCAGTCATACTCCCCTGTGTGTAACGCTCAGACGCTCTCTATCAGCTACATATAATGCCATCTGCACCACTTCTACATTACTCAGCTCTATCATCAGTCATATCTCCCTGTGTGTAATGCTCAGACGCTCTCTGACAGCTTCATATAATGTCATCTGCACCACTTCTACATTACTCAGCGCTAGCATCAGTCATATCCCCTGTGTGTAACGCTCAGACACTCTCTACCAGCTACATATAATGCCATCTGCACCACTTCTACATTACTCAGCGCTAGTATCAGTCACATCACCCTGTGTGTAACGCTCAGACGCTCTCTGACAGCTACATATAATGCCATCTTCACCACTTCTACATTACTCAGCACTAGCGTCCATCATATCCCCCTGTTTGTAATGCTCAGATGCTCTCTGACAGCTACGTATAATGCCATCTTCACCACTTCTACATTACTCAGCGCTAGCGTCCATCATATCCCCCTGTGTGTAACGCTCAGACGCTCTCTGACAGCTACATATAATGCCATCTGCACCACTTCTAAATAACTCAGCTCTAGCATCAGTCATATCTCCCTGTGTGTAATGCTCAGACGCTCTCTGACAGCTACATATAATGCCATCTGCACCAATTCTACATTACTCAGCACTAGCATTAGTCATCTCCCCCTGTGTGTAATGCTCAGACACACTCTACCAGCTACATATAATGCCATCTGCACCACTTCAACATTACTCAGCTCTAGCATCAGTCATATCCCACTGTGGGTAATGCTCAGATGCTCTCTGACAGCTACATATAATGCCATCTGCACCACTTCTACATTACTCAGCTCTAGCATTAGTCATATCCCCCCTGTGTGTAACGCTCAGACACTCTCTACCAGCTACATATAATGCCATCTGCACCACTTCAACATTACTCAGCTCTAGCATCAGTCATATCCCACTGTGAGTAATGCTCAGATGCTGTCTGACAGCTACATATAATGCCACCTGCACCACTTCTACATTACTCGGCACTATCATCAGTCATCTCCCCCTGTGTCTAATGCTCACACGCTCTCTGACCGCTACATATAATGCCATCTGCACCACTTCTACATTACTCAGCGCTAGCATTAGTCATATCCCCCATGTGTAACGCTCAGACGCGCTCTGACAGCTACATATAATGCCATCTGCACCACTTCTACATTACTCAGCACTATCATCAGTCATATCCCCCTGTGTCTAATGCTCACCTGCTCTCTGACCGCTACATATAATGCCATCTGCACCACTTCTACATTACTCAGCTCTATCATCAGTCATATCTCCCTGTGTGTAATGCTCAGACACTCTCTACCAGCTACATATAATGCCATCTGCACCACTTCTACATTACTCAGCTCTAGCATCAGTCATCTCCCCTGTGTGTAATGCTCAGACACTCTCTACCAGCTACATATAATGCCATCTGCACCACTTCTACATTACTCAGCGCTAGCATCAGTCATCTCCCCTGTGTGTAACGCTCAGACGCTCTCTGACAGCTACATATAATGCCATCTGCACCACTTCTACATTACTCAGCGCTAGCGTCCATCATATCCCCCTGTGTGTAACGCTCAGATGCTCTCTGACAGCTACGTATAATGCCATCTGCACCATTTCTACATTACTCAGCACTAGCATTAGTCATATCCCCCCATGTGTAACGCTCAGACGCTCTCTGTCAGCTACATATAATGCCATCTGCACCACTTCTACATTACTCAGCACTATCATGAGTCATCTCCCTCTGTGTCTAATTCTCACACGCTCTCTGCCCGCTACATATAATGCCATCTGCACCACTTCTACATTACTCAGTGCTAGCATTAGTCATATCCCCCCGTGTGTAACGCTCAGACGCGCTCTGACAGCTACATATAATGCCATCTGCACCACTTCTACATTACTCAGCTCTATCATCAGTCATATCCCCCTGTGTGTAACGCTCAGACTCTCTGACCGCTACATATAATGCCATCTGCACCACTTCTACATTACTCAGCGCTAGCATCAGTCATCTCCCCTGTGTGTAATGCTCAGACATTCTCTACCAGCTACATATAATGCCATCTGCACCACTTCTACATTATTCAGCGCTAGCGTCCATCATATCCCCCTGTGTGTAACGCTCAGACGCTCTATGACAGCTACATATAATGCCATCTGCACCACTTCTACATTACTCAGCGCTAGCATCAGTCATCTCCACTGTGTGTAATGCTCAGACACTCTCTACCAGCTACATATAATGTCATCTGCACCACTTCTACATTACTCAGCTCTAGCATCAGTTATATCCCCTGTGTGTAATGCTCAGACACTCTCTACCAGCTACATATAATGCCATCTACACCACTTCTACATTACTCAGCTCTAGCATCAGTCATATCTTCCTGTGTGTAACGCTCAGACACTCTCTACCAGCTACATATAATGCCATCTGCACCACTTCTACATTACTCAGCGCTAGCATCAGTCATATCCCCTGTGTGTAACGCTCAGACGCTCTCTGACAGCTACATATAATGCCATCTGCACCACTTCTACATTACTCAGCGCTAGTATCAGTCATATCTCCCTGTGTGTAACGCTCAGACGCTCTCTACCAGCTACATATAATGCCATCTGCACCACTTCTACATTACTCCGCTCTAGCATCAGTCATATCTCCCTGTGTGTAATGCTCAGACACTCTCTACCAGCTACATATAATGCCATCTGCACCACTTCTACATCACTCAGCACTAGCATCAGTCATATCCCCTGTGTGTAATGCTCAGACGCTCTCTGACCGCTACATATAATGCCATCTGCACCACTTCTACATTACTCAGCTCTATCATCAGTCATATCTCCCTGTGTGTAATGCTCAGACGCTCTCTGACCGCTACATATAATGCCATCTGCACCACTTCTACATTACTCAGCGCTAGTATCAGTCCCATCACCCTGTGTGTAATGCTCAGACGCTCTCTACCAGCTACATATAATGTCATCTGCACCACTTCTACATTACTCAGCGCTAGTATCAGTCACATCACCCTGTGTGTAATGCTCAGACGCTCTCTACCAGCTACATATAATGCCATCTACACCACTTCTACATTACTCAGCTCTAGCATCAGTCATATCTCCCTGTGTGTAACGCTCAGACACTCTCTACCAGCTACATATAATGCCATCTGCACCACTTCTAGATTACTCAGCTCTAGCATCAGTCATATCTCCCTGTGTGTAACGCTCAGACGCTCTCTACCAGCTACATATAATGCCATCTGCACCACTTCTACATTATTCAGCGCTAGCGTCCATCATATCCCCCTGTGTGTAACGCTCAGACGCTCTATGACAGCTACATATAATGCCATCTGCACCACTTCTACATTACTCAGTGCTAGCATCAGTCATCTCCACTGTGTGTAATGCTCAGACACTCTCTACCAGCTACATATAATGTCATCTGCACCACTTCTACATTACTCAGCGCTAGCATCAGTTATATCCCCTGTGTGTAATGCTCAGACACTCTCTACCAGCTACATATAATGCCATCTACACCACTTCTACATTACTCAGCTCTAGCATCAGTCATATCTTCCTGTGTGTAACGCTCAGACACTCTCTACCAGCTACATATAATGCCATCTGCACCACTTCTACATTACTCAGTGCTAGCATCAGTCATATCCCCCTGTGTGTAACGCTCAGACGCTCTCTACCAGCTACATATAATGCCATCTGCACCACTTCTACATTACTCAGCGCTAGCATCAGTCATATCCCCTGTGTGTAACGCTCAGACGCTCTCTGACAGCTACATATAATGCCATCTGCACCACTTCTACATTACTCAGCGCTAGTATCAGTCATATCTCCCTGTGTGTAACGCTCAGACGCTCTCTACCAGCTACATATAATGCCATCTGCACCACTTCTACATTACTCAGCTCTAGCATCAGTCATATCTCCCTGTGTGTAATGCTCAGACACTCTCTACCAGCTACATATAATGCCATCTGCACCACTTCTACATCACTCAGCACTAGCATCAGTCATATCCCCTGTGTGTAATGCTCAGACGCTCTCTGACCGCTACATATAATGCCATCTGCACCACTTCTACATTACTCAGCTCTATCATCAGTCATATCTCCCTGTGTGTAATGCTCAGACGCTCTCTGACTGCTACATATAATGCCATCTGCACCACTTCTACATTACTCAGCGCTAGTATCAGTCACATCACCCTGTGTGTAATGCTCAGACGCTCTCTACCAGCTACATATAATGTCATCTGCACCACTTCTACATTACTCAGCGCTAGTATCAGTCACATCACCCTGTGTGTAATGCTCAGACGCTCTCTACCAGCTACATATAATGCCATCTACACCACTTCTACATTACTCAGCTCTAGCATCAGTCATATCTCCCTGTGTGTAACGCTCAGACACTCTCTACCAGCTACATATAATGCCATCTGCACCACTTCTACATTACTCAGCGCTAGCGTCCATCATATCCCCCTGTGTGTAACGCTCAGACGCTCTCTACCAGCTACATATAATGCCATCTGCACCACTTCTACATTACTCAGCGCTAGTATCAGTCACATCACCCTGTGTGTAACGCTCAGACGCTCTCTGACAGCTACATATAATGCCATCTGCACCACTTCAAAATTACTCAGCTCTATCATCAGTCATATCTCCCTGTGTGTAATGCTCAGACGCTCTCTGACCGCTACATATAATGCCATCTGCACCACTTCTACATTACTCAGCGCTAGTATCAGTCACATCACCCTGTGTGTAATGCTCAGACGCTCTCTACCAGCTACATATAATGTCATCTGCACCACTTCTACATTACTCAGCGCTAGTATCAGTCACATCACCCTGTGTGTAATGCTCAGACGCTCTCTACCAGCTACATATAATGCCATCTACACCACTTCTACATTACTCAGCTCTAGCATCAGTCATATCTCCCTGTGTGTAACGCTCAGACACTCTCTACCAGCTACATATAATGCCATCTGCACCACTTCTACATTACTCAGCACTAGCGTCCATCATATCCCCCTGTTTGTAATGCTCAGATGCTCTCTGACAGCTACGTATAATGCCATCTTCACCACTACTACATTACTCAGCGCTAGCGTCCATCATATCCCCCTGTGTGTAACGCTCACACGCTCTCTGACAGCTACATATAATGCCATCTGCACCACTTCTACATTACTCAGCTCTAGCATTAGTCATATCCCCCCGTGTGTAACGCTCAGACACTCTCTGACAGCTACATATAATGCCATCTGCACCACTTCTACATTACTCAGCACTATCATCAGTCATATCTCCCTGTGTGTAAAGCTCAGACGCTCTCTATCAGCTACATATAATGCCATCTGCACCACTTCTACATTACTCAGTGCTAGCATCAGTCATATCCCCCTGTGTGTAACGCTCAGACGTGCTCTGACAGCTACATATAATGCCATCTGCACCACTTCTACATTACTCAGTGCTAGCATTAGTCATATCCCCCCGTGTGTAATGCTCAGACACTCTCTGACAGCTACATATAATGCCATCTGCACCACTTCTACATTACTCAGTGCTAGCATCAGTCATCTCCCCCTGTGTGTAACGCTCAGACGTGCTCTGACAGCTACATATAATGCCATCTGCACCATTTCTACATTACTCAGCTCTAGCATCAGTCATACCCCCTGTGTGTAATGCTCAGACACTCTCTACCAGCTACATATAATGCCATCTGCACCACTTCTACATTACTCAGCACTAGCATCAGTCATATCTCCCCCTGTGTGTAACGCTCAGACGCTCTCTGACAGCTACATATAATGCCATCTGCACCACTTCTACATTACTCAGCTCTAGCATCAGTCATATCTCCCCTGTGTGTAACGCTCAGACGCTCTCTATCAGCTACATATAATGCCATCTGCACCACTTCTACATTACTCAGCTCTAGCATCAGTCATATCTCCCTGTGTGTAACGCTCAGACGCTCTCTGACAGCTACATATAATGCCATCTGCACCACTTCTACATTACTCAGCACTAGCATCAGTCGTATCTCTCTGTGTGTAACGCTCAGACGCTCTCTATCAGCTACATATAATGCCATCTGCACCACTTCTACATTACTCAGCGCTAGTATCAGTCATATCTCTCTGTGTGTAACGCTCAGACGCTCTCTATCAGCTACATATAATGCCATCTGCACCACTTCTACATTACTCAGCACTATCATCAGTCATATCTCCCTGTGTGTAACGCTCAGACACTCTCTGACCGCTACATATAATGCCATCTGCACCACTTCTACATTACTCAGCTCTAGCATCAGTCATATCTCCCTGTGTGTAACGCTCACACGCTCTCTGACAGCTACATATAATGCCATCTGCACCACTTCTACATTACTCAGCTCTAGCATCAGTCATACCCCCGTGTGTAATGCTCACACGCTCTCTATCAGCTACATATAATGCCATCTGCACCACTTCTACATTACTCAGCTCTAGCATCAGTCACATCCCCCTGTGTGTAACGCTCAGATGCTCTCTGTCAGCTACATATAATGCCATCTGCACCACTTCTACATTACTCAGCACTAGCATTAGTCATCTCCCCTGTGTGTAATGCTCAGACGCTCTCTGACAGCTACATATAATGCCATCTGCACCACTTCAACATTACTCAGCACTAGCATTAGTCATCTCCCCCTGTGTGTAATGCTCAGACGCTTTGTGACAGCTACATATAATGCCATCTGCACCACTTCTACATTACTCAGCACTAGCATCAGTCATCTCCCCCTGTGTCTAATGCTCACACGCTCTCTGACCGCTACATATAATGCCATCTGCACCACTTCTACATTACTCAGTGCTAGCATTAGTCATATCCCCCCGTGTGTAACGCTCAGACGCGCTCTGACAGCTACATATAATGCCATCTGCACCACTTCTACATTACTCAGCACTAGCATCAGTCATACTCCCCTGTGTGTAACGCTCAGACGCTCTCTATCAGCTACATATAATGCCATCTGCACCACTTCTACATTACTCAGCTCTATCATCAGTCATATCTCCCTGTGTGTAATGCTCAGACGCTCTCTGACAGCTACATATAATGTCATCTGCACCACTTCTACATTACTCAGCGCTAGCATCAGTCATATCCCCTGTGTGTAACGCTCAGACGCTCTCTATCAGCTACATATAATGCCATCTGCACCACTTCTACATTACTCAGCTCTATCATCAGTCATATCTCCCTGTGTGTAATGCTCAGACGCTCTCTGACAGCTACATATAATGTCATCTGCACCACTTCTACATTACTCAGCGCTAGCATCAGTCATATCCCCTGTGTGTAACGCTCAGACACTCTCTACCAGCTACATATAATGCCATCTGCACCACTTCTACATTACTCAGCGCTAGTATCAGTCACATCACCCTGTGTGTAACGCTCAGACGCTCTCTGACAGCTACATATAATGCCATCTTCACCACTTCTACATTACTCAGCACTAGCGTCCATCATATCCCCCTGTTTGTAATGCTCAGATGCTCTCTGACAGCTACGTATAATGCCATCTTCACCACTTCTACATTACTCAGCGCTAGCGTCCATCATATCCCCCTGTGTGTAACGCTCAGACGCTCTCTGACAGCTACATATAATGCCATCTGCACCACTTCTAAATAACTCAGCTCTAGCATCAGTCATATCTCCCTGTGTGTAATGCTCAGACGCTCTCTGACAGCTACATATAATGCCATCTGCACCAATTCTACATTACTCAGCACTAGCATTAGTCATCTCCCCCTGTGTGTAATGCTCAGACACACTCTACCAGCTACATATAATGCCATCTGCACCACTTCAACATTACTCAGCTCTAGCATCAGTCATATCCCACTGTGGGTAATGCTCAGATGCTCTCTGACAGCTACATATAATGCCATCTGCACCACTTCTACATTACTCAGCTCTAGCATTAGTCATATCCCCCCTGTGTGTAACGCTCAGACACTCTCTACCAGCTACATATAATGCCATCTGCACCACTTCAACATTACTCAGCTCTAGCATCAGTCATATCCCACTGTGGGTAATGCTCAGATGCTGTCTGACAGCTACATATAATGCCACCTGCACCACTTCTACATTACTCGGCACTATCATCAGTCATCTCCCCCTGTGTCTAATGCTCACACGCTCTCTGACCGCTACATATAATGCCATCTGCACCACTTCTACATTACTCAGCGCTAGCATTAGTCATATCCCCCATGTGTAACGCTCAGACGCGCTCTGACAGCTACATATAATGCCATCTGCACCACTTCTACATTACTCAGCACTATCATCAGTCATATCCCCCTGTGTCTAATGCTCACCTGCTCTCTGACCGCTACATATAATGCCATCTGCACCACTTCTACATTACTCAGCTCTATCATCAGTCATATCTCCCTGTGTGTAATGCTCAGACACTCTCTACCAGCTACATATAATGCCATCTGCACCACTTCTACATTACTCAGCTCTAGCATCAGTCATCTCCCCTGTGTGTAATGCTCAGACACTCTCTACCAGCTACATATAATGCCATCTGCACCACTTCTACATTACTCAGCGCTAGCATCAGTCATCTCCCCTGTGTGTAACGCTCAGACGCTCTCTGACAGCTACATATAATGCCATCTGCACCACTTCTACATTACTCAGCGCTAGCGTCCATCATATCCCCCTGTGTGTAACGCTCAGATGCTCTCTGACAGCTACGTATAATGCCATCTGCACCATTTCTACATTACTCAGCACTAGCATTAGTCATATCCCCCCATGTGTAACGCTCAGACGCTCTCTGTCAGCTACATATAATGCCATCTGCACCACTTCTACATTACTCAGCACTATCATGAGTCATCTCCCTCTGTGTCTAATTCTCACACGCTCTCTGCCCGCTACATATAATGCCATCTGCACCACTTCTACATTACTCAGTGCTAGCATTAGTCATATCCCCCCGTGTGTAACGCTCAGACGCGCTCTGACAGCTACATATAATGCCATCTGCACCACTTCTACATTACTCAGCTCTATCATCAGTCATATCCCCCTGTGTGTAACGCTCAGACTCTCTGACCGCTACATATAATGCCATCTGCACCACTTCTACATTACTCAGCGCTAGCATCAGTCATCTCCCCTGTGTGTAATGCTCAGACATTCTCTACCAGCTACATATAATGCCATCTGCACCACTTCTACATTATTCAGCGCTAGCGTCCATCATATCCCCCTGTGTGTAACGCTCAGACGCTCTATGACAGCTACATATAATGCCATCTGCACCACTTCTACATTACTCAGCGCTAGCATCAGTCATCTCCACTGTGTGTAATGCTCAGACACTCTCTACCAGCTACATATAATGTCATCTGCACCACTTCTACATTACTCAGCTCTAGCATCAGTTATATCCCCTGTGTGTAATGCTCAGACACTCTCTACCAGCTACATATAATGCCATCTACACCACTTCTACATTACTCAGCTCTAGCATCAGTCATATCTTCCTGTGTGTAACGCTCAGACACTCTCTACCAGCTACATATAATGCCATCTGCACCACTTCTACATTACTCAGTGCTAGCATCAGTCATATCCCCCTGTGTGTAACGCTCAGACACTCTCTACCAGCTACATATAATGCCATCTGCACCACTTCTACATTACTCAGCGCTAGCATCAGTCATATCCCCTGTGTGTAACGCTCAGACGCTCTCTGACAGCTACATATAATGCCATCTGCACCACTTCTACATTACTCAGCGCTAGTATCAGTCATATCTCCCTGTGTGTAACGCTCAGACGCTCTCTACCAGCTACATATAATGCCATCTGCACCACTTCTACATTACTCCGCTCTAGCATCAGTCATATCTCCCTGTGTGTAATGCTCAGACACTCTCTACCAGCTACATATAATGCCATCTGCACCACTTCTACATCACTCAGCACTAGCTTCAGTCATATCCCCTGTGTGTAATGCTCAGACGCTCTCTGACCGCTACATATAATGCCATCTGCACCACTTCTACATTACTCAGCTCTATCATCAGTCATATCTCCCTGTGTGTAATGCTCAGACGCTCTCTGACCGCTACATATAATGCCATCTGCACCACTTCTACATTACTCAGCGCTAGTATCAGTCCCATCACCCTGTGTGTAATGCTCAGACGCTCTCTACCAGCTACATATAATGTCATCTGCACCACTTCTACATTACTCAGCGCTAGTATCAGTCACATCACCCTGTGTGTAATGCTCAGACGCTCTCTACCAGCTACATATAATGCCATCTACACCACTTCTACATTACTCAGCTCTAGCATCAGTCATATCTCCCTGTGTGTAACGCTCAGACACTCTCTACCAGCTACATATAATGCCATCTGCACCACTTCTACATTACTCAGCTCTAGCATCAGTCATATCTCCCTGTGTGTAACGCTCAGACGCTCTCTACCAGCTACATATAATGCCATCTGCACCACTTCTACATTATTCAGCGCTAGCGTCCATCATATCCCCCTGTGTGTAACGCTCAGACGCTCTATGACAGCTACATATAATGCCATCTGCACCACTTCTACATTACTCAGTGCTAGCATCAGTCATCTCCACTGTGTGTAATGCTCAGACACTCTCTACCAGCTACATATAATGTCATCTGCACCACTTCTACATTACTCAGCGCTAGCATCAGTTATATCCCCTGTGTGTAATGCTCAGACACTCTCTACCAGCTACATATAATGCCATCTACACCACTTCTACATTACTCAGCTCTAGCATCAGTCATATCTTCCTGTGTGTAACGCTCAGACACTCTCTACCAGCTACATATAATGCCATCTGCACCACTTCTACATTACTCAGTGCTAGCATCAGTCATATCCCCCTGTGTGTAACGCTCAGACGCTCTCTACCAGCTACATATAATGCCATCTGCACCACTTCTACATTACTCAGCGCTAGCATCAGTCATATCCCCTGTGTGTAACGCTCAGACGCTCTCTGACAGCTACATATAATGCCATCTGCACCACTTCTACATTACTCAGCGCTAGTATCAGTCATATCTCCCTGTGTGTAACGCTCAGACGCTCTCTACCAGCTACATATAATGCCATCTGCACCACTTCTACATTACTCAGCTCTAGCATCAGTCATATCTCCCTGTGTGTAATGCTCAGACACTCTCTACCAGCTACATATAATGCCATCTGCACCACTTCTACATCACTCAGCACTAGCATCAGTCATATCCCCTGTGTGTAATGCTCAGACGCTCTCTGACCGCTACATATAATGCCATCTGCACCACTTCTACATTACTCAGCTCTATCATCAGTCATATCTCCCTGTGTGTAATGCTCAGACGCTCTCTGACTGCTACATATAATGCCATCTGCACCACTTCTACATTACTCAGCGCTAGTATCAGTCACATCACCCTGTGTGTAATGCTCAGACGCTCTCTACCAGCTACATATAATGTCATCTGCACCACTTCTACATTACTCAGCGCTAGTATCAGTCACATCACCCTGTGTGTAATGCTCAGACGCTCTCTACCAGCTACATATAATGCCATCTACACCACTTCTACATTACTCAGCTCTAGCATCAGTCATATCTCCCTGTGTGTAACGCTCAGACACTCTCTACCAGCTACATATAATGCCATCTGCACCACTTCTACATTACTCAGCGCTAGCGTCCATCATATCCCCCTGTGTGTAACGCTCAGACGCTCTCTACCAGCTACATATAATGCCATCTGCACCACTTCTACATTACTCAGCGCTAGTATCAGTCACATCACCCTGTGTGTAACGCTCAGACGCTCTCTGACAGCTACATATAATGCCATCTGCACCACTTCAAAATTACTCAGCTCTATCATCAGTCATATCTCCCTGTGTGTAATGCTCAGACGCTCTCTGACCGCTACATATAATGCCATCTGCACCACTTCTACATTACTCAGCGCTAGTATCAGTCACATCACCCTGTGTGTAATGCTCAGACGCTCTCTACCAGCTACATATAATGTCATCTGCACCACTTCTACATTACTCAGCGCTAGTATCAGTCACATCACCCTGTGTGTAATGCTCAGACGCTCTCTACCAGCTACATATAATGCCATCTACACCACTTCTACATTACTCAGCTCTAGCATCAGTCATATCTCCCTGTGTGTAACGCTCAGACACTCTCTACCAGCTACATATAATGCCATCTGCACCACTTCTACATTACTCAGCACTAGCGTCCATCATATCCCCCTGTTTGTAATGCTCAGATGCTCTCTGACAGCTACGTATAATGCCATCTTCACCACTACTACATTACTCAGCGCTAGCGTCCATCATATCCCCCTGTGTGTAACGCTCACACGCTCTCTGACAGCTACATATAATGCCATCTGCACCACTTCTAAATAACTCAGCTCTAGCATCAGTCATATCTCCCTGTGTGTAATGCTCAGACGCTCTCTGACAGCTACATATAATGCCATCTGCACCAATTCTACATTACTCAGCACTAGCATTAGTCATCTCTTCCTGTGTGTAATGCTCAGACATACTCTACCAGCTACATATTTTGCCATCTGCACCACTTCTACATTACTCAGCTCTAGCATTAGTCATATCCCCCCTGTGTGTAACGCTCAGACACTCTCTACCAGCTACATATAATGCCATCTGCACCACTTTAACATTACTCAGCTCTAGCATCAGTCATATCCCACTGTGGGTAATGCTCAGATGCTCTCTGACAGCTACATATAATGCCACCTGCACCACTTCTGCATTACTCAGCACTATCATCAGTCATCTCCCCCTGTGTCTAATGCTCACCTGCTCTCTGACCGCTACATATAATGCCATCTGCACCACTTCTACATTACTCAGCTCTATCATCAGTCATATCTCCCTGTGTGTAATGCTCAGACACTCTCTACCAGCTACATATAATGCCATCTGCATCACTTCTACATTACTCAGCTCTAGCATCAGTCATTTCCCCTGTGTGTAATGCTCAGACGCTCTCTACCAGCTACATATAATGCCATCTGCACCACTTCTACATTACTCAGCGCTAGCATCAGTCATCTCCCCTGTGTGTGACGCTCAGACGCTCTCTGACAGCTACATATAATGCCATCTGCGCCACTTCTACATTACTCAGCGCTAGCGTCCATCATATCCCCCTGTGTGTAACGCTCAGATGCTCTCTGACAGCTACGTATAATGCCATCTGCACCATTTCTACATTACTCAGCACTAGCATTAGTCATATCCCCCCATGTGTAATGCTCAGACGCTCTCTGTCAGCTACATATAATGCCATCTGCACCACTTCTACATTACTCAGCTCTAGTATCAGTCATATCTCCCTGTGTGTAATGCTCAGACACTCTCTACCAGCTACATATAATGCCATCTGCACCACTTCTACATTACTCAGCTCTAGCATCAGTAATCTCCCCTGTGTGTAATGCTCAGACACTCTCTACCAGCTACATATAATGCCATCTGCACCACTTCTACATTACTCAGCTCTAGCATCAGTCACATCACCCTGTGTGTAATGCTCAGATGCTCTCTGTCAGCTACATATAATGCCATCTGCACCACTTCTACATTACTCAACTCTAGCATCAGTCATATCTCCCTGTGTGTAATGCTCAGACACTCTCTACCAGCTACATATAATGCCATCTGCACCACTTCTACATTACTCAGCGCTAGCATCAGTCATATCTCCCTGTGTGTAACACTCAGACGCTCTCTATCAGCTACATTTAATGCCATCTGCACCACTTCTACATTAATCAGTTCTATCATCAGTCATATCGCCCTGTGTGTAATGCTCAGACACTCTCTACCAGCTACATATAATGCCATCTGCACCACTTCTACATTACTCAGCACTAGCATCAGTCATATCCCCCCGTGTGTTACGCTCAGATGCTCTCTGTCAGCTACATATAATGCCATCTGCACCACTTCTACATTACTCAGCTCTAGCATCAGTAATCTCCCCTGTGTGTAATGCTCAGACACTCTCTACCAGCTACATATAATGCCATCTGCACCACTTCTACATTACTCAGCTCTAGCATCAGTCACATCACCCTGTGTGTAATGCTCAGATGCTCTCTGTCAGCTACATATAATGCCATCTGCACCACTTCTACATTACTCAGCGCTAGTATCAGTCATATCTCCCTGTGTGTAATGCTCAGACACTCTCTACCAGCTACATATAATGCCATCTGCACCACTTCTACATTACTCAGCGCTAGCATCAGTCATATCTCCCTGTGTGTAACACTCAGACGCTCTCTATCAGCTACATATAATGCCATCTACACCACTTCTACATTACTCAGCTCTAGCATCAGTCATATCTTCCTGTGTGTAACGCTCAGACACTCTCTACCAGCTACATATAATGCCATCTGCACCACTTCTACATTACTCAGTGCTAGCATCAGTCATATCCCCCTGTGTGTAACGCTCAGACACTCTCTACCAGCTACATATAATGCCATCTGCACCACTTCTACATTACTCAGCGCTAGCATCAGTCATATCCCCTGTGTGTAACGCTCAGACGCTCTCTGACAGCTACATATAATGCCATCTGCACCACTTCTACATTACTCAGCGCTAGTATCAGTCATATCTCCCTGTGTGTAACGCTCAGACGCTCTCTACCAGCTACATATAATGCCATCTGCACCACTTCTACATTACTCCGCTCTAGCATCAGTCATATCTCCCTGTGTGTAATGCTCAGACACTCTCTACCAGCTACATATAATGCCATCTGCACCACTTCTACATCACTCAGCACTAGCTTCAGTCATATCCCCTGTGTGTAATGCTCAGACGCTCTCTGACCGCTACATATAATGCCATCTGCACCACTTCTACATTACTCAGCTCTATCATCAGTCATATCTCCCTGTGTGTAATGCTCAGACGCTCTCTGACCGCTACATATAATGCCATCTGCACCACTTCTACATTACTCAGCGCTAGTATCAGTCCCATCACCCTGTGTGTAATGCTCAGACGCTCTCTACCAGCTACATATAATGTCATCTGCACCACTTCTACATTACTCAGCGCTAGTATCAGTCACATCACCCTGTGTGTAATGCTCAGACGCTCTCTACCAGCTACATATAATGCCATCTACACCACTTCTACATTACTCAGCTCTAGCATCAGTCATATCTCCCTGTGTGTAACGCTCAGACACTCTCTACCAGCTACATATAATGCCATCTGCACCACTTCTACATTACTCAGCTCTAGCATCAGTCATATCTCCCTGTGTGTAACGCTCAGACGCTCTCTACCAGCTACATATAATGCCATCTGCACCACTTCTACATTATTCAGCGCTAGCGTCCATCATATCCCCCTGTGTGTAACGCTCAGACGCTCTATGACAGCTACATATAATGCCATCTGCACCACTTCTACATTACTCAGTGCTAGCATCAGTCATCTCCACTGTGTGTAATGCTCAGACACTCTCTACCAGCTACATATAATGTCATCTGCACCACTTCTACATTACTCAGCGCTAGCATCAGTTATATCCCCTGTGTGTAATGCTCAGACACTCTCTACCAGCTACATATAATGCCATCTACACCACTTCTACATTACTCAGCTCTAGCATCAGTCATATCTTCCTGTGTGTAACGCTCAGACACTCTCTACCAGCTACATATAATGCCATCTGCACCACTTCTACATTACTCAGTGCTAGCATCAGTCATATCCCCCTGTGTGTAACGCTCAGACGCTCTCTACCAGCTACATATAATGCCATCTGCACCACTTCTACATTACTCAGCGCTAGCATCAGTCATATCCCCTGTGTGTAACGCTCAGACGCTCTCTGACAGCTACATATAATGCCATCTGCACCACTTCTACATTACTCAGCGCTAGTATCAGTCATATCTCCCTGTGTGTAACGCTCAGACGCTCTCTACCAGCTACATATAATGCCATCTGCACCACTTCTACATTACTCAGCTCTAGCATCAGTCATATCTCCCTGTGTGTAATGCTCAGACACTCTCTACCAGCTACATATAATGCCATCTGCACCACTTCTACATCACTCAGCACTAGCATCAGTCATATCCCCTGTGTGTAATGCTCAGACGCTCTCTGACCGCTACATATAATGCCATCTGCACCACTTCTACATTACTCAGCTCTATCATCAGTCATATCTCCCTGTGTGTAATGCTCAGACGCTCTCTGACTGCTACATATAATGCCATCTGCACCACTTCTACATTACTCAGCGCTAGTATCAGTCACATCACCCTGTGTGTAATGCTCAGACGCTCTCTACCAGCTACATATAATGTCATCTGCACCACTTCTACATTACTCAGCGCTAGTATCAGTCACATCACCCTGTGTGTAATGCTCAGACGCTCTCTACCAGCTACATATAATGCCATCTACACCACTTCTACATTACTCAGCTCTAGCATCAGTCATATCTCCCTGTGTGTAACGCTCAGACACTCTCTACCAGCTACATATAATGCCATCTGCACCACTTCTACATTACTCAGCGCTAGCGTCCATCATATCCCCCTGTGTGTAACGCTCAGACGCTCTCTACCAGCTACATATAATGCCATCTGCACCACTTCTACATTACTCAGCGCTAGTATCAGTCACATCACCCTGTGTGTAACGCTCAGACGCTCTCTGACAGCTACATATAATGCCATCTGCACCACTTCAAAATTACTCAGCTCTATCATCAGTCATATCTCCCTGTGTGTAATGCTCAGACGCTCTCTGACCGCTACATATAATGCCATCTGCACCACTTCTACATTACTCAGCGCTAGTATCAGTCACATCACCCTGTGTGTAATGCTCAGACGCTCTCTACCAGCTACATATAATGTCATCTGCACCACTTCTACATTACTCAGCGCTAGTATCAGTCACATCACCCTGTGTGTAATGCTCAGACGCTCTCTACCAGCTACATATAATGCCATCTACACCACTTCTACATTACTCAGCTCTAGCATCAGTCATATCTCCCTGTGTGTAACGCTCAGACACTCTCTACCAGCTACATATAATGCCATCTGCACCACTTCTACATTACTCAGCACTAGCGTCCATCATATCCCCCTGTTTGTAATGCTCAGATGCTCTCTGACAGCTACGTATAATGCCATCTTCACCACTACTACATTACTCAGCGCTAGCGTCCATCATATCCCCCTGTGTGTAACGCTCACACGCTCTCTGACAGCTACATATAATGCCATCTGCACCACTTCTAAATAACTCAGCTCTAGCATCAGTCATATCTCCCTGTGTGTAATGCTCAGACGCTCTCTGACAGCTACATATAATGCCATCTGCACCAATTCTACATTACTCAGCACTAGCATTAGTCATCTCTTCCTGTGTGTAATGCTCAGACATACTCTACCAGCTACATATTTTGCCATCTGCACCACTTCTACATTACTCAGCTCTAGCATTAGTCATATCCCCCCTGTGTGTAACGCTCAGACACTCTCTACCAGCTACATATAATGCCATCTGCACCACTTTAACATTACTCAGCTCTAGCATCAGTCATATCCCACTGTGGGTAATGCTCAGATGCTCTCTGACAGCTACATATAATGCCACCTGCACCACTTCTGCATTACTCAGCACTATCATCAGTCATCTCCCCCTGTGTCTAATGCTCACCTGCTCTCTGACCGCTACATATAATGCCATCTGCACCACTTCTACATTACTCAGCTCTATCATCAGTCATATCTCCCTGTGTGTAATGCTCAGACACTCTCTACCAGCTACATATAATGCCATCTGCATCACTTCTACATTACTCAGCTCTAGCATCAGTCATTTCCCCTGTGTGTAATGCTCAGACGCTCTCTACCAGCTACATATAATGCCATCTGCACCACTTCTACATTACTCAGCGCTAGCATCAGTCATCTCCCCTGTGTGTGACGCTCAGACGCTCTCTGACAGCTACATATAATGCCATCTGCGCCACTTCTACATTACTCAGCGCTAGCGTCCATCATATCCCCCTGTGTGTAACGCTCAGATGCTCTCTGACAGCTACGTATAATGCCATCTGCACCATTTCTACATTACTCAGCACTAGCATTAGTCATATCCCCCCATGTGTAATGCTCAGACGCTCTCTGTCAGCTACATATAATGCCATCTGCACCACTTCTACATTACTCAGCTCTAGTATCAGTCATATCTCCCTGTGTGTAATGCTCAGACACTCTCTACCAGCTACATATAATGCCATCTGCACCACTTCTACATTACTCAGCTCTAGCATCAGTAATCTCCCCTGTGTGTAATGCTCAGACACTCTCTACCAGCTACATATAATGCCATCTGCACCACTTCTACATTACTCAGCTCTAGCATCAGTCACATCACCCTGTGTGTAATGCTCAGATGCTCTCTGTCAGCTACATATAATGCCATCTGCACCACTTCTACATTACTCAACTCTAGCATCAGTCATATCTCCCTGTGTGTAATGCTCAGACACTCTCTACCAGCTACATATAATGCCATCTGCACCACTTCTACATTACTCAGCGCTAGCATCAGTCATATCTCCCTGTGTGTAACACTCAGACGCTCTCTATCAGCTACATTTAATGCCATCTGCACCACTTCTACATTAATCAGTTCTATCATCAGTCATATCGCCCTGTGTGTAATGCTCAGACACTCTCTACCAGCTACATATAATGCCATCTGCACCACTTCTACATTACTCAGCACTAGCATCAGTCATATCCCCCCGTGTGTTACGCTCAGATGCTCTCTGTCAGCTACATATAATGCCATCTGCACCACTTCTACATTACTCAGCTCTAGCATCAGTAATCTCCCCTGTGTGTAATGCTCAGACACTCTCTACCAGCTACATATAATGCCATCTGCACCACTTCTACATTACTCAGCTCTAGCATCAGTCACATCACCCTGTGTGTAATGCTCAGATGCTCTCTGTCAGCTACATATAATGCCATCTGCACCACTTCTACATTACTCAGCGCTAGTATCAGTCATATCTCCCTGTGTGTAATGCTCAGACACTCTCTACCAGCTACATATAATGCCATCTGCACCACTTCTACATTACTCAGCGCTAGCATCAGTCATATCTCCCTGTGTGTAACACTCAGACGCTCTCTATCAGCTACATATAATGCCATCTGCACCACTTCTACATTAATCAGTTCTATCATCAGTCATATCGCCCTGTGTGTAATGCTCAGACACTCTCTACCAGCTACATATAATGCCATCTGCACCACTTCTACATTACTCAGCACTAGCATCAGTCATATCCCCCCGTGTGTTACGCTCAGATGCTCTCTGTCAGCTACATATAATGCCATCTGCACCACTTCTACATTACTCAGTTCTATCATCAGTCATATCTCCCTGTGTGTAATGCTCAGACGCTCTCTGACCGCTACATATAATGCCATCTGCACCACTTCTACATTACTCAGCACTAGCATCAGTCATATTTCCCTGTGTGTAATGCTCAGACGCTCTCTGACCGCTACATATAATGCCATCTGCACCACTTCTACATTACTCAGCTCTATCATCAGTCATATCTCCCTGTGTGTAATGCTAAGACGCTCTCTGACCGCTAAATATAATGCCATCTGCACCACTTCTACATTACTCAGCGCTAGTATCAGTCACATCACCCTGTGTGTAATGCTCAGACGCTCTCTACCAGCTACATATAATGTCATCTGCACCACTTCTACATTACTCAGCACTAGCATCAGTCATATCTCCCTGTGTGTAACGCTCACACGCTCTCTGGCCGCTACATATAATGCCATCTGCACCACTTCTACATTACTCAGCGCTAGCATCAGTCATATCTCCCCTGTGTGTAATGCTCAGACGCTCTCTACCAGCTACATATAATGTCATCTGCACCACTTCTACATTACTCAGCGCTAGTATCAGTCACATCACCCTGTGTGTAATGCTCAGACGCTCTCTACCAGCTACATATAATGTCATCTACACCACTTCTACATTACTCAGCTCTAGCATCAGTCATATCTCCCTGTGTGTAACGCTCAGACACTCTCTACCAGCTACATATAATGCCATCTGCACCACTTCTACATTACTCAGCTCTAGCATCAGTCATATCTCCCTGTGTGTAATGCTCAGACGCTCTCTACCAGCTACATATAATGCCATCTGCACCACTTCTACATTACTCAGCACTAGCATCAGTCATATCTCCCTGTGTGTAACGCTCACACGCTCTCTGGCCGCTACATATAATGCCATCTGCACCACTTCTACATTACTCAGTGCTAGAATCAGTCATATCTCCCTGTGTGTAATGCTCAGACGCTCTCTACCAGCTACATATAATGCCATCTGCACCACTTCTACATTACTCAGCACTAGCATCAGTCATATCTCACTGTGTGTAATGCTCAGACGCTCTCTACCAGCTACATATAATGCCATCTGCACCACTTCTACATTACTCAGCGCTAGTATCAGTCACATCACCCTGTGTGTAACGCTCAGACGCTCTCTGACAGCTACATATAATGCCATCTTCACCACTTCTACATTACTCAGCGCTAGCGTCCATCATATACCCCTTTGTGTAACGCTCAGACGCTCTCTGACAGCTACATATAATGCCATCTGCACCACTTCAAAATTACTCAGCACTAGCATTAGTCATCTCCCCTGTGTGTAATGCTCAGACACTCTCTACCAGCTACATATAATGCCATCTTCACCACTTCTACATTACTCAGCACTAGCGTCCATCATATCCCCCTGTGTGTAACGCTCAGACGCTCTCTGACAGCTACATATAATGCCATCTGCACCACTTCTAAATAACTCAGCTCTAGCATCAGTCATATCTCCCTGTGTGTAATGCTCAGATGCTCTCTGACAGCTACATATAATGCCATCTGCACCAATTCTACATTACTCAGCACTAGCATTAGTCATCTCCCCCTGTGTGTAATGCTCAGACACACTCTACCAGCTACATATAATGCCATCTGCACCAATTCTACATTACTCAGCTCTAGCATTAGTCATATCCCCCCTGTGTGTAACGCTCAGACACTCTCTACCAGCTACATATAATGCCATCTGCACCACTTCTACATCACTCAGCACTAGCATCAGTCATATCCCCTGTGTGTAATGCTCAGACGCTCTCTGACCACTACATATAATGCCATCTGCACCACTTCTACATTACTCAGCTCTATCATCAGTCATATCTCCCTGTGTGTAATGCTCAGACGCTCTCTGACCGCTACATATAATGCCATCTGCACCACTTCTACATTACTCAGCGCTAGTATCAGTCACATCACCCTGTGTGTAATGCTCAGACGCTCTCTACCAGCTACATATAATGTCATCTGCACCACTTCTACATTACTCAGCGCTAGTATCAGTCACATCACCCTGTGTGTAATGCTCAGACGCTCTCTACCAGCTACATATAATGCCATCTACACCACTTCTACATTACTCAGCTCTAGCATCAGTCATATCTCCCTGTGTGTAACGCTCAGACACTCTCTACCAGCTACATATAATGCCATCTGCACCACTTCTACATTACTCAGCTCTAGCATCAGTCATATCTCCCTGTGTGTAATGCTCAGACGCTCTCTACCAGCTACATATAATGCCATCTGCACCACTTCTACATTACTCAGCGCTAGCATCAGTCATCTCCCCTGAGTGTAATGCTCAGACACTCTCTACCAGCTACATATAATGCCATCTTCACCACTTCTACATTACTCAGCACTAGCGTCCATCATATCCCCCTGTTTGTAATGCTCAGATGCTCTCTGACAGCTACGTATAATGCCATCTTCACCACTTCTACATTACTCAGCGCTAGCGTCCATCATATCCCCCTGTGTGTAACGCTCAGACGCTCTCTGACAGCTACATATAATGCCATCTGCACCACTTCTAAATAACTCAGCTCTAGCATCAGTCATATCTCCCTGTGTGTAATGCTCAGACATACTCTACCAGCTACATATTTTGCCATCTGCACCACTTCTACATTACTCAGCTCTAGCATTAGTCATATCCCCCCTGTGTGTAACGCTCAGACACTCTCTACCAGCTACATATAATGCCATCTGCACCACTTCAACATTACTCAGCTCTAGCATCAGTCATATCCCACTGTGGGTAATGCTCAGATGCTCTCTGACAGCTACATATAATGCCACCTGCACCACTTCTGCATTACTCAGCACTATCATCAGTCATCTCCCCCTGTGTCTAATGCTCACCTGCTCTCTGACCGCTACATATAATGCCATCTGCACCACTTCTACATTACTCAGCTCTATCATCAGTCATATCTCCCTGTGTGTAATGCTCAGACACTCTCTACCAGCTACATATAATGCCATCTGCATCACTTCTACATTACTCAGCTCTAGCATCAGTCATCTCCCCTGTGTGTAATGCTCAGACACTCTCTACCAGCTACATATAATGCCTTCTGCACCACTTCTACATTACTCAGCGCTAGCATCAGTCATCTCCCCTGTGTGTGACGCTCAGACGCTCTCTGACAGCTACATATAATGCCATCTGCACCATTTCTACATTACTCAGCACTAGCATTAGTCATATCCCCCCATGTGTAACGCTCAGACGCTCTCTGTCAGCTACATATAATGCCATCTGCACCACTTCTACATTACTCAGCTCTAGTATCAGTCATATCTCCCTGTGTGTAATGCTCAGACACTCTCTACCAGCTACATATAATGCCATCTGCACCACTTCTACATTACTCAGCTCTAGCATCAGTCATCTCCCCTGTGTGTAATGCTCAGACACTCTCTACCAGCTACATATAATGCCATCTGCACCACTTCTACATTACTCAGCGCTAGCATCAGTCATCTCCCCTGTGTGTAACGCTCAGACGCTCTCTGACAGCTACATATAATGCCATCTGCACCACTTCTACATTACTCAGCACTATCATCAGTCATCTCCCTCTGTGTCTAATTCTCACACGCTCTCTGACCGCTACATATAATGCCATCTGCACCACTTCTACATTACTCAGTGCTAGCATTCGTCATATCCCCCCGTGTGTAACGCTCAGACGCGCTCTGACAGCTACATATAATGCCATCTGCACCACTTCTACATTACTCAGCTCTATCATCAGTCATATCCCCCTGTGTGTAACGCTCAGACTCTCTGACCGCTACATATAATGCCATCTGCACCACTTCTACATTACTCAGCGCTAGCATCAGTCATCTCCCCTGTGTGTAATGCTCAGACACTCTCTACCAGCTACATATAATGCCATCTGCACCACTTCTAAATTACTCAGCTCTATCATCAGTAATCTCCCCTGTGTGTAATGCTCAGACACTCTCTACCAGCTACATATAATGCCATCTGCACCACTTCTACATTACTCAGCTCTAGCATCAGTCACATCACCCTGTGTGTAATGCTCAGATGCTCTCTGTCAGCTACATATAATGCCATCTGCACCACTTCTACATTACTCAGCGCTAGTATCAGTCATATCTCCCTGTGTGTAACGCTCAGACGCTCTCTACCAGCTACATATAATGCCATCTGCACCACTTCTACATTACTCAGCGCTAGCATCAGTCATATCTCCCTGTGTGTAACGCTCAGACGCTCTCTATCAGCTACATATAATGCCATCTGCACCACTTCTACATTAATCAGTGCTAGTATCAGTCATATCCCCTGTGTGTAATGCTCAGACACTCTCTACCAGCTACATATAATGCCATCTGCACCACTTCTACATTACTCAGCACTAGCATCAGTCATATCCCCCCGTGTGTTACGCTCAGATGCTCTCTGTCAGCTACATATAATGCCATCTGCACCACTTCTACATTACTCAGTTCTATCATCAGTCATATCTCCCTGTGTGCAATGCTCAGACACTCTCTACCAGCTACATATAATGCCATCTGCACCACTTCTACATTACTCAGCACTAGCATCAGTCATATTTCACTGTGTGTAATGCTCAGACGCTCTCTGACCGCTACATATAATGCCATCTGCACCACTTCTACATTACTCAGCTCTATCATCAGTCATATCTCCCTGTGTGTAATGCTCAGACGCTCTCTGACCGCTAAATATAATGCCATCTGCACCACTTCTACATTACTCAGCGCTAGTATCAGTCACATCACCCTGTGTGTAATGCTCAGACGCTCTCTACCAGCTACATATAATGTCATCTACACCACTTCTACATTACTCAGCTCTAGCATCAGTCATATCTCCCTGTGTGTAACGCTCAGACACTCTCTACCAGCTACATATAATGCCATCTGCACCACTTCTACATTACTCAGCTCTAGCATCAGTCATATCTCCCTGTGTGTAATGCTCAGACGCTCTCTACCAGCTACATATAATGCCATCTGCACCACTTCTACATTACTCAGCACTAGCATCAGTCATATCTCCCTGTGTGTAACGCTCACACGCTCTCTTGCCGCTACATATAATGCCATCTGCACCACTTCGACATTACTCAGTGCTAGAATCAGTCATATCTCCCTGTGTGTAATGCTCAGACGCTCTCTACCAGCTACATATAATGCCATCTGCACCACTTCTACATTACTCAGCACTAGCATCAGTCATATCTCCCTGTGTGTAATGCTCAGACGCTCTCTACCAGCTACATATAATGCCATCTGCACCACTTCTACATTACTCAGCGCTAGCATCAGTCATATCCCCTGTGTGTAACGCTCAGACACTCTCTACCAGCTACATATAATGCCATCTGCACCACTTCTACATTACTCAGCGCTAGTATCAGTCACATCACCCCTTTGTGTAACGCTCAGACGCTCTCTGACAGCTACATATAATGCCATCTGCACCACTTCAAAATTACTCAGCACTAGCATTAGTCATCTCCCCTGTGTGTAATGCTCAGACACTCTCTACCAGCTTCATATAATGCCATCTTCACCACTTCTACATTACTCAGCACTAGCGTCCATCATATCCCCCTGTGTGTAACGCTCAGACGCTCTCTGACAGCTACATATAATGCCATCTGCACCACTGCTAAATAACTCAGCTCTAGCATCAGTCATATCTCCCTGTGTGTAATGCTCAGACGCTCTCTGACAGCTACATATAATGCCATCTGCACCAATTCTACATTACTCAGCACTAGCATTAGTCATCTCCCCCTGTGTGTAATGCTCAGACACACTCTACCAGCTACATATAATGCCATCTGCACCACTTCTACATTACTCAGCTCTAGCATTAGTCATATCCCCCCTGTGTGTAACGCTCAGACACTCTCTACCAGCTACATATAATGCCATCTGCACCACTTCTACATCACTCAGCACTAGCATCAGTCATATCCCCTGTGTGTAATGCTCAGACGCTCTCTGACCGCTACATATAATGCCATCTGCACCACTTCAACATTACTCAGCGCTAGCAACAGTCATCTCACCCTGTGTGTAACGCTCAGACGCTCTCTGACAGCTACATATAATGCCATCTGCACCACTTCTACATTACTCAGCGCTAGCGTCCATCATATCCCCCTGTGTGTAACGCTCAGACGCTCTCTATCAGCTACATATAATGTCATCTGCACCACTTCTACATTACTCAGCGCTAGTATCAGTCACATCACCCTGTGTGTAATGCTCAGACGCTCTCTACCAGCTACATATAATGCCATCTACACCACTTCTACATTACTCAGCTCTAGCATCAGTCATATCTCCCTGTGTGTAACGCTCAGACACTCTCTACCAGCTACATATAATGCCATCTGCACCACTTCTACATTACTCAGCTCTAGCATCAGTCATATCTCCCTGTGTGTAATGCTCAGACGCTCTCTACCAGCTACATATAATGCCATCTGCACCACTTCTACATTACTCAGCGCTAGCATCAGTCATATCCCCTGTGTGTAACGCTCAGACACTCTCTACCAGCTACATATAATGCCATCTGCACCACTTCTACATTACTCAGCGCTAGTATCAGTCACATCACCCTGTGTGTAACGCTCAGACGCTCTCTGACAGCTACATATAATGCCATCTGCACCACTTCAAAATTACTCAGCACTAGCATTAGTCATCTCCCCTGTGTGTAATGCTCAGACACTCTCTACCAGCTACATATAATGCCATCTTCACCACTTCTACATTACTCAGCACTAGCGTCCATCATATCCCCCTGTTTGTAATGCTCAGATGCTCTCTGACAGCTACGTATAATGCCATCTTCACCACTTCTACATTACTCAGCGCTAGCGTCCATCATATCCCCCTGTGTGTAACGCTCAGACACTCTCTACCAGCTACATATAATGCCATCTGCACCACTTCAACATTACTCAGCTCTAGCATCAGTCATATCCCACTGTGGGTAATGCTCAGATGCTCTCTGACAGCTACATATAATGCCACCTGCACCACTTCTTCATTACTCAGCACTATCATCAGTCATCTCCCCCTGTGTCTAATGCTCACCTGCTCTCTGACCGCTACATATAATGCCATCTGCACCACTTCTACATTACTCAGCTCTATCATCAGTCATATCTCCCTGTGTGTAATGCTCAGACACTCTCTACCAGCTACATATAATGCCATCTGCACCACTTCTACATTACTCAGCTCTAGCATCAGTCATCTCCCCTGTGTGTAATGCTCAGACACTCTCTACCAGCTACATATAATGCCATCTGCACCACTTCTACATTACTCAGCGCTAGTATCAGTCACATCACCCTGTGTGTAATGCTCAGACGCTCTCTATCAGCTACATATAATGCCATCTGCACCACTTCTACATTACTCAGCACTATCATCAGTCATATCCCCCTGTGTGTAATGCTCAGACGCTCTCTATCAGCTACATATAATGCCATCTGCACCACTTCTACATTACTCAGCGCTAGCGTCCATCATATCCCCCTGTGTGTAACGCTCAGACGCTCTCTATCAGCTACATATAATGTCATCTGCACCACTTCTACATTACTCAGCGCTAGTATCAGTCACATCACCCTGTGTGTAATGCTCAGACGCTCTCTATCAGCTACATATAATGCCATCTGCACCACTTCTACATTACTCAGTGCTAGCATCAGTCATATCTCCCTGTGTGTAATGCTCAGACGCTCTCTACCAGCTACATATAATGCCATCTGCACCACTTCTACATTACTCAGCACTAGCATCAGTCATATCTCCCTGTGTGTAACGCTCACACGCTCTCTGGCCGCTACATATAATGCCATCTGCACCACTTCTACATTACTCAGTGCTAGCATCAGTCATATCTCCCTGTGTGTAATGCTCAGACGCTCTCTACCAGCTACATATAATGCCATTTGCACCACTTCTACATTACTCAGCGCTAGCATCAGTCACATCACCCTGTGTGTAATGCTCAGACACTCTCTACCAGCTACATATAATGCCATCTGCACCACTTCTACATTACTCAGCGCTAGTATCAGTCATATCCCCTGTGTGTAACGCTCAGACGCTCTCTATCAGCTACATATAATGCCATCTGCACCACTTCTACATTACTCAGCACTAGCATCAGTCATCTCCCCTGTGTGTAACGCTCAGACACTCTCTACCAGCTACATATAATGCCATCTGCACCACTTCTACATTACTCAGCGCTAGCATCAGTCATATCTCCCTGTGTGTAACGCTCAGACACTCTCTACCAGCTACATATAATGCCATCTGCACCACTTCTACATTACTCAGCGCTAGCATCAGTCATATCCCCCTGTGTGTAACGCTCAGACGCTCTCTACCAGCTACATATAATGCCATCTGCACCACTTCTACATTACTCAGCACTAGCATCAGTCATATGTCCCTGTGTGTAACGCTCAGACGCTCTCTACCAGCTACATATAATGCCATCTGCACCACTTCTACATTACTCAGCGCTAGCATCAGTCATATCTCCCTGTGTGTAATGCTCAGATGCTCTCTGACAGCTACATATAATGCCATCTGCACCACTTCTACATTACTCAGCGCTAGTATCAGTCACATCACCCTGTGTGTAATGCTCAGACACTCTCTACCAGCTACATATAATGCCATCTGCACCACTTCTACATTACTCAGCGCTAGTATCAGTCACATCACCCTGTGTGTAATGCTCAGACACTCTCTACCAGCTACATATAATGTCATCTGCACCACTTCTACATTACTCAGCGCTAGCATCAGTCATATCCCCTGTGTGTAATGCTCAGACACTCTCTACCAGCTACATATAATGCCATCTGCACCACTTCTACATTACTCAGCGCTAGTATCAGTCACATCACCCTGTGTGTAATGCTCAGACACTCTCTACCAGCTACATATAATGCCATCTGCACCTCTTCTACATTACTCAGCACTAGCATCAGTCATATCCCCCTGTGTGTAACGCTCAGACGCTCTCTACCAGCTACATATAATGCCATCTGCACCACTTCTACATTACTCAGCACTAGCATCAGTCATATGTCCCTGTGTGTAACGCTCAGACGCTCTCTACCAGCTACATATAATGCCATCTGCACCACTTCTACATTACTCAGCGTTAGCATCAGTCATATCTCCCTGTGTGTAATGCTCAGATGCTCTCTGACAGCTACATATAATGCCATCTGCACCACTTCTACATTACTCAGCGCTAGCATCAGTCATCTCCCTCTGTGTGTAATGCTCAGACGCGCTCTGACAGCTACATATAATGCCATCTGCACCACTTCTACATTACTCAGCTCTAGCATCAGTCATATCTCCATGTGTGTAACGCTCAGACGCTCTCTATCAGCTACATATAATGCCATCTGCACCACTTCTACATTACTCAGCACTATTATCAGTCATCTCCCCCTGTGTGTAATGCTCACACGCTCTCTGACCGCTACATATAATGCCATCTGCACCACTTCTACATTACTCAGCTCTAGCATCAGTCATATCACCCTGTGTGTAATGCTCAGACACTCTCTACCAGCTACATATAATGCCATCTGCACCACTTCTACATTACTCAGCTCTAGCATTAGTCATCTCCCCCTGTGTGTAACGCTCAGACCCTCTCTACCAGCTACACATAATGCCATCTGCACCACTTCTACATTACACAGCTCTAGCATTAGTCATATCTCCCTGTGTGTAATGCTCAGACACTCTCTACCAGCTACACATAATGCCGTCTGCACCACTTCTACATTACTCAGCGCTAGCATTAGTCATCTCCCCCTGTGTGTAATGCTCAGACACTCTCTACCAGCTACATATAATGCCGTCTGCACCACTTCTACATTACTCAGCACTATCATCAGTCATATCCCCCTGTGTGTAACGCTCAGACACTCTCTACCAGCTACACATAATGCCGTCTGCACCACTTCTACATTACTCAGCGCTAGCATTAGTCATCTCCCCCTGTGTGTAATGCTCAGACACTCTCTACCAGCTACATATAATGCCATCTGCACCACTTCTACATTACTCAGCTCTAGCATCAGTCATATCCCTCTGTGTGTAATGCTCAGACGCTCTCTGACCTCTATGTATAATGCCATCTGCGCCACTTCTATATACCTGTTCTTAAAGTTCCTGTAAAACTTACTTATTAAGGGTCATTTCTTTTAACGAGTTTTCTTATAATTGCATGTTTCTGATCCACTTCTGTAGGCTGAGAGTTACCTGGTTATATCACCTGGTTACAGTATGAAGCGATGCAAGGACTATATTGAAGTCAGACTGGAGGAGCGTGGGTTCGGGAATGTTACCCCACCAGAAGATGTAAAGCTGCCTCTTACTCACAGGTAACATGGAGATATATGGGAGGAATGTCAATACAGTATATAACTAGTCTACAGGGAAATGTCTGGGTTCCATTATGTTGGCATTGCAATCCTCCATAAGCCTTCACTGGCCTATTTGTCAGAATCACCCACCTGGACATTGTTCATCTTAGTTACATGAATAATCTACATTCAGTGGTGTAACTCCCAGGGGCAGTGGAGGCACTGGCTGCCGGAGTCCAGCTGTCAGGGGGTGCACCAGGAAAGAAAGACCTGGGGGGCAACTGAACTAGGACAGATCTCTCTCCTCTCATTTCATAGTGATTTGTTACAGTCACTTCTGACTGCTGTCCTAGTTCACAAACCCCCTTTGCAGCCCCCTTCAGCTGAAGAGTCTTGGAATGTGAGATAACAGATCAAAGTGTGCACTGTGTTTAGTGAGCTACAGCTCTGCTGTTGTGTCTTATATGAGGAAAGAAAGGAGAGCAGACCTTGTTATAAGCAAATGCACTAAATATTAAATAAAACTTTTAGGAGGGTGTTATCAAACCTTGGACAGAGATAAAATTGTGAGAGATAAAGTATCAACCAATCTGATCCTAACTGTCAGTTTTCCAGACACAGCATGTAAAATGTAATACAGAAGCTGATTGGCTGTACTTTATCTCTCACAATTTTATCTCTCTCCTAGCTTTGATAAAACTCCTCCTCAGGGCTTTGTTTATTATCATTTGCAGACAGCACCCAAAAATAAAGATTCCTTATCGCCACAACTAGCTGCAATAAGGAATCTTTTTTTCTCTCAGATGTACCATTGGCGAGCCGCACATGTGTAAGCCGGAGCCACTGGGGATGGGGGGGGGCACCACCTTCTATTTCACCTCCGGGTGCCTGGTATTAACGTACACCCCCGCCTGCGTTGTCTGTACATCCCTAACTGTTACCAAATCCAGTGTCTATGCGGCTGTCATGTCAATTTTTGGAGCGTGCATCTGACTTTAGGTATGATTGCTACGACTTAAAAAGTGGCGCCCAGTGCGACTGCATTCTTATTATTCTGAGTAGCCCTGGGCCAGACGCAACTGCGGTGGTGCTAGATTTTTGCAATGCATTTGGAATTCTGCGGCTGCATGTGCAGAATTGCGAGCGCATCGGTGTGCGGCTGGTTCTGTGCTGAGCGGACTTCTCACATGCCGGGCAGCTCTTCCTGTGCGATTCTCAGCTGCTGTAGTTCTGCTACAATCACAGAACAGCAACTGAAGCCGCCACATGCATCCGCGCGGTGATAAGGTGACGTCACCGCGAGCAGGGTCTGCCGCTTACTGAGTGTAACATAGCGGAGCACCCGCTGCGTCACTGGCTGCCCTGTGCTCAGTGAGGCCGGGCATGGTTCTGTGTGATTCATATTGCACTGCGGGAAACAGGCAGAGCACTACACTGCGGTGTCCTGTCTAATCCATGTTGTGTCAGTTCTAACGAGGCCTCACCATAAGGTGTTATTGCCCATTTACGGGCGTGCCCAATGTCTGAGCAGTGTTGTGTTATTTAGCACACCCGTTACGGTCTAGGAATATCCTGCATGGTGATATGTAATGTTCTCTATGTCAGTCACAGGGCGTGCATCCTTTCCCATTGGTGTAACATGTATCTGTGCTCCGGCCTAGTGACCGGCTCATTGCGTTCAGCACAATCACTGGTCGCTGCTGTGCTCCAACTGTGCATAAAATGTTCCGCATTGTGTGGCCCTGTCCCCCAACCCCAATTACACCTCCCAGAATGTGCCGCCTGGTGCTCTATATTTGTCACTGTTGTGTCTCTTACAGGCCCGGTATACAAGGAAACTCCCCGAAGCCAAAGAAAGAGGGAAGATCGCGGATACGGTAGGAGAAGAAAAGCAGAAGATGGAATATATAGGAAATCACTGTAGTTGTTAGTGCTAACTGCTGCAGTGTGACTGGCCACGGCGACCTGGTCAGTGAGCACTGTCTGGGCGTCCGCCAGGGCCGGTTTTACGCATACGGTGATTATGCAGCTGAGAAAGCCGCAGCATAGAGGAGGGCGCCCTACTCAGCTGCGCCAGCGATATGTGTAACACTGCCCATTCCTGATACGCCCTGATATGTAGCACCTGACCGGAGACTCACCGAGCAGGCAGTGATGTTGGCGCCGCCGCGCTATGTCCGGCAGCGCACCCCACTACAGTAATGTGAAGAAAATGTATTTAAATTACTGCTCCCAGAATCCCTTGTTTCCAGACAGCAAGGGCTCCTGGGAGCGGTAGTTTATTTTGAGATTCTTCACATTACTGTACATGCAAAATAAACTTCCGCTCCCAGAAGCCCTTGCTGTCCAGCTACTAGGAGCGGTAGTTTATTTTCAGATTCTTCTTCTTCTGGATACAGGGGGGTCATTCCGAGTTGATCGCTAGCTGCTGTTGTTCACAGCGCAGCGATCAGGCTATAAATCTGCATTTCTGCGTATGCGTATGCACCGCAATGCGCACGCGCGACGTACGAGTACAAAGTTCTTTGTGGTTCTAGTGAAGCTCTCAGTCGCACGGCACAACGCAGGAAGATTGACATGAAGTGGACGTTTCTGGGTGGTAACTGACCGTTTTCAGGGAGTGCTTAGAAAAACACAGGCGTGGCTGGGCGTTCGCTGGGCTGGTGTGTGACGTCAAAAGCCGTCCCTCCATCGTTAGAATCAACGCACACGAAGAGTAAGTTCAGGGCTGGTCTTGTTCTGCACAAATTGATTTTGCAGGCGCTCTGCTGCACAAGCGTTCACACTCCTGCAAAGTGAAAATACACTCCCCCGTGGGCGGCGACTATGCATTTTTGCACGGCTGCTAAAAGTAGCTAGCGAGCGATCAACTCGGAATGACCCCCATAGTGCGGTGCCGGGCATGGCGGAGGCGCCAACACCACCAACTGCTCTGCGAGTCTCCGGGCACAGGGGGCATATCAGGAAATACAGTACTTTGATTAGATTAATATGTAAGGGGAACTTCAACAGTGGGCAAATGTGTAAGGGGCACTTATATAGTGTGTACATGTGTAAGGGGCACTTATACAGTGGGCAAATGTGTAAGGGGCACTTATATAGTGTGTACATGTGTAAAGGGCACTTATACAGTGGGCAAATGTGTAAGGAGCACTTATATAGTGTGTACATGTGTAAGGGGCACTTATACAGTGGGCAAATGTGTAAGGGGCACTTATATAGTGTGTACATGTGTAAGGGGCACTTATACAGTGGGCAAATGTGTAAGGGGCACTTATATATTGGGCAAATGTGTAAGGGGCACTACAACCGGGCTTTTACAATGAGACCACGTCTCCTTAAAAGTGCTTAGGTGGACACCAAAGTAGTTATTCGCTTACCAAATAATTTGGCTTCGGGCCGGCCCTGGCGTCAGCTCTGGATCTTCTCCCGGTGATCACAAGGATGAGTATAAATGATCATTATCAGCCGGCAAAGCACAGTAGCAGAGAACAGAAAACATCTCCCCCCCCCTCCTCATCCTGGGCAATGTCTTTTTCTTAGCCACTTTCTGACGTGGGGAGGGGATCCAGTTAAGTTCCCGACAGTTGGGATCCCGGCGCCGGAAATACCGACACGGGAATCCTGACAGCATTCAAAATGCCGGTGGTCGAAACTACCGACCGCCACCCGGTATTCCCATTAGGTTGGTGGTCCACGCCAGCGTCCCTTACTCCTCCCCGCCTGCCTGGGACTCTCAGGGACCACCCGTCTGTTTCCCGCACGTCACAGGTCTGGGCCTCAGCTCCTGGCATTCCTGTGCATGTTACTATGACATGTCCCACCTACCTAACCATTGCGGCAGATCACGTACACCCCTTCATGGCAGCCGGATAACGCCCCCGGTCACACTACAATAACTTCAGGAATAGGGCGAGGAACGTGACAAAGATAAAGGTGGTGACTTGGCGGCCAAATTTCTCAGATCTCCATTCAATCGAGCATCTGTGGGATGTGCTGGAAAAAAAGTCCTAGCCACGGAGGCCGCACCTCGCACCTCACAGGACTTGTGGGATCTGCTTCCAGACCCCACAGGACACCTTCAGAGGTCTTGCGTCGGCGGATCAGAACTGTTTTGTTGGCACAAGGGGGACGTACACAATATTAAGCAGGGGGTTTTAATGTTATGGCTGATGGGTGTAATCTCAGAATGGACGCCTGCTTCGGTTCTTCACCGTCAGTCATACACACTTGCAGAATGTGCAGAATTGATGGATATTTTATGATACAGTTAATAATTAAGAAGGTTCTTCTCATCTGGAAGCCATTTTTGTATTTCAAAGGACAAAGGGTCTAATTCAGACCGGATTGCTGTTGTGCGAATTTGCACGGCGGACGATTATTGATTGACTGTGTATGCGTATGGATCGTAATGCGCAGGTGCGAGGCTAAACTGTGACATAAATCAGCGTCCTTTTTGATTGAGCAAACGCAGGTTGATTGACAGGAAGCGGACGTTTGTGGGTGGTAACTGCCCGTTTTCTGGGAGTGTCAGGAATAACGCAGGCGTGCCCAAGCGTTTTCAGGGCGGGTGTGTGACGTCAGCTCCGGCCCCGATCAGCCTGTGTGTATCGCACTGTAGGAGTAAGTCCAGGGCTGCGCACAGGCTGGAAAAATCATTAGATGGTGAGTGAGATGGGAATGGATTTGCAGCTGGCCGGCGTTTGCAGAGCTTTTCGCACGGTGTACGCAGACTTGCACGGGGCGAATTTTCACTCTCCAATGGGCGGCGACTATGTGATCGCAGACCTCTGCAAATTCACAGAGGAGCAATCAGGTCTGAATGGGGCCCGAGGTCATTAATAATGTCACTTTAGACACTTTATTTTCACTTATTAATATTATTACTTTATTGTTTTAACAACTCTAGCAATTATATCATCATTTGTAATTAGTAAAGTTGTACATTCCTAAATGCCAATAAGAAGCAACAAATAATTGCCACGGTGATATGTTGTGACAATAAATTATCTATTGGTATATTATATATATATATATATATATATTAGTGCAGACACAGGGGGTAATCCAGATCTGATTGTAGATGAGATAAATGTAGCACATCTACCATCAGTTTCTCAGACATGCGGGGGGACGCCCAGCACAGGGCTAGTCCGGCCCGCATGTCAGGCCGCTCCCCCCCCCCCCCCCCCCCCCCGGCACAGGGCTAGTCCGGCCCGCATGTCAGGCCGCTCCCCCCCCCCCCCCCCCGGCACAGGGCTAGTCCGGCCCGCATGTCAGGCCGCTCCCCCCCCTCCCCCCGGCACAGGGCTAGTCCGGCCCGCATGTCAGGCCGCTCCCCCCCCCCCTCCCCCCGGCACAGGGCTAGTCCGGCCCACATGTGTGTCCCTGCCCACCCCGCACAGCAGCCATGCTTTTGCACCTGCTGAGTAGCTCCCTGCCGGCATCCCAGGTCGCAGCGGCTGCGTGTGACATCACGCAGCCACGCAACCCGTTCCCACAATGGTCCGGACACACCCTCCCGCCCTGCGACCGCCTCTGCCTGTCAATCAGGCAGAGGCGATCGCAGCCCTGAGATGCTGATGGCACGCAGCGTGGGCACACTCCAGCAAGGCGTCCAGACTGCGACCATTGCCGCTGCAGCTATCCAGTCTGAATTAGGACCATATTCCGCAGAGCTCTAGTACCCGGAGGAAACCCACACAAGCACAAGGAGAACATACAAACTCCATATTGATTGATTGGTCAGGAATTCTACTCATGTCCTCAATGCTGTAAGGCAACAATGCTAACCACTACGCTATCCGTATGGTCCACAATGGTAAAGTTGTAAGAGTTGTGAAACTAATATCAGAAACCGATTTTCTCAGTATCTGTGCACAATCCTTTGGGCGTGGAGATAATCTGATAAATGTGGAATATATAGATGATCGCTGTAGATAGTGGTTATATATTACTCTGCTGTGCAGTTGGTGCTGTTGTGCAGTCAGTGCTGCTGTGCGGTCGGTGCTGCTCGGCGTTCGGTGCTGCTGTGCGGTCAGTGCTGCTGGGTGGTCGGTGCTGCTGTGCGGGTGGTGCTGCTGTGCGGGTGGTGCTGCTGTGCGGTCGGTGCTGCTGTGTGGTCGGTGCTGTTGTGTGGTCAGTGCTGCTGCTGTGCAGTCGGTGCTGCTGTGCGGTCAGTGCTGCTGTGTGGTCGGTGCTGTTGTGTGGTCGGTGCTGCTGCTGTGCAGTCGGTGCCTCTGTGCGGTTGGTGCTGTTGTGTGGTCAGTGCTGCTGCTGTGCAGTCGGTGCTGCTGTGCGGTCAGTGCTGCTGGGCGGTCGTTGCTCCTGTGTGGTCGGTGCTGCTGGGCGGTCAGTGCTCCTGTGCGGTCGGTGCTGCTGGGCGGTCAGTGCTGCTGTGAAATGTTGGAGCCATTTTAGTAGCAAAAGCCTTAAATTGATTATTAGCTGCACCCAGGCAACGTTTCCTACAGGTACAGTAAGTGGCAGGTCACCTGCAGGTACAGTAAGTAGCAGATCACCTGCAGGTACAGTAAGTGGCAGATCACCTGCAGGTACAGTAAGTGGCAGATCACCTGCAGGTACAGTAAGTGGCAGATCACCTGCAGGTACAGTAAGTGGCAGATCACCTGCAGGTACAGTAAGTGGCAGGTCACCTGCAGGTACAGTAAGTGGCAGGTCACCTGCAGGTACAGTAAGTGGCAGATCACCTGCAGGTACAGTAAGTGGCAAGTCACCTGCAGGTACAGTAAGTGGCAGGTCACCTGCAGGTACAGTAAGTGGCAGGTCACCTACAGTACAGTAAGTGGCAGGTCACCTGCAGGTACAGTAAGTGGCAGGTCACCTGCAGGTACAGTAAGTGGCAGGTCACCTGCAGGTACAGTAAGTGGCAGGTCACCTGCAGGTACAGTAAGTGGCAGGTCACCTGCAGGTACAGTAAGTGGCAGATCACCTACAGTACAGTAAGTGGCAGGTCACCTACAAGTACAGTAAGTGGCAGATCACCTGCAGGTACAGTAAGTGGCAGGTCACCTGCAGTACAGTAAGTGGCAGGTCACCTGCAGGTGCAGTAAGTGGCAGGTCACCTACAGGTACAGTAAGTGGCAGGTCACCTGGGTACAGTAAGTGGCAGATCACCTGCAGGTACAGTAAGTGGCAGGTCACCTGCAGGTACAGTAAGTGGCAGGTCACCTACAAGTACAGTAAGTGGCAGATCACCTGCAGGTACAGTAAGTGGCAGATCACCTGCAGGTACAGTAAGTGGCAGATCACCTACAGTACAGTAAGTGGCAGGTCACCTACAAGTACAGTAAGTGGCAGGTCACCTGCAGGTGCAGTAAGTGGCAGATCACCTAAAGGTACAGTAAGTGGCAGATCACCTGGGTACAGTAAGTGGCAGATCACCTGCAGGTACAGTAAGTGGCAGGTCACCTGCAGGTACAGTAAGTGGCAGGTCACCTGCAGGTACAGTAAGTGGCAGGTCACCTACAAGTACAGTAAGTGGCAGATCACCTGCAGGTACAGTAAGTGGCAGATCACCTACAAGTACAGTAAGTGGCAGATCACCTGCAGGTACAGTAAGTGGCAGATCACCTACAGTACAGTAAGTGGCAGATCACCTACAAGTACAGCAAGTGGCAGATCACCTACAGTACAGCAAGTGGCAGGTCACCTACAAGTACAGTAAGTGGCAGATCACCTGCAGGTACAGTAAGTGGCAGATCACCTACAGTACAGTAAGTGGCAGATCACCTACAAGTACAGCAAGTGGCAGATCACCTACAGTACAGCAAGTGGCAGGTCACCTACAAGTACAGTAAGTGGCAGATCACCTGCAGGTACAGTAAGTGGCAGATCACCTGCAGTACAGTAAGTGGCAGATCACCTGCAGGTACAGTAAGTGGCAGGTCACCTGCAGTACAGTAAGTGGCAGATCACCTGCAGGTACAGTAAGTGGCAGATCACCTGCAGGTACAGTAAGTGGCAGATCACCTGCAGGTACAGTAAGTGGCAGATCACCTGCAGGTACAGTAAGTGGCAGATCACCTGCAGGTACAGTAAGTGGCAGGTCACCTGCAGGTACAGTAAGTGGCAGATCACCTGCAGGTACAGTAAGTGGCAGATCACCTGCAGGTACAGTAAGTGGCAGATCACCTACAAGTACAGTAAGTGGCAGATCACCTACAAGTACAGTAAGTGGCAGGTCACCTGCAGGTACAGTAAGTGGCAGATCACCTACAAGTACAGTAAGTGGCAGGTCACCTGCAGGTACAGTAAGTGGCAGATCACCTACAAGTACAGTAAGTGGCAGATCACCTACAAGTACAGTAAGTGGCAGATCACCTGCAGGTACAGTAAGTGGCAGATCACCTGCAGGTACAGTAAGTGGCAGATCACCTGCAGGTACAGTAAGTGGCAGATCACCTGCAGGTACAGTAAGTGGCAGATCACCTACAGTACAGTAAGTGGCAGATCACCTACAAGTACAGTAAGTGGCAGATCACCTACAAGTACAGTAAGTGGCAGATCACCTGCAGGTACAGTAAGTGGCAGATCACCTGCAGGTACAGTAAGTGGCAGGTCACCTGCAGTACAGTAAGTGGCAGGTCACCTACAAGTACAGTAAGTGGCAGATCACCTACAAGTACAGTAAGTGGCAGATTACCTACAGGTACAGTAAGTGGCAGATCACCTGCAAGTACAGTAAGTGGCAGATCACCTGCAGGTACAGTAAGTGGCAGATCACCTGCAGGTACAGTAAGTGGCAGATCACCTACAGTACAGTAAGTGGCAGATCACCTACAAGTACAGTAAGTGGCAGATCACCTACAAGTACAGTAAGTGGCAGATCACCTGCAGGTACAGTAAGTGGCAGATCACCTACAGTACAGTAAGTGGCAGATCACCTACAAGTACAGTAAGTGGCAGATCACCTACAGTACAGTAAGTGGCAGATCACCTACAAGTACAGTAAGTGGCAGATCACCTACAAGTACAGTAAGTGGCAGATCACCTACAAGTACAGTAAGTGGCAGATCACCTGCAGGTACAGTAAGTGGCAGATCACCTGCAGGTACAGTAAGTGGCAGATCACCTACAAGTACAGTAAGTGGCAGATTACCTACAGGTACAGTAAGTGGCAGATCACCTGCAGTACAGTAAGTGGCAGGTCACCTGCAGGTACAGTAAGTGGCAGGTCACCTGCAGGTACAGTAAGTGGCAGGTCACCTACAGGTACAGTAAGTGGCAGGTCACCTGCAGGTACAGTAAGTGGCAGGTCACCTACAAGTACAGTAAGTGGCAGATCACCTGCAGGTACAGTAAGTGGCAGATCACCTGCAGGTACAGTAAGTGGCAGATCACCTACAGTACAGTAAGTGGCAGATCACCTACAAGTACAGCAAGTGGCAGATCACCTACAATACAGTAAGTGGCAGGTCACCTACAAGTACAGTAAGTGGCAGATCACCTGCAGGTACAGTAAGTGGCAGATCACCTGCAGGTACAGTAAGTGGCAGATCACCTACAGTACAGCAAGTGGCAGGTCACCTACAAGTACAGTAAGTGGCAGATCACCTGCAGGTACAGTAAGTGGCAGATCACCTGCAGGTACAGTAAGTGGCAGATCACCTGCAGGTACAGTAAGTGGCAGGTCACCTGCAGGTACAGTAAGTGGCAGGTCACCTGCAGTACAGTAAGTGGCAGATCACCTGCAGGTACAGTAAGTGGCAGATTACCTACAGTACAGTAAGTGGCAGATCACCTGCAGGTACAGTAAGTGGCAGATTACCTACAGGTACAGTAAGTGGCAGATCACCTGCAGGTACAGTAAGTGGCAGATCACCTACAAGTACAGTAAGTGGCAGATCACCTACAAGTACAGTAAGTGGCAGATCACCTGCAGGTACAGTAAGTGGCAGATCACCTGCAGGTACAGTAAGTGGCAGATCACCTGCAGGTACAGTAAGTGGCAGATCACCTACAGTACAGTAAGTGGCAGATCACCTGCAGGTACAGTAAGTGGCAGGTCACCTACAGTACAGTAAGTGGCAGATCACCTACAAGTACAGTAAGTGGCAGATCACCTACAAGTACAGTAAGTGGCAGATCACCTGCAGGTACAGTAAGTGGCAGGTCACCTGCAGTACAGTAAGTGGCAGGTCACCTGCAGTACAGTAAGTGGCAGGTCACCTACAAGTACAGTAAGTGGCAGGTCACCTGCAGGTACAGTAAGTGGCAGGTCACCTGCAGTACAGTAAGTGGCAGGTCACCTACAAGTACAGTAAGTGGCAGATCACCTGCAGGTACAGTAAGTGGCAGATCACCTGCAGGTACAGTAAGTGGCAGATCACCTACAGTACAGTAAGTGGCAGATCACCTACAGTACAGTAAGTGGCAGATCACCTACAAGTACAGTAAGTGGCAGATCACCTACAAGTACAGTAAGTGGCAGATCACCTGCAGGTACAGTAAGTGGCAGATCACCTACAAGTACAGTAAGTGGCAGATCACCTGCAGGTACAGTAAGTGGCAGATCACCTGCAGGTACAGTAAGTGGCAGATCACCTACAGTACAGTAAGTGGCAGATCACCTACAAGTACAGTAAGTGGCAGATCACCTGCAGGTACAGTAAGTGGCAGATCACCTACAAGTACAGCAAGTGGCAGATCACCTACAGTACAGTAAGTGGCAGGTCACCTGTAGGTACAGTAAGTGGCAGATCACCTACAAGTACAGTAAGTGGCAGATCACCTGCAGGTACAGTAAGTGGCAGGTCACCTGCAGGTTCAGTAAGTGGCAGATCACCTGCAGGTACAGTAAGTGGCAGATCACCTGCAGGTACAGTAAGTGGCAGATCACCTGCAGGTACAGTAAGTGGCAGATCACCTGCAGGTACAGTAAGTGGCAGGTCACCTGCAGTACAGTAAGTGGCAGATCACCTACAAGTACAGTAAGTGGCAGATCACCTGCAGGTACAGTAAGTGGCAGATCACCTGCAGGTACAGTAAGTGGCAGATCACCTGCAGGTACAGTAAGTGGCAGATCACCTGCAGGTACAGTAAGTGGCAGATCACCTGCAGGTACAGTAAGTGGCAGATCACCTGCAGGTACAGTAAGTGGCAGGTCACCTGCAGTACAGTAAGTGGCAGATCACCTACAAGTACAGTAAGTGGCAGATCACCTGCAGGTACAGTAAGTGGCAGATCACCTACAAGTACAGCAAGTGGCAGATCACCTACAGTACAGTAAGTGGCAGGTCACCTGTAGGTACAGTAAGTGGCAGATCACCTACAGGTACAGTAAGTGGCAGATCACCTGCAGGTACAGTAAGTGGCAGATTACCTACAGGTACAGTAAGTGGCAGATCACCTACAAGTACAGTAAGTGGCAGATCACCTACAAGTACAGTAAGTGGCAGATCACCTGCAGGTACAGTAAGTGGCAGATCACCTACAAGTACAGCAAGTGGCAGATCACCTACAGTACAGTAAGTGGCAGGTCACCTGTAGGTACAGTAAGTGGCAGATTACCTACAGGTACAGTAAGTGACAGATCACCTGCAGGTACAGTAAGTGGCAGATTACCTACAGGTACAGTAAGTGGCAGATTACCTGCAGGTACAGTAAGTGGCAGATCACCTACAAGTACAGTAAGTGGCAGATCACCTACAAGTACAGTAAGTGGCAGATCACCTGCAGGTACAGTAAGTGGCAGATCACCTGCAGGTACAGTAAGTGGCAGGTCACCTGCAGGTACAGTAAGTGGCAGGTCACCTGCAGTACAGTAAGTGGCAGATCACCTGCAGGTACAGTAAGTGGCAGATCACCTGCAGGTACAGTAAGTGGCAGGTCACCTGCAGGTACAGTAAGTGGCAGGTCACCTGCAGTACAGTAAGTGGCAGATTACCTGCAGGTACAGTAAGTGGCAGGTCACCTGCAGGTATAGTAAGTGGCAGATCACCTGCAGGTACAGTAAGTGGCAGGTCACCTGCAGGTACAGTAAGTGGCAGGTCACCTACAGGTACAGTAAGTGGCAGATCACCTACAGGTACAGTAAGTGGCAGATCACCTACAGGTACAGTAAGTGGCAGATCACCTACAGGTACAGTAAGTGGCAGATCACCTGCAGGTACAGTAAGTGGCAGATCACCTGCAGGTACAGTAAGTGGCAGGTCACCTAAAGGTACAGTAAGTGGCAGATCACCTGCAGGTACAGTAAGTGGCAGGTCACCTAAAGGTACAGTAAGTGGCAGATCACCTAAAGGTACAGTAAGTGGCAGATCACCTAAAGGTACAGTAAGTGGCAGGTCACCTGCAGGTACAGTAAGTGGCAGGTCACCTGCAGGTACAGTAAGTGGCAGGTCACCTGCAGGTACAGTAAGTGGCAGATCACCTGCAGGTACAGTAAGTGGCAGGTCACCTGCTGGTACAGTAAGTGGCAGATCACCTGCAGGTACAGTAAGTGGCAGGTCACCTGCAGGTACAATAAGTGGCAGGTCACCTGCAGGTACAGTAAGTGGCAGATCACCTACAGGTACAGTAAGTGGCAGATCACCTACAGGTACAGTAAGTGGCAGATCACCTGTAGGTACAGTAAGTGGCAGGTCACCTGCAGGTACAGTAAGTGGCAGGTCACCTGCAGGTATAGTAAGTGGCAGGTCACCTGCAGGTACAGTAAGTGGCAGATCACCTGCAGGTACAGTAAGTGGCAGGTCACCTGCAGGTACAGTAAGTGGCAGGTCACCTGCAGGTACAGTAAGTGGCAGGTCACCTGCAGGTACAGTAAGTGGCAGGTCACCTGCAGGTACAGTAAGTGGCAGGTCACCTGCAGGTACAGTAAGTGGCAGGTCACCTGCAGGTACAGTAAGTGGCAGATCACCTGCAGGTACAGTAAGTGGCAGGTCACCTGCAGGTACAGTAAGTGGCAGGTCACCTACAAGTACAGTAAGTGGCAGGTCACCTGCAGGTACAGTAAGTGGCAGGTCACCTGCAGGTACAGTAAGTGGCAGGTCACCTACAGGTACAGTAAGTGGCAGGTCACCTGCAGGTACAGTAAGTGGCAGGTCACCTGCAGGTACAGTAAGTGGCAGATCACCTGCAGGTACAGTAAGTGGCAGGTCACCTGCAGGTACAGTAAGTGGCAGGTCACCTGCAGGTACAGTAAGTGGCAGGTCACCTGCAGGTACAGTAAGTGGCAGATCACCTGCAGGTACAGTAAGTGGCAGATCACCTACAGGTACAGTAAGTGGCAGATCACCTGTAGGTACAGTAAGTGGCAGGTCACCTACAGGTACAGTAAGTGGCAGGTCACCTACAGGTACAGTAAGTGGCAAGTCTAAATTGTCTCCATCCAGCTCTGATCTATAGATTCCTGTTATGCCCTTTGTGTGTTCCTCGTGGGGTTATATTGGGAAAGTCCCAGCAGAGACTCCAGCAGCTGCTTATGGCAATCAGTCCTCGTACATATATCCAGTGCTATAGTAATAGCTCCACATATAACTGACGCGTTTCATGCTCAGTAAGACAAGGTAACTTCATCAGAACTTTGGTCGAAATGTATTAAGCCTTAACAAGAGATAAAGTGGAGACGGATAAAGAGAGATAAAGTCTACATTTGGGATTGTGTTTCTTAAGCACTGGTGATTGGTGAGGTGTAATAAGTGTTCTCATCACTAATAGCGACAATATCACCAGTACTGAGCGACAACAGATGTAGCTAATACTTACTGCAGCATCGCTATTACACAAGTCAGTGATAGACCGGAGTCACTGATTGTCACAGTGTCGTTGTTACTTTGTATTTCTGCAGTATTTTCCCTCTATTGTGCTGCAAAATAATTATCTACATGTTCCGGGTTTCCTGGTTACAGGACTATTTGTATCTATTCCAGAGACGATATTGCGGCAGATCTTCACGATCAGATCGCTAAACTGACCGCACTGCTAGAGCAAGAGGCGGCGGAACACCGGAACACGCAGAGAAGGGTGAGTGTGACCTTCACAGGCAGTTACTATAGACATAATATACAGGCCGGGGTCAGCAACGTGAGACAAGACTATACACACTATAACAAGTGTGCGATAAATCTGTGATTGCACAGCTTCAGTATATTGATGAGATGTACAGGGGATGGAGAGGCGAAATGCAGCGTAACGCGCCGGCGTGACTTGTTCACTATTCTGTTAGCTGCATAAATTAACCCCCTGTAACTCTCCATAGGATTTAGGGCCCTATTCAGTATGGATCGCGGGTATCCCTGGTCTCTAATCGGGAATCACTCACCTCTAATCGGGAATCCCTGGCCTCTAATCGGGAATCACTCACCTCTAATCGGGTATCCCTGGCCTCTAATCGGGAATCACTGGCCTCTAATCGGGAATCACTCACCTCTAATCGGGTATCCCTGGCCTCTAATCGGGAATCACTCACCTCTAATCGGGTATCCCTGGCCTCTAATCGGGAATCACTCACCTCTAATCGGGTATCCCTGGCCTCTAATCGGGAATCACTGGCCTCTAATCGGGAATCACTGGCCTCTAATCGGGAATCACTGGCCTCTAATCGGGTATCACTGGCCTCTAATCGGGAATCACTGGCCTCTAATCGGGAATCACTGGCCTCTAATCGGGTATCCCTGGCCTCTAATCGGGAATCACTCACCTCTAATCGGGAATCACTCACCTCTAATCGGGAATCACTCACCTCTAATCGGGTATCCCTGGCCTCTAATCAGGTATCACTGGCTACTAATTGGGAATTACTGGCCTCTAATCATGTATCATTGGCCTCTAATTATGACTCACTGGCCACTAATCGGGTATCCCTGGCCTCTAATTTGGAATCACTGGCCTCTAATCACGTATCACTGGCCTCTCAGCAGGTATCACTGGCCTCTACTTAGTAATTACTGGCCTCTAAGCGAGTATAACTGGCCTCTAATTGCATATCGCTGGCATCTAATTAGTTATTACAGGCTTCTAAATGTCATATGTTATTATGCTGTGGACACATATAGTGACATGTACGCCATCTGAGGTGGGACTGTGAACCCTATATAAATGTTACATGAGCGCTGCCACTCTCCCTGGTTACAGAGTATTTAAGCACTGACCCTGTTCCTTGCTCATGTGATGACAGTATATTAATGACGCGTCTCCTAGTGACACATCGTATACAGGGGCGCACGCGGCTCCTCTCCCTGGTTACAGAGTATTTAAGCACTGACCCTGTTCCTTGCTCATGTGATGACAGTATATTAATGACGCGTCTCCTGGTGACACATCGTATACAGGGGGCGCACGCGGCTCCTGTCCCTGGTTACAGAGTATTTAAGCACTGACCCTGTTCCTTGCTCATGTGATGACAGTATATTAATGACGCGTCTCCTGGTGACACATCGTGTACAGGGGGCGCACGCGGCTCTTCTCCCTGGTTACAGAGTATTTAAGCACTGACCCTGTTCCTTGCTCATGTGATGACAGTATATTAATGACGCGTCTCCTGGTGACACATCGTATACAGGGGGCGCACGCGGCTCCTCTCCCTGGTTACAGAGTATTTAAGCACTGACCCTGTTCCTTGCTCATGTGATGACAGTATATTAATGACGTGTATCCTGGTGACACATCGTATACAGGGGGCGCACGCGGCTCCTCTCCCTGGTTACAGAGTATTTAAGCACTGACCCTGTTCCTTGCTCATGTGATGACAGTATATTAATGACGTGTATCCTGGTGACACATCGTATACAGGGGGCGCACGCGGCTCCTCTCCCTGGTTACAGAGTATTTAAGCACTGACCCTGTTCCTTGCTCATGTGATGACAGTATATTAATGACGCGTCTCCTGGTGACACATCGTATACAGGGGGCGCACGCGGCTCCTCTCCCTGGTTACAGAGTATTTAAGCACTGACCCTGTTCCTTGCTCATGTGATGACAGTATATTAGTGACGCGTCTCCTGGTGACACATCGTATACAGGGGGCGCACGCGGCTCCTCTCCCTGGTTACAGAGTATTTAAGCACTGACCCTGTTCCTTGCTCATGTGATGACAGTATATTAATGACGCGTCTCCTGGTGACACATCGTATACAGGGGGCGCACGCGGCTCCTCTCCCTGGTTACAGAGTATTTAAGCACTGACCCTGTTCCTTGCTCATGTGATGACAGTATATTAATGACGCGTCTCCTGGTGACACATCGTATACAGGGGCGCACGCGGCTCCTCTCCCTGGTTACAGAGTATTTAAGCACTGACCCTGTTCCTTGCTCATGTGATGACAGTATATTAATGACGCGTCTCCTGGTGACACATCGCATACAGGGGCGCACGCGGCTCCTCTCCCTGGTTACAGAGTATTTAAGCACTGACCCTGTTCCTTGCTCATGTGATGACAGTATATTAATGACGCGTCTCCTGGTGACACATCGTATACAGGGGCGCACGCGGCTCCTCTCCCTGGTTACAGAGTATTTAAGCACTGACCCTGTTCCTTGCTCATGTGATGACAGTATATTAATGACGCGTCTCCTAGTGACACATCGTATACAAGGGGTGCACGCGGCTCCTCTCCCTGGTTACAGAGTATGTAAGCACTGACCCTGTTCCTTGCTCATGTGATGACAGTATATTAATGACGCGTCTCCTGGTGACACATCGTATACAGGGGACGCACGCGGCTCCTCTCCCTGGTTACAGAGTATTTAAGCACTGACCCTGTTCCTTGCTCATGTGATGACAGTATATTAATGACGTGTCTCCTGGTGACACATCGTATACAGGGGGCGCACGCGGCTCCTCTCCCTGGTTACAGAGTATTTAAGCACTGACCCTGTTCCTTGCTCATGTGATGACAGTATATTAATGACGCGTCTCCTGGTGACACATCGTATACAGGGGGCGCACGCGGCTCCTCTCCCTGGTTACAGAGTATTTAAGCACTGACCCTGTTCCTTGCTCATGTGATGACAGTATATTAATGACGCGTCTCCTGGTGACACATCGTATACAGGGGGCGCACGCGGCTCCTCTCCCTGGTTACAGAGTATTTAAGCACTGACCCTGTTCCTTGCTCATGTGATGACAGTATATTAATGACGTGTATCCTGGTGACACATCGTATACAGGGGACGCACGCGGCTCCTCTCCCTGGTTACAGAGTATTTAAGCACTGACCCTGTTCCTTGCTCATGTGATGACAGTATATTAATGACGCGTCTCCTGGTGACACATCGTATACAGGGGCGCACGCGGCTCCTCTCCCTGGTTACAGAGTATTTAAGCACTGACCCTGTTCCTTGCTCATGTGATGACAGTATATTAATGACGCGTCTCCTGGTGACACATCGTATACAGGGGGCGCACGCGGCTCCTCTCCCTGGTTACAGAGTATTTAAGCACTGACCCTGTTCCTTGCTCATGTGATGACAGTATATTAATGACGCGTCTCCTGGTGACACATCGTATACAGGGGCGCACGCGGCTCCTCTCCCAGGTTACAGAGTATTTAAGCACTGACCCTGTTCCTTGCTCATGTGATGACAGTATATTAATGACGCGTCTCCTGGTGACACATCGTATACAGGGGGCGCACGCGGCTCCTCTCCCTGGTTACAGAGTATTTAAGCACTGACCCTGTTCCTTGCTCATGTGATGACAGTATATTAATGACGCGTCTCCTGGTGACACATCGTATACAGGGGCGCACGCGGCTCCTCTCCCCGGTTACAGAGTATTTAAGCACTGACCCTGTTCCTTGCTCATGTGATGACAGTATATTAATGACGCGTCTCCTGGTGACACATCGTATACAGGGGGCGCACGCGGCTCCTCTCCCTGGTTACAGAGTATTTAAGCACTGACCCTGTTCCTTGCTCATGTGATGACAGTATATTAATGACGCGTCTCCTGGTGACACATCGTATACAGGGGCGCACGCGGCTCCTCTCCCTGGTTACAGAGTATTTAAGCACTGACCCTGTTCCTTGCTCATGTGATGACAGTATATTAATGACGCGTCTCCTGGTGACACATCGTATACAGGGGCGCACGCGGCTCCTCTCCCTGGTTACAGAGTATTTAAGCACTGACCCTGTTCCTTGCTCATGTGATGACAGTATATTAATGACGCGTCTCCTGGTGATACATCGTATACAGGGGGCGCACGCGGCTCCTCTCCCTGGTTACAGAGTATTTAAGCACTGACCCTGTTCCTTGCTCATGTGATGACAGTATATTAATGACGCGTCTCCTGGTGACACATCGTATACAGGGGCGCACGCGGCTCCTCTCCCTGGTTACAGAGTATTTAAGCACTGACCCTGTTCCTTGCTCATGTGATGACAGTATATTAATGACGTGTATCCTGGTGACACATCGTATACAGGGGCGCACGCGGCTCTTCTCCCTGGTTACAGAGTATTTAAGCACTGACCCTGTTCCTTGCTCATGTGATGACAGTATATTAATGACGCGTCTCCCGGTGACACATCGTATACAGGGGGCGCACGCGGCTCCTCTACCTGGTTACAGAGTATTTAAGCACTGACCCTGTTCCTTGCTCATGTGATGACAGTATATTAATGACGCGTCTCCTGGTGACACATCGTATACAGGGGGCGCACGCGGCTCCTCTCCCTGGTTACAGAGTATTTAAGCACTGACCCTGTTCCTTGCTCATGTGATGACAGTATATTAATGACGCGTCTCCTGGTGACACATCGTATACAGGGGGCGCACGCGGCTCCTCTCCCTGGTTACAGAGTATTTAAGCACTGACCCTGTTCCTTGCTCATGTGATGACAGTATATTAATGACGTGTATCCTGGTGACACATCGTATACAGGGGCGCACGCGACTCCTCTCCCTGGTTACAGAGTATTTAAGCACTGACCCTGTTCCTTGCTCATGTGATGACAGTATATTAATGACGCGTCTCCTGGTGACACATCGTATACAGGGGGTGCACGCGGCTCCTCTCCCTGGTTACAGAGTATTTAAGCACTGACCCTGTTCCTTGCTCATGTGATGACAGTATATTAATGACGTGTATCCTGGTGACACATCGTATACAGGGGCGCACGCGACTCCTCTCCCTGGTTACAGAGTATTTAAGCACTGACCCTGTTCCTTGCTCATGTGATGACAGTATATTAATGACGCGTCTCCTGGTGACACATCGTATACAAGGGGTGCACGCGGCTCCTCTCCCTGGTTACAGAGTATTTAAGCACTGACCCTGTTCCTTGCTCATGTGATGACAGTATATTAATGACGCGTCTCCTGGTGACACATCGTATACAGGGGGCGCACGCGGCTCCTCTCCCTGGTTACAGAGTATTTAAGCACTGACCCTGTTCCTTGCTCATGTGATGACAGTATATTAATGACGCGTCTCCTGGTGACACATCGTATACAGGGGCGCACGCGGCTCCTCTCCCTGGTTACAGAGTATTTAAGCACTGACCCCGTTCCTTGCTCATGTGATGACAGTATATTAATGACGCGTCTCCTGGTGACACATCGTATACAGGGGCGCACGCGGCTCCTCTCCCTGGTTACAGAGTATTTAAGCACTGACCCCGTTCCTTGCTCATGTGATGACAGTATATTAATGACGTGTATCCTGGTGACACATCGTATACAGGGGCGCACGCGACTCCTCTCCCTGGTTACAGAGTATTTAAGCACTGACCCTGTTCCTTGCTCATGTGATGACAGTATATTAATGACGCGTCTCCTGGTGACACATCGTATACAAGGGGCGCACGCGACTCCTCTCCCTGGTTACAGAGTATTTAAGCACTGACCCTGTTCCTTGCTCATGTGATGACAGTATATTAATGACGCGTCTCCTGGTGACACATCGTATACAGGGGCGCACGCGGCTCCTCTCCCTGGTTACAGAGTATTTAAGCACTGACCCTGTTCCTTGCTCATGTGATGACAGTATATTAATGACGCGTCTCCTGGTGACACATCGTATACAGGGGGCGCACGCGGCTCCTCTCCCTGGTTACAGAGTATTTAAGCACTGACCCTGTTCCTTGCTCATGTGATGACAGTATATTAATGACGCGTCTCCTGGTGACACATCGTATACAGGGGCGCACGCGGCTCCTCTCCCTGGTTACAGAGTATTTAAGCACTGACCCCGTTCCTTGCTCATGTGATGACAGTATATTAATGACGCGTCTCCTGGTGACACATCGTATACAGGGGGTGCACGCGGCTCCTCTCCCTGGTTACAGAGTATTTAAGCACTGACCCTGTTCCTTGCTCATGTGATGACAGTATATTAATGACGCGTCTCCTGGTGACACATCGTATACAGGGGCGCACGCGGCTCCTCTCCCTGGTTACAGAGTATTTAAGCACTGACCCTGTTCCTTGCTCATGTGATGACAGTATATTAATGACGCGTCTCCTGGTGACACATCGTATATAGGGGCGCACGCGGCTCCTCTCCCTGGTTACAGAGTATTTAAGCACTGACCCTGTTCCTTGCTCATGTGATGACAGTATATTAATGACGCGTCTCCTGGTGACACATCGTATACAGGGGGCGCACGCGGCTCCTCTCCCTGGTTACAGAGTATTTAAGCACTGACCCTGTTCCTTGCTCATGTGATGACAGTATATTAATGACGCGTCTCCTGGTGACACATCGTATACAGGGGCGCACGCGGCTCCTCTCCCTGGTTACAGAGTATTTAAGCACTGACCCTGTTCCTTGCTCATGTGATGACAGTATATTAATGACGTGTCTCCTGGTGACACATCGTATACAGGGGCGCACGCGGCTCCTCTCCCTGGTTACAGAGTATTTAAGCACTGACCCTGTTCCTTGCTCATGTGATGACAGTATATTAATGACGCGTCTCCTGGTGATACATCGTATACAGGGGGCGCACGCGGCTCCTCTCCCTGGTTACAGAGTATTTAAGCACTGACCCTGTTCCTTGCTCATGTGATGACAGTATATTAATGACGCGTCTCCTGGTGACACATCGTATACAGGGGCGCACGCGGCTCCTCTCCCTGGTTACAGAGTATTTAAGCACTGACCCTGTTCCTTGCTCATGTGATGACAGTATATTAATGACGCGTCTCCTGGTGACACATCGTATACAGGGGGCGCACACTGCTCCTCTCCCTTGTTACAGAGTATTTAAGCACTGACCCTGTTCCTTGCTCATGTGATGACAGTATATTAATGACGCGTCTCCTGGTGACACATCGTATACAGGGGCGCACGCGGCTCCTCTCCCTGGTTACAGAGTATTTAAGCACTGACCCTGTTCCTTGCTCATGTGATGACAGTATATTAATGACGCGTCTCCTGGTGACACATCGTATACAGGGGCGCACGCGGCTCCTCTCCCTGGTTACAGAGTATTTAAGCACTGACCCTGTTCCTTGCTCATGTGATGACAGTATATTAATGACGTGTATCCTGGTGACACATCGTATACAGGGGGCGCACGCGGCTCCGCTCCCTGGTTACAGAGTATTTAAGCACTGACCCTGTTCCTTGCTCATGTGATGACAGTATATTAATGACGCGTCTCCTGGTGACACATCGTATACAGGGGGTGCACGCGGCTCCTCTCCCTGGTTACAGAGTATTTAAGCACTGACCCTGTTCCTTGCTCATGTGATGACAGTATATTAATGACGCGTCTCCTGGTGACACATCGTATACAGGGGGCGCACGCGGCTCCTCTCCCTGGTTACAGAGTATTTAAGCCCTGACCCTGTTCCTTGCTCATGTGATGACAGTATATCAATGACGCGTCTCCTGGTGACACATCGTATACAGGTGCGCACGCGGCTCCTCTCCCTGGTTACAGAGTATTTAAGCCCTGACCCTGTTCCTTGCTCATGTGATGACAGTATATCAATGACGCGTCTCCTGGTGACACATCGTATACAGGGGGCGCACGCGGCTCCTCTCCCTGGTTACAGAGTATTTAAGCACTGACCCTGTTCCTTGCTCATGTGATGACAGTATATTAATGACGCGTCTCCTGGTGACACATCGTATACAGGGGCGCACGCGGCTCCTCTCCCTGGTTACAGAGTATTTAAGCACTGACCCTGTTCCTTGCTCATGTGATGACGGTATATTAATGACGCGTCTCCTGGTGACACATCGTATACAGGGGGCGCACGCGGCTCCTCTCCCTGGTTACAGAGTATTTAAGCACTGACCCTGTTCCTTGCTCATGTGATGACAGTATATTAATGACGTGTATCCTGGTGACACATCGTATACAGGGGCGCACGCGGCTCCTCTCCCTGGTTACAGAGTATTTAAGCACTGACCCTGTTCCTTGCTCATGTGATGACAGTATATTAATGACGCGTCTCCTGGTGACACATCGTATACAGGGGCGCACGCGGCTCCTCTCCCTGGTTACAGAGTATTTAAGCACTGACCCTGTTCCTTGCTCATGTGATGACAGTATATTAATGACGTGTCTCCTGGTGACACATCGTATACAGGGGGCGCACGCGGCTCCTCTCCCTGGTTACAGAGTATTTAAGCACTGACCCTGTTCCTTGCTCATGTGATGACAGTATATTAATGACGTGTATCCTGGTGACACATCGTATACAGGGGGCGCACGCGGCTCCTCTCCCTGGTTACAGAGTATTTAAGCACTGACCCTGTTCCTTGCTCATGTGATGACAGTATATTAATGACGCGTCTCCTGGTGACACATCGTATACAGGGGCGCACGCGGCTCCTCTCCCTGGTTACAGAGTATTTAAGCACTGACCCTGTTCCTTGCTCATGTGATGACAGTATATTAATGACGCGTCTCCTGGTGACACATCGTATACAGGGGGCGCACGCGGCTCCTCTCCCTGGTTACTAAGTATTTAAGCACTGACCCTGTTCCTTGCTCATGTGATGACAGTATATTAATGACGCGTCTCCTGGTGACACATCGTATACAGGGGGCGCACGCGGCTCCTCTCCCTGGTTACTAAGTATTTAAGCACTGACCCTGTTCCTTGCTCATGTGATGACAGTATATTAATGACGCGTCTCCTGGTGACACATCGTATACAGGGGGCGCACGCGGCTCCTCTCCCTGGTTACAGAGTATTTAAGCACTGACCCTGTTCCTTGCTCATGTGATGACAGTATATTAATGACGTGTATCCTGGTGACACATCGTATACAGGGGACGCACGCGGCTCCTCTCCCTGGTTACAGAGTATTTAAGCACTGACCCTGTTCCTTGCTCATGTGATGACAGTATATTAATGACGCGTCTCCTGGTGACACATCGTATACAGGGGCGCACGCGGCTCCTCTCCCTGGTTACAGAGTATTTAAGCACTGACCCTGTTCCTTGCTCATGTGATGACAGTATATTAATGACGCGTCTCCTGGTGACACATCGTATACAGGGGGCGCACGCGGCTCCTCTCCCTGGTTACAGAGTATTTAAGCACTGACCCTGTTCCTTGCTCATGTGATGACAGTATATTAATGACGCGTCTCCTGGTGACACATCGTATACAGGGGCGCACGCGGCTCCTCTCCCAGGTTACAGAGTATTTAAGCACTGACCCTGTTCCTTGCTCATGTGATGACAGTATATTAATGACGCGTCTCCTGGTGACACATCGTATACAGGGGGCGCACGCGGCTCCTCTCCCTGGTTACAGAGTATTTAAGCACTGACCCTGTTCCTTGCTCATGTGATGACAGTATATTAATGACGCGTCTCCTGGTGACACATCGTATACAGGGGCGCACGCGGCTCCTCTCCCCGGTTACAGAGTATTTAAGCACTGACCCTGTTCCTTGCTCATGTGATGACAGTATATTAATGACGCGTCTCCTGGTGACACATCGTATACAGGGGGCGCACGCGGCTCCTCTCCCTGGTTACAGAGTATTTAAGCACTGACCCTGTTCCTTGCTCATGTGATGACAGTATATTAATGACGCGTCTCCTGGTGACACATCGTATACAGGGGCGCACGCGGCTCCTCTCCCTGGTTACAGAGTATTTAAGCACTGACCCTGTTCCTTGCTCATGTGATGACAGTATATTAATGACGCGTCTCCTGGTGACACATCGTATACAGGGGCGCACGCGGCTCCTCTCCCTGGTTACAGAGTATTTAAGCACTGACCCTGTTCCTTGCTCATGTGATGACAGTATATTAATGACGTGTATCCTGGTGACACATCGTATACAGGGGCGCACGCGGCTCCTCTCCCTGGTTACAGAGTATTTAAGCACTGACCCTGTTCCTTGCTCATGTGATGACAGTATATTAATGACGCGTCTCCCGGTGACACATCGTATACAGGGGGCGCACGCGGCTCCTCTACCTGGTTACAGAGTATTTAAGCACTGACCCTGTTCCTTGCTCATGTGATGACAGTATATTAATGACGCGTCTCCTGGTGACACATCGTATACAGGGGGCGCACGCGGCTCCTCTCCCTGGTTACAGAGTATTTAAGCACTGACCCTGTTCCTTGCTCATGTGATGACAGTATATTAATGACGTGTATCCTGGTGACACATCGTATACAGGGGCGCACGCGACTCCTCTCCCTGGTTACAGAGTATTTAAGCACTGACCCTGTTCCTTGCTCATGTGATGACAGTATATTAATGACGCGTCTCCTGGTGACACATCGTATACAGGGGGTGCACGCGGCTCCTCTCCCTGGTTACAGAGTATTTAAGCACTGACCCTGTTCCTTGCTCATGTGATGACAGTATATTAATGACGTGTATCCTGGTGACACATCGTATACAGGGGCGCACGCGACTCCTCTCCCTGGTTACAGAGTATTTAAGCACTGACCCTGTTCCTTGCTCATGTGATGACAGTATATTAATGACGCGTCTCCTGGTGACACATCGTATACAAGGGGTGCACGCGGCTCCTCTCCCTGGTTACAGAGTATTTAAGCACTGACCCTGTTCCTTGCTCATGTGATGACAGTATATTAATGACGCGTCTCCTGGTGACACATCGTATACAGGGGGCGCACGCGGCTCCTCTCCCTGGTTACAGAGTATTTAAGCACTGACCCTGTTCCCTGCTCATGTGATGACAGTATATTAATGACGCGTCTCCTGGTGACACATCGTATACAGGGGCGCACGCGGCTCCTCTCCCTGGTTACAGAGTATTTAAGCACTGACCCTGTTCCTTGCTCATGTGATGACAGTATATTAATGACGCGTCTCCTGGTGACACATCGTATATAGGGGCGCACGCGGCTCCTCTCCCTGGTTACAGAGTATTTAAGCACTGACCCTGTTCCTTGCTCATGTGATGACAGTATATTAATGACGCGTCTCCTGGTGACACATCGTATACAGGGGGCGCACGCGGCTCCTCTCCCTGGTTACAGAGTATTTAAGCACTGACCCTGTTCCTTGCTCATGTGATGACAGTATATTAATGACGCGTCTCCTGGTGACACATCGTATACAGGGGCGCACGCGGCTCCTCTCCCTGGTTACAGAGTATTTAAGCACTGACCCTGTTCCTTGCTCATGTGATGACAGTATATTAATGACGCGTCTCCTGGTGACACATCGTATACAGGGGCGCACGCGGCTCCTCTCCCTGGTTACAGAGTATTTAAGCACTGACCCTGTTCCTTGCTCATGTGATGACAGTATATTAATGACGTGTCTCCTGGTGACACATCGTATACAGGGGCGCACGCGGCTCCTCTCCCTGGTTACAGAGTATTTAAGCACTGACCCTGTTCCTTGCTCATGTGATGACAGTATATTAATGACGCGTCTCCTGGTGATACATCGTATACAGGGGGCGCACGCGGCTCCTCTCCCTGGTTACAGAGTATTTAAGCACTGACCCTGTTCCTTGCTCATGTGATGACAGTATATTAATGACGCGTCTCCTGGTGACACATCGTATACAGGGGCGCACGCGGCTCCTCTCCCTGGTTACAGAGTATTTAAGCACTGACCCTGTTCCTTGCTCATGTGATGACAGTATATTAATGACGCGTCTCCTGGTGACACATCGTATACAGGGGGCGCACACTGCTCCTCTCCCTTGTTACAGAGTATTTAAGCACTGACCCTGTTCCTTGCTCATGTGATGACAGTATATTAATGACGCGTCTCCTGGTGACACATCGTATACAGGGGCGCACGCGGCTCCTCTCCCTGGTTACAGAGTATTTAAGCACTGACCCTGTTCCTTGCTCATGTGATGACAGTATATTAATGACGCGTCTCCTGGTGACACATCGTATACAGGGGCGCACGCGGCTCCTCTCCCTGGTTACAGAGTATTTAAGCACTGACCCTGTTCCTTGCTCATGTGATGACAGTATATTAATGACGTGTATCCTGGTGACACATCGTATACAGGGGGCGCACGCGGCTCCGCTCCCTGGTTACAGAGTATTTAAGCACTGACCCTGTTCCTTGCTCATGTGATGACAGTATATTAATGACGCGTCTCCTGGTGACACATCGTATACAGGGGGTGCACGCGGCTCCTCTCCCTGGTTACAGAGTATTTAAGCACTGACCCTGTTCCTTGCTCATGTGATGACAGTATATTAATGACGCGTCTCCTGGTGACACATCGTATACAGGGGGCGCACGCGGCTCCTCTCCCTGGTTACAGAGTATTTAAGCCCTGACCCTGTTCCTTGCTCATGTGATGACAGTATATCAATGACGCGTCTCCTGGTGACACATCGTATACAGGGGCGCACGCGGCTCCTCTCCCTGGTTACAGAGTATTTAAGCCCTGATTCTGTTCCTTGCTCATGTGATGACAGTATATCAATGACGCGTCTCCTGGTGACACATCGTATACAGGGGGCGCACGCGGCTCCTCTCCCTGGTTACAGAGTATTTAAGCACTGACCCTGTTCCTTGCTCATGTGATGACAGTATATTAATGACGCGTCTCCTGGTGACACATCGTATACAGGGGCGCACGCGGCTCCTCTCCCTGGTTACAGAGTATTTAAGCACTGACCCTGTTCCTTGCTCATGTGATGACAGTATATTAATGACGCGTCTCCTGGTGACACATCGTATACAGGGGGCGCACGCGGCTCCTCTCCCTGGTTACAGAGTATTTAAGCACTGACCCTGTTCCTTGCTCATGTGATGACAGTATATTAATGACGTGTATCCTGGTGACACATCGTATACAGGGGCGCACGCGGCTCCTCTCCCTGGTTACAGAGTATTTAAGCACTGACCCTGTTCCTTGCTCATGTGATGACAGTATATTAATGACGCGTCTCCTGGTGACACATCGTATACAGGGGCGCACGCGGCTCCTCTCCCTGGTTACAGAGTATTTAAGCACTGACCCTGTTCCTTGCTCATGTGATGACAGTATATTAATGACGTGTCTCCTGGTGACACATCGTATACAGGGGGCGCACGCGGCTCCTCTCCCTGGTTACAGAGTATTTAAGCACTGACCCTGTTCCTTGCTCATGTGATGACAGTATATTAATGACGTGTATCCTGGTGACACATCGTATACAGGGGGCGCACGCGGCTCCTCTCCCTGGTTACAGAGTATTTAAGCACTGACCCTGTTCCTTGCTCATGTGATGACAGTATATTAATGACGCGTCTCCTGGTGACACATCGTATACAGGGGCGCACGCGGCTCCTCTCCCTGGTTACTAAGTATTTAAGCACTGACCCTGTTCCTTGCTCATGTGATGACAGTATATTAATGACGCGTCTCCTGGTGACACATCGTATACAGGGGCGCACGCGGCTCCTCTCCCTGGTTACAGAGTATTTAAGCACTGACCCTGTTCCTTGCTCATGTGATGACAGTATATTAATGACGTGTATCCTGGTGACACATCGTATACAGGGGCGCACGCGGCTCCTCTCCCTGGTTACAGAGTATTTAAGCACTGACCCTGTTCCTTGCTCATGTGATGACAGTATATTAATGACGCGTCTCCCGGTGACACATCGTATACAGGGGGCGCACGCGGCTCCTCTACCTGGTTACAGAGTATTTAAGCACTGACCCTGTTCCTTGCTCATGTGATGACAGTATATTAATGACGTGTATCCTGGTGACACATCGTATACAGGGGGCGCACGCGGCTCCGCTCCCTGGTTACAGAGTATTTAAGCACTGACCCTGTTCCTTGCTCATGTGATGACAGTATATTAATGACGCGTCTCCTGGTGACACATCGTATACAGGGGGTGCACGCGGCTCCTCTCCCTGGTTACAGAGTATTTAAGCACTGACCCTGTTCCTTGCTCATGTGATGACAGTATATTAATGACGCGTCTCCTGGTGACACATCGTATACAGGGGGCGCACGCGGCTCCTCTCCCTGGTTACAGAGTATTTAAGCACTGACCCTGTTCCTTGCTCATGTGATGACAGTATATTAATGACGTGTATCCTGGTGACACATCGTATACAGGGGCGCACGCGACTCCTCTCCCTGGTTACAGAGTATTTAAGCACTGACCCTGTTCCTTGCTCATGTGATGACAGTATATTAATGACGCGTCTCCTGGTGACACATCGTATACAGGGGGTGCACGCGGCTCCTCTCCCTGGTTACAGAGTATTTAAGCACTGACCCTGTTCCTTGCTCATGTGATGACAGTATATTAATGACGTGTATCCTGGTGACACATCGTATACAGGGGCGCACGCGACTCCTCTCCCTGGTTACAGAGTATTTAAGCACTGACCCTGTTCCTTGCTCATGTGATGACAGTATATTAATGACGCGTCTCCTGGTGACACATCGTATACAGGGGGTGCACGCGGCTCCTCTCCCTGGTTACAGAGTATTTAAGCACTGACCCTGTTCCTTGCTCATGTGATGACAGTATATTAATGACGCGTCTCCTGGTGACACATCGTATACAGGGGCGCACGCGGCTCCTCTCCCTGGTTACAGAGTATTTAAGCACTGACCCTGTTCCTTGCTCATGTGATGACAGTATATTAATGACGCGTCTCCTGGTGACACATCGTATACAGGGGGCGCACGCGGCTCCTCTCCCTGGTTACAGAGTATTTAAGCACTGACCCTGTTCCTTGCTCATGTGATGACAGTATATTAATGACGTGTATCCTGGTGACACATCGTATACAGGGGCGCACGCGACTCCTCTCCCTGGTTACAGAGTATTTAAGCACTGACCCTGTTCCTTGCTCATGTGATGACAGTATATTAATGACGCGTCTCCTGGTGACACATCGTATACAGGGGGCGCACGCGGCTCCTCTCCCTGGTTACAGAGTATTTAAGCACTGACCCTGTTCCTTGCTCATGTGATGACAGTATATTAATGACGTGTATCCTGGTGACACATCGTATACAGGGGGTGCACGCGGCTCCTCTCCCTGGTTACAGAGTATTTAAGCACTGACCCTGTTCCTTGCTCATGTGATGACAGTATATTAATGACGTGTATCCTGGTGACACATCGTATACAGGGGCGCACGCGACTCCTCTCCCTGGTTACAGAGTATTTAAGCACTGACCCTGTTCCTTGCTCATGTGATGACAGTATATTAATGACGCGTCTCCTGGTGACACATCGTATACAGGGGGCGCACGCGGCTCCTCTCCCTGGTTACAGAGTATTTAAGCACTGACCCTGTTCCTTGCTCATGTGATGACAGTATATTAATGACGCGTCTCCTGGTGACACATCGTATACAGGGGCGCACGCGGCTCCTCTCCCTGGTTACAGAGTATTTAAGCACTGACCCTGTTCCTTGCTCATGTGATGACAGTATATTAATGACGCGTCTCCTGGTGACACATCGTATACAGGGGCGCACGCGGCTCCTCTCCCTGGTTACAGAGTATTTAAGCACTGACCCTGTTCCTTGCTCATGTGATGACAGTATATTAATGACGTGTATCCTGGTGACACATCGTATACAGGGGGCGCACGCGGCTCCGCTCCCTGGTTACAGAGTATTTAAGCACTGACCCTGTTCCTTGCTCATGTGATGACAGTATATTAATGACGCGTCTCCTGGTGACACATCGTATACAGGGGGTGCACGCGGCTCCTCTCCCTGGTTACAGAGTATTTAAGCACTGACCCTGTTCCTTGCTCATGTGATGACAGTATATTAATGACGCGTCTCCTGGTGACACATCGTATACAGGGGGCGCACGCGGCTCCTCTCCCTGGTTACAGAGTATTTAAGCCCTGACCCTGTTCCTTGCTCATGTGATGACAGTATATCAATGACGCGTCTCCTGGTGACACATCGTATACAGGGGCGCACGCGGCTCCTCTCCCTGGTTACAGAGTATTTAAGCCCTGATTCTGTTCCTTGCTCATGTGATGACAGTATATCAATGACGCGTCTCCTGGTGACACATCGTATACAGGGGGCGCACGCGGCTCCTCTCCCTGGTTACAGAGTATTTAAGCACTGACCCTGTTCCTTGCTCATGTGATGACAGTATATTAATGACGCGTCTCCTGGTGACACATCGTATACAGGGGCGCACGCGGCTCCTCTCCCTGGTTACAGAGTATTTAAGCACTGACCCTGTTCCTTGCTCATGTGATGACAGTATATTAATGACGCGTCTCCTGGTGACACATCGTATACAGGGGGCGCACGCGGCTCCTCTCCCTGGTTACAGAGTATTTAAGCACTGACCCTGTTCCTTGCTCATGTGATGACAGTATATTAATGACGTGTATCCTGGTGACACATCGTATACAGGGGCGCACGCGGCTCCTCTCCCTGGTTACAGAGTATTTAAGCACTGACCCTGTTCCTTGCTCATGTGATGACAGTATATTAATGACGCGTCTCCTGGTGACACATCGTATACAGGGGCGCACGCGGCTCCTCTCCCTGGTTACAGAGTATTTAAGCACTGACCCTGTTCCTTGCTCATGTGATGACAGTATATTAATGACGCGTCTCCTGGTGACACATCGTATACAGGGGGCGCACGCGGCTCCTCTCCCTGGTTACAGAGTATTTAAGCACTGACCCTGTTCCTTGCTCATGTGATGACAGTATATTAATGACGTGTATCCTGGTGACACATCGTATACAGGGGGCGCACGCGGCTCCTCTCCCTGGTTACAGAGTATTTAAGCACTGACCCTGTTCCTTGCTCATGTGATGACAGTATATTAATGACGCGTCTCCTGGTGACACATCGTATACAGGGGGCGCACGCGGCTCCTCTCCCTGGTTACTAAGTATTTAAGCACTGACCCTGTTCCTTGCTCATGTGATGACAGTATATTAATGACGCGTCTCCTGGTGACACATCGTATACAGGGGGCGCACGCGGCTCCTCTCCCTGGTTACTAAGTATTTAAGCACTGACCCTGTTCCTTGCTCATGTGATGACAGTATATTAATGACGCGTCTCCTGGTGACACATCGTATACAGGGGCGCACGCGGCTCCTCTCCCTGGTTACAGAGTATTTAAGCACTGACCCTGTTCCTTGCTCATGTGATGACAGTATATTAATGACGTGTATCCTTGTGACACATCGTATACAGGGGCGCACGCGGCTCCTCTCCCTGGTTACAGAGTATTTAAGCACTGACCCTGTTCCTTGCTCATGTGATGACAGTATATTAATGACGTGTCTCCTGGTGACACATCGTATACAGGGGCGCACGCGGCTCCTCTCCCTGGTTACAGAGTATTTAAGCACTGACCCTGTTCCTTGCTCATGTGATGACAGTATATTAATGACGCGTCTCCTGGTGACACATCGTATACAGGGGGCGCACGCGGCTCCTCTCCCTGGTTACAGAGTATTTAAGCACTGACCCTGTTCCTTGCTCATGTGATGACAGTATATTAATGACGCGTCTCCTGGTGACACATCGTATACAGGGGCGCACGCGACTCCTCTCCCTGGTTACAGAGTATTTAAGCACTGACCCTGTTCCTTGCTCATGTGATGACAGTATATTAATGACGCGTCTCCTGGTGACACATCGTATACAGGGGGTGCACGCGGCTCCTCTCCCTGGTTACAGAGTATTTAAGCACTGACCCTGTTCCTTGCTCATGTGATGACAGTATATTAATGACGTGTATCCTGGTGACACATCGTATACAGGGGCGCACGCGACTCCTCTCCCTGGTTACAGAGTATTTAAGCACTGACCCTGTTCCTTGCTCATGTGATGACAGTATATTAATGACGCGTCTCCTGGTGACACATCGTATACAAGGGGTGCACGCGGCTCCTCTACCTGGTTACAGAGTATTTAAGCACTGACCCTGTTCCTTGCTCATGTGATGACAGTATATTAATGACGCGTCTCCTGGTGACACATCGTATACAGGGGGCGCACGCGGCTCCTCTCCCTGGTTACAGAGTATTTAAGCACTGACCCTGTTCCCTGCTCATGTGATGACAGTATATTAATGACGCGTCTCCTGGTGACACATCGTATACAGGGGGCGCACGCGGCTCCTCTCCCTGGTTACAGAGTATTTAAGCACTGACCCTGTTCCTTGCTCATGTGATGACAGTATATTAATGACGCGTCTCCTGGTGACACATCGTATACAGGGGCGCACGCGGCTCCTCTCCCTGGTTACAGAGTATTTAAGCACTGACCCTGTTCCTTGCTCATGTGATGACAGTATATTAATGACGCGTCTCCTGGTGACACATCGTATACAGGGGGTGCACGCGGCTCCTCTCCCTGGTTACAGAGTATTTAAGCACTGACCCTGTTCCTTGCTCATGTGATGACAGTATATTAATGACGCGTCTCCTGGTGACACATCGTATACAGGGGCGCACGCGGCTCCTCTCCCTGGTTACAGAGTATTTAAGCACTGACCCTGTTCCTTGCTCATGTGATGACAGTATATTAATGACGCGTCTCCTGGTGACACATCGTATATAGGGGCGCACGCGGCTCCTCTCCCTGGTTACAGAGTATTTAAGCACTGACCCTGTTCCTTGCTCATGTGATGACAGTATATTAATGACGCGTCTCCTGGTGACACATCGTATACAGGGGGCGCACGCGGCTCCTCTCCCTGGTTACAGAGTATTTAAGCACTGACCCTGTTCCTTGCTCATGTGATGACAGTATATTAATGACGCGTCTCCTGGTGACACATCGTATACAGGGGCGCACGCGGCTCCTCTCCCTGGTTACAGAGTATTTAAGCACTGACCCTGTTCCTTGCTCATGTGATGACAGTATATTAATGACGCGTCTCCTGGTGACACATCGTATACAGGGGCGCACGCGGCTCCTCTCCCTGGTTACAGAGTATTTAAGCACTGACCCTGTTCCTTGCTCATGTGATGACAGTATATTAATGACGTGTCTCCTGGTGACACATCGTATACAGGGGCGCACGCGGCTCCTCTCCCTGGTTACAGAGTATTTAAGCACTGACCCTGTTCCTTGCTCATGTGATGACAGTATATTAATGACGCGTCTCCTGGTGATACATCGTATACAGGGGGCGCACGCGGCTCCTCTCCCTGGTTACAGAGTATTTAAGCACTGACCCTGTTCCTTGCTCATGTGATGACAGTATATTAATGACGCGTCTCCTGGTGACACATCGTATACAGGGGCGCACGCGGCTCCTCTCCCTGGTTACAGAGTATTTAAGCACTGACCCTGTTCCTTGCTCATGTGATGACAGTATATTAATGACGCGTCTCCTGGTGACACATCGTATACAGGGGGCGCACACTGCTCCTCTCCCTTGTTACAGAGTATTTAAGCACTGACCCTGTTCCTTGCTCATGTGATGACAGTATATTAATGACGCGTCTCCTGGTGACACATCGTATACAGGGGCGCACGCGGCTCCTCTCCCTGGTTACAGAGTATTTAAGCACTGACCCTGTTCCTTGCTCATGTGATGACAGTATATTAATGACGCGTCTCCTGGTGACACATCGTATACAGGGGCGCACGCGGCTCCTCTCCCTGGTTACAGAGTATTTAAGCACTGACCCTGTTCCTTGCTCATGTGATGACAGTATATTAATGACGTGTATCCTGGTGACACATCGTATACAGGGGGCGCACGCGGCTCCGCTCCCTGGTTACAGAGTATTTAAGCACTGACCCTGTTCCTTGCTCATGTGATGACAGTATATTAATGACGCGTCTCCTGGTGACACATCGTATACAGGGGGTGCACGCGGCTCCTCTCCCTGGTTACAGAGTATTTAAGCACTGACCCTGTTCCTTGCTCATGTGATGACAGTATATTAATGACGCGTCTCCTGGTGACACATCGTATACAGGGGGCGCACGCGGCTCCTCTCCCTGGTTACAGAGTATTTAAGCCCTGACCCTGTTCCTTGCTCATGTGATGACAGTATATCAATGACGCGTCTCCTGGTGACACATCGTATACAGGGGCGCACGCGGCTCCTCTCCCTGGTTACAGAGTATTTAAGCCCTGATTCTGTTCCTTGCTCATGTGATGACAGTATATCAATGACGCGTCTCCTGGTGACACATCGTATACAGGGGGCGCACGCGGCTCCTCTCCCTGGTTACAGAGTATTTAAGCACTGACCCTGTTCCTTGCTCATGTGATGACAGTATATTAATGACGCGTCTCCTGGTGACACATCGTATACAGGGGCGCACGCGGCTCCTTTCCCTGGTTACAGAGTATTTAAGCACTGACCCTGTTCCTTGCTCATGTGATGACAGTATATTAATGACGCGTCTCCTGGTGACACATCGTATACAGGGGCGCACGCGGCTCCTCTCCCTGGTTACAGAGTATTTAAGCACTGACCCTGTTCCTTGCTCATGTGATGACAGTATATTAATGACGTGTCTCCTGGTGACACATCGTATACAGGGGGCGCACGCGGCTCCTCTCCCTGGTTACAGAGTATTTAAGCACTGACCCTGTTCCTTGCTCATGTGATGACAGTATATTAATGACGCGTCTCCTGGTGACACATCGTATACAGGGGCGCACGCGGCTCCTCTCCCTGGTTACAGAGTATTTAAGCACTGACCCTGTTCCTTGCTCATGTGATGACAGTATATTAATGACGCGTCTCCTGGTGACACATCGTATACAGGGGGCGCACGCGGCTCCTCTCCCTGGTTACAGAGTATTTAAGCACTGACCCTGTTCCTTGCTCATGTGATGACAGTATATTAATGACGTGTATCCTGGTGACACATCGTATACAGGGGCGCACGCGGCTCCTTTCCCTGGTTACAGAGTATTTAAGCACTGACCCTGTTCCTTGCTCATGTGATGACAGTATATTAATGACGCGTCTCCTGGTGACACATCGTATACAGGGGCGCACGCGGCTCCTCTCCCTGGTTACAGAGTATTTAAGCACTGACCCTGTTCCTTGCTCATGTGATGACAGTATATTAATGACGTGTCTCCTGGTGACACATCGTATACAGGGGGCGCACGCGGCTCCTCTCCCTGGTTACAGAGTATTTAAGCACTGACCCTGTTCCTTGCTCATGTGATGACAGTATATTAATGACGCGTCTCCTGGTGACACATCGTATACAGGGGGCGCACGCGGCTCCTCTCCCTGGTTACAGAGTATTTAAGCACTGACCCTGTTCCTTGCTCATGTGATGACAGTATATTAATGACGCGTCTCCTGGTGACACATCGTATACAGGGGGCGCACGCGGCTCCTCTCCCTGGTTACTAAGTATTTAAGCACTGACCCTGTTCCTTGCTCATGTGATGACAGTATATTAATGACGCGTCTCCTGGTGACACATCGTATACAGGGGGCGCACGCGGCTCCTCTCCCTGGTTACAGAGTATTTAAGCACTGACCCTGTTCCTTGCTCATGTGATGACAGTATATTAATGACGTGTCTCCTGGTGACACATCGTATACAGGGGGCGCACGCGGCTCCTCTCCCTGGTTACAGAGTATTTAAGCACTGACCCTGTTCCTTGCTCATGTGATGACAGTATATTAATGACGCGTCTCCTGGTGACACATCGTATACAGGGGGCGCACGCGGCTCCTCTCCCTGGTTACAGAGTATTTAAGCACTGACCCTGTTCCTTGCTCATGTGATGACAGTATATTAATGACGCGTCTCCTGGTGACACATCGTATACAGGGGGCGCACGCGGCTCCTCTCCCTGGTTACTAAGTATTTAAGCACTGACCCTGTTCCTTGCTCATGTGATGACAGTATATTAATGACGCGTCTCCTGGTGACACATCGTATACAGGGGACGCACGCGGCTCCTCTCCCTGGTTACAGAGTATTTAAGCACTGACCCTGTTCCTTGCTCATGTGATGACAGTATATTAATGACGTGTCTCCTGGTGACACATCGTATACAGGGGGCGCACGCGGCTCCTCTCCCTGGTTACAGAGTATTTAAGCACTGACCCTGTTCCTTGCTCATGTGATGACAGTATATTAATGACGCGTCTCCTGGTGACACATCGTATACAGGGGGCGCACGCGGCTCCTCTCCCTGGTTACTAAGTATTTAAGCACTGACCCTGTTCCTTGCTCATGTGATGACAGTATATTAATGACGCGTCTCCTGGTGACACATCGTATACAGGGGACGCACGCGGCTCCTCTCCCTGGTTACAGAGTATTTAAGCACTGACCCTGTTCCTTGCTCATGTGATGACAGTATATTAATGACGCGTCTCCTGGTGACACATCGTATACAGGGACGCACGCGGCTCCTCTCCCTGGTTACAGAGTATTTAAGCACTGACCCTGTTCCTTGCTCATGTGATGACAGTATATTAATGACGTGTATCCTGGTGACACATCGTATACAGGGGGCGCACGCGGCTCCTCTCCCTGGTTACAGAGTATTTAAGCACTGACCCTGTTCCTTGCTCATGTGATGACAGTATATTAATGACGCGTCTCCTGGTGACACATCGTATACAGGGGGTGCACGCGGCTCCTCTCACCCTCTGACTGCAGATGTTTCTCTCCTTTCAGATGAGCAGAGAGCTGGCGGAGAGAGTTACAGCGCTGCACGCCATGAAGGAGGAGGAAATCAGGTATATACTCTATAATTATAGTTACCAGCCCGCCAAAATGACGGAACAACATAACTGTAATGTCAGCGTTGGCGGTTGTGTGCGCCAGAACAGAGCAACACTTGAATTGCTCCATCTAGTGGCCGCCAGTGCGCAAAACACTTACATTCCCCCCACAGAGGTGAGGAGCAGAGTCAGCCTTTTATTATATAGGATTCTCCCACTGGGATTTATTCACCAGCAGCGACCAATCAGATTCTGTCATCTCTATAGTAGTGCGTCAGTCTCCCCGTCGCCTGCAGACGCTGTAGAGCATCACAAGTAGTTTCTGTTCTAGTCGGTGCACTCATTTCTGCTTATGTAGCGCTGTGATTGTAAGCTCCTGGGGGTAGGGCGGCCATGTCATGGGATGTAACTTCTCTGCACCATGATCCCTCAGTGTACAACGCTGCGTCATATGTTAGCGCTTTATAAATATAATATTAATACTGATAATTGTGGTCTATTTATCGGAGACTTATGTAACCTTGTGACTGTCCAGGGTTCTGCAGGAGAAACACACCGACGAGCTCCGCGCATTTCAACGCGAGGACAGCGCTAAACTTGCACAGGAGAGCGAAGAGGCTGCGAAGAGATACGGTAATCAGGAGAAGCCGCGACAGAAATTATCATAGAGGCTCTGGGTCATAGGAAGACGCCAATCACAGCGATCCGCCATGGGGTAATCCCAGTACAAGGGGCAGCGCCTTATTCGCCGTACATTATATCCATCGGAAACCCAGCGTGTATCTCTTGTCGTTCCCCGATTCTATCATTATGTCTCTGCACACGGTCTGATTCTTTGTTCAGAATGATTCGGAATCCATAAAACACATATTGAATAAATATAAGCAAAAGCCGCAGCGTCCGCGCTGTAGAATCGCGGTCCTGACCATTGCTAGCGCCCCCTATAGATTTCCTCTATACCCTGGTTATTGGGGGATGTGAGAAGTAACCGCTGTTACCTAAGCCTTGTATCACCTCGCTGGAAGCGTATTATAATGGCGTTTATATAAATCCCTCCCCCGGTGTCACAGGCAGACGGAGTGCGCGCATTACTATGTCACTGAAATACAATTATATCCTCCAATATTATCCATACATAAAGTGCCCCTATGGGGGCAGGACTGCAACGTGTAACATTGTATAGATGTCTCCTGCGCGGTGATTGCACGCTATTCTCCATTGTCTGAGACCGCTACACATGTAGCCACGCTCATCTTACCGTGATGCGGCATGCTGCGACTATTCACAGCCAGCGATCGCTCCATTTATTCCATCAGGTTACTTCCTGCACGATGCCAGATCAGGTCTGTAGCTACTTTCACCCGCTGCAATTAATGGTTTGTGCATTTTATTTATACAGAAGAGCTGCAGAAAGAACTGAATTGTCTGAAAGGTTCCTTTAATACCTACCAGGTAAATATCATTAGTGATTATGCCTGGTACTTTATTTCTCTACAAGGCTTAGTACATAGACCCCTCTGCTAGCTAACACACACACACACTCTCTGACACTCACACACACACTCACTGTCCAACACACACACACACACACACACACACACACACTGTCCAACACACACACACACACACACACACACACACACACACACACACACTGTCCAACACACACACACACACACACAGAAAAAACAGAGTACTGTACGTCACTACTAGAGCTGTGCCCTGATGCTGCCATGTCCTGGCTGTATACAGAGTAATGTATGTCACTACTAGAGCTGTGCCCTGATGCTGCCATGTCCTGGCTGTATACAGAGTAATGTATGTCACTACTAGAGCTGTGCCCTGATGTTGCCATGTCCTGGCTGTATACAGAGTAATGTATGTCACTACTAGAGCTGTGCCCTGATGCTGCCATGTCCTGGCTGTATACAGAGTACTGTACGTCACTACTAGAGCTGTGCCCTGATGCTGCCATGTACTGGCTGTATACAGAGTAATGTATGTCACTACTAGAGCTGTGCCCTGATGCTGCCATGTCCTGGCTGTATACAGAGTACTGTACGTCACTACTAGAGCTGTGCCTTGATGTTGCCATGTCCTGGCTGTATACATAGTACTGTACGTCACTACTAGAGCTGTGCCCTGATGCTGCCATGTACTGGCTGTATACAGAGTAATGTATGTCACTACTAGAGCTGTGCCCTGATGTTGCCATGTCCTGGCTGTATACAGAGTAATGTATGTCACTACTAGAGCTGTGCCCTGATGCTGCCATGTCCTGGCTGTATACAGAGTACTGTACGTCACTACTAGAGCTGTGCCCTGATGCTGCCATGTCCTGGCTGTATACAGAGTAATGTATGTCACTACTAGAGCTGTGCCCTGATGTTGTCATGTCCTGGCTGTATACAGAGTAATGTAAGTCACTACTAGAGCTGTGCCCTGATGCTGCCATGTCCTGGCTGTATACTGAGTACTGTACGTCACTACTAGAGCTGTGCCTTGATGTTGCCATGTCCTGGCTGTATACAGAGTGCTGTACGTCACTACTAGAGCTGTGCCCTGATGCTGCCATGTCCTGGCTGTATACAGAGTGCTGTACGTCACTACTAGAGCTGTGTCCTGATGCTGCCATGTCCTGGCTGTATACAGAGTGCTGTACGTCACTACTAGAGCTGTGCCCTGATGCTGCCATGTCCTGGCTGTATACAGAGTGCTGTATATCACTACTAGAGCTGTGCCCTGATGCTGCCATGTCCTGGCTGTATACAGAGTACTCTACGTCACTACTAGAGCTGTGTCCTGATGCTGCCATGTCCTGGCTGTATACAGAGTGCTGTACGTCACTACTAGAGCTGTGCCCTGATGCTGCCATGTCCTGGCTGTATACAGAGTGCTGTACGTCACTACTAGAGCTGTGCCCTGATGCTGCCATGTCCTGGCTGTATACAGAATACTGTATGTCAATACTAGAGCTGTGCCCTGATGCTGCCATGTCCTGGCTGTATACAGAGTACTGTATGTCACTACTAGAGCTGTGCCCTGATGCTGCCATGTCCTGGCTGTATACAGAGTACGGTATGTCACTACTAGAGCTGTGTCCTGGCTGTATACTGAGTGCTGTATGTCACTACTAGAGCTGTGCCCTGATGCTGCATGTCCTGGCTGTATGCAGAGTACTGTATGTCACTACTAGAGCTGTGCCCTGATGCTGCCATGTCCTGGCTGTATACAGAGTACTGTACGTCACTACTAGAGCTGTGCCCTGATGCTGCCATGTCCTGGCTGTATACAGAGTACTGTACGTCACTACTAGAGCTGTGCCCTGATGCTGCCATGTCCTGGCTGTATACAGAGTACTGTACGTCACTACTAGAGCTGTGCCCTGATGCCGCCATGTCCTGGCTGTATATTGAGTGCTGTATGTCACTACTAGAGCTGTGTCCTGATGCCGCCATGTCCTGGCTGTATGCAGAGTACTGTATGTCACTACTAGAGCTGTGCCCTGATGCTGCCATGTCCTGGCTGTATACACAGTACTGTATGTCACTACTAGAGCTGTGCCCTGATGCTGCCATGTCCTGGCTGTATACAGAGTGCTGTATGTAACTACTAGAGCTGTGCCCTGATGCTGCCATGTCCTGCTGTATACAGAGTACTGTATGTCACAACTAGAGTTGTGCCCTGATGCTGCCATGTCCTGGCTGTATACAGAGTTCTGTAGTACTGTATGTAACTACTAGAGCTGTGCCCTGATGCTGCAGTGTCCTGGCTGTATACAGAGTTCTGTATGTCACTACTAGAGCTGTGCCCTGATGCTGCCATGTCCTTGCTGTATAGTTCTGTAGTACTTTATGTAACTACTAGAGCTGTGCCCTGATGCAGCCATGTCCTGGCTGTATACAGAGTACTGTATGTCACTACTAGAGCTGTGCCCTGATGCTGCCATGTCCTGGCTGTATACAGAATACTGTATGTCAATACTAGAGCTGTGCCCTGATGCTGCCATGTCCTGGCTGTATACAGAGTACTGTATGTTACTACTAGAGCTGTGCCCTGATGCTGCCATGTCCTGGCTGTATACAGAGTACGGTATGTCACTACTAGAGCTGTGTCCTGATGCTGCCATGTCCTGGCTGTATACAGAGTACTGTATGCCCTTACTAGAGCTGTGCCCTGATGCTGCCATGTCCTGGCTGTATGCAGAGTACTGCATGTCACTACTACTAATAATAATTTCTCTGACGTCCTAGTGGATGCTGGGAACTCCGTAAGGACCATGGGGAATAGCGGCTCCGCAGGAGACTGGGCACAAAAGTAAAAGCTTTAGGACTACCTGGTGTGCACTGGCTCCTCCCCCTATGACCCTCCTCCAAGCCTCAGTTAGATTTTTGTGCCCGAACGAGAAGGGTGCACACTAGGTGGCTCTCCTGAGCTGCTTAGTGAAAAAGTTTAAGTATAGGTTTTTTATTTTCAGTGAGTCCTGCTGGCAACAGGTTCACTGCACCGAGGGACTAAGGGGAGAAGAAGCGAACTCACCTGCGTGCAGAGTGGATTGGGCTTCTTAGGCTACTGGACATTAGCTCCAGAGGGACGATCACAGGCCCAGCCATGGATGGGTCCCAGAGCCGCGCCGCCGGCCCCCTTACAGAGCCAGAAGACTGAAGAGGTCCGGGAAATCGGCGGCAGAAGACGTCCTGTCTTCAATAAGGTAGCGCACAGCACCGCAGCTGTGCGCCATTGCTCTCAGCACACTTCACACTCCGGTCACTGAGGGTGCAGGGCGCTGGGGGGGGGGGGGGGCGCCCTGAGACGCAATAAAAACACCTTAGATGGCAAAAAATACATCACATATAGCTCCTGGGCTATATGGATGCATTTAACCCCTGCCAGTTTTTCCTTAAAAAAGCGGGAGAAAGGCCGCCGAGAAGGGGGCGGAGCCTATCTCCTCAGCACACAAGCGCCATTTTCCCTCACAGCTCCGCTGGAAGGACGTCTCCCTGACTCTCCCCTGCAGTCCTGCACTACAGAAACAGGGTAAAACAAGAGAGGGGGGGCACTAATTTGGCAGATTTATCAATACAGCAGCTATATAAGGGAAAAACACTTATATAAGGTTATCCCTGTATATATATAGCGCTCTGGTGTGTGCTGGCAAACTCTCCCTCTGTCTCCCCAAAGGGCTAGTGGGGTCCTGTCCTCTATCAGAGCATTCCCTGTGTGTGTGCTGTGTGTCGGTACGTTGTGTCGACATGTATGAGGAGGAAAATGGTATGGAGGCGGAGCAATTGCCTGTAATAGTGATGTCACCCCCTAGGGAGTCGACACCTGACTGGATGGTCTTATGGAAGGAATTACGTGATAGCGTCAGCACTTTACAAAAGACTGTTGACGACATGAGACAGCCGGCAAGTCAGTTAGTATCTGTCCAGGCGTCTCAAACACCGTCAGGGGCTCTAAAGCGCCCGTTACCTCAGATGGTCGACACAGACCCAGACACGGACACTGACTCCAGTGTCGACGGTGAGGAAACAAACGTATTTTCCAGTAGGGCCACACGTTACATGATCACGGCAATGAAGGAGGTTTTGAACTTTTCTGATACTACAAGTACCACAAAAAAGGGTATTATGTGGGGTGTGAAAAAACTACCCGTAGTTTTTCCTGAATCAGATGAATTAAATGAGGTGTGTGATGAAGCGTGGGTTTCCCCCGATAAAAAACTGCTAATTTCTAAAAAAATTATTGGCATTATACTAGAGATGAGCGCCTGAAATTTTTCGGGTTTTGTGTTTTGGTTTTGGGTTCGGTTCCGCGGCCGTGTTTTGGGTTCGAACGCGTTTTGGCAAAACCTCACCGAATTTTTTTTGTCGGATTCGGGTGTGTTTTGGATTCGGGTGTTTTTTTCAAAAAACACTAAAAAACAGCTTAAATCATAGAATTTGGGGGTCATTTTGATCCCAAAGTATTATTAACCTCAAAAACCATAATTTACACTCATTTTCAGTCTATTCTGAATACCTCACACCTCACAATATTATTTTTAGTCCTAAAATTTGCACCGAGGTCGCTGTGTGAGTAAGATAAGCGACCCTAGTGGCCGACACAAACACCGGGCCCATCTAGGAGTGGCACTGCAGTGTCACGCAGGATGTCCCTTCCAAAAAACCCTCCCCAAACAGCACATGACGCAAAGAAAAAAAGAGGCGCAATGAGGTAGCTGTGTGAGTAAGATTAGCGACCCTAGTGGCCGACACAAACACCGGGCCCATCTAGGAGTGGCACTGCAGTGTCACGCAGGATGTCCCTTCCAAAAAACCCTCCCCAAACAGCACATGACGCAAAGAAAAAAAGAGGCGCAATGAGGTAGCTGACTGTGTGAGTAAGATTAGCGACCCTAGTGGCCGACACAAACACCGGGCCCATTTAGGAGTGGCACTGCAGTGTCACGCAGGATGTCCCTTCCAAAAAACCCTCCCCAATCAGCACATGATGCAAAGAAAAGAAAAAAGAGGTGCAAGATGGAATTGTCCTTGGGCCCTCCCACCCACCCTTATGTTGTATAAACAAAACAGGACATGCACACTTTAACCAACCCATCATTTCAGTGACAGGGTCTGCCACACGACTGTGACTGATATGACGGGTTGGTTTGGACCCCCCCCAAAAAAGAAGCAATTAATCTCTCCTTGCACAAACTGGCTCTACAGAGGCAAGATGTCCACCTCATCATCACCCTCCGATATATCACCGTGTACATCCCCCTCCTCACAGATTATCAATTCGTCCCCACTGGAATCCACCATCTCAGCTCCCTGTGTACTTTGTGGAGGCAATTGCTGCTGGTCAATGTCTCCGCGGAGGAATTGATTATAATTCATTTTAATGAACATCATCTTCTCCACATTTTCTGGATGTAACCTCGTACGCCGATTGCTGACAAGGTGAGCGGCGGCACTAAACACTCTTTCGGAGTACACACTTGTGGGAGGGCAACTTAGGTAGAATAAAGCCAGTTTGTGCAAGGGCCTCCAAATTGCCTCTTTTTCCTGCCAGTATAAGTACGGACTGTGTGACGTGCCTACTTGGATGCGGTCACTCATATAATCCTCCACCATTCTATCAATGTTGAGAGAATCATATGCAGTGACAGTAGACGACATGTCCGTAATCGTTGTCAGGTCCTTCAGTCCGGACCAGATGTCAGCATCAGCAGACGCTCCAGACTGCCCTGCATCACCGCCAGCGGGTGGGCTCGGAATTCTGAGCCTTTTCCTCGCACCCCCAGTTGCGGGAGAATGTGAAGGAGGAGATGTTGACAGGTCGCGTTCCGCTTGACTTGACAATTTTGTCACCAGCAGGTCTTTCAACCCCAGCAGACTTGTGTCTGCCGGAAAGAGAGATCCAAGGTAGGCTTTAAATCTAGGATCGAGCACGGTGGCCAAAATGTAGTGCTCTGATTTCAACAGATTGACCACCCGTGAATCCTTGTTAAGCGAATTAAGGGCTCCATCCACAAGTCCCACATGCCTAGCGGAATCGCTCCGTGTTAGCTCCTCCTTCAATGTCTCCAGCTTCTTCTGCAAAAGCCTGATGAGGGGAATGACCTGACTCAGGCTGGCAGTGTCTGAACTGACTTCACGTGTGGCAAGTTCAAAGGGCATCAGAACCTTGCACAACGTTGAAATCATTCTCCACTGCGCTTGAGACAGGTGCATTCCACCTCCTATATCGTGCTGAATTGTATAGGCTTGAATGGCCTTTTGCTGCTCCTCCAACCTCTGAAGCATATAGAGGGTTGAATTCCACCTCGTTACCACTTCTTGCTTCAGATGATGGCAGGGCAGGTTCAGTAGTTTTTGGTGGTGCTCCAGTCTTCTGTACGTGGTGCCTGTACGCCGAAAGTGTCCCGCAATTCTTCTGGCCACCGACAGCATCTCTTGCACGCCCCTGTCGTTTTTTTAAAAATTCTGCACCACCAAATTCAAGGTATGTGCAAAACATGGGACGTGCTGGAATTTGCCCATATTTAATGCACACACAATATTGCTGGCGTTGTCCGATGCCACAAATCCACAGGAGAGTCCAATTGGGGTAAGCCATTCCGCGATGATCTTCCTCAGTTGCCGTAAGAGGTTTTCAGCTGTGTGCGTATTCTGGAAAGCGGTGATACAAAGCGTAGCCTGCCTAGGAAAGAGTTGGCGTTTGCGAGATGCTGCTACTGGTGCCGCCGCTGCTGTTCTTGCGGCGGGAGTCCATACATCTACCCAGTGGGCTGTCACAGTCATATAGTCCTGACCCTGCCCTGCTCCACTTGTCCACATGTCCGTGGTTAAGTGGACATTGGGTACAACTGCATTTTTTAGGACACTGGTGAGTCTTTTTCTGACGTCCGTGTACATTCTCGGTATCGCCTGCCTAGAGAAGTGGAACCTAGATGGTATTTGGTAACGGGGGCACACTGCCTCAATAAATTGTCTAGTTCCCTGTGAACTAACAGCGGATACCGGACGCACGTCTAACACCAACATAGTTGTCAAGGCCTCAGTTATCCGCTTTGCAGTAGGATGACTGCTGTGATATTTCATCTTCCTCGCAAAGGACTGTTGAACAGTCAATTGCTTACTGGAAGTAGTACAAGTGGGCTTACGACTTCCCCTCTGGGATGACCATCGACTCCCAGCGGCAACAACAGCAGCGCCAGCAGCAGTAGGCGTTACACGCAAGGATGCATCGGAGGAATCCCAGGCAGGAGAGGACTCGTCAGAATTGCCAGTGACATGGCCTGCAGGACTATTGGCATTCCTGGGGAAGGAGGAAATTGACACTGAGGGAGTTGGTGGGGTGGTTTGCGTGAGCTTGGTTACAAGAGGAAGGGATTTACTGGTCAGTGGACTGCTTCCGCTGTCACCCAAAGTTTTTGAACTTGTCACTGACTTATTATGAATGCGCTGCAGGTGACGTATAAGGGAGGATGTTCCGAGGTGGTTAACGTCCTTACCCCTACTTATTACAGCTTGACAAAGGGAACACACGGCTTGACACCTGTTGTCCGCATTTCTGGTGAAATACCTCCACACCGAAGAGCTGATTTTTTTGGTATTTTCACCTGGCATGTCAACGGCCATATTCCTCCCACGGACAACAGGTGTCTCCCCGGGTGCCTGACTTAAACAAACCACCTCACCATCAGAATCCTCCTGGTCAATTTCCTCCCCAGCGCCAGCAACACCCATATCCTCCTCATCCTGGTGTACTTCAACACTGACATCTTCAATCTGACTATCAGGAACTGGACTGCGGGTGCTCCTTCCAGCACTTGCAGGGGGCGTGCAAATGGTGGAAGGCGCATGCTCTTCACGTCCAGTGTTGGGAAGGTCAGGCATCGCAACCGACACAATTGGACTCTCCTTGTGGATTTGGGATTTCGAAGAATGCACAGTTCTTTGCTGTGCTGCTTTTGCCAGCTTGAGTCTTTTCATTTTTCTAGCGAGAGGCTGAGTGCTTCCATCCTCATGTGAAGCTGAACCACTAGCCATGAACATAGGCCAGGGCCTCAGCCGTTCCTTGCCACTCCGTGTCGTAAATGGCATATTGGCAAGTTTACGCTTCTCCTCAGACGCTTTTAATTTTGATTTTTGGGTCATTTTTTTACTGATCTTTTGTGTTTTGGATTTTACATGCTCTGTACTATGACATTGGGCATCGGCCTTGGCAGACGACGTTGCTGGCATTTCATCGTCTCGGCCATGACTAGTGGCAGCAGCTTCAGCACGAGGTGGAAGTGGATCTTGATCTTTCCCTAATTTTGGAACCTCAACATTTTTGTTCTCCATATTTTAATAGGCACAACTAAAAGGCACCTCAGGTAAACAATGGAGATGGATACTAGTATACAATTATGGACTGCCTGCCGAGTGCAGACACACAGGTAGCCACAGCCGTGAACTACCGTACTGTACTGTGTCTGCTGCTAATATAGACTGGTTGATAAAGAGATAGTATACTCGTAACTAGTATGTATGTATAAAGAAAGAAAGAAAAACCACGGTTAGGTGGTATATACAATTATGGACGGGCTGCCGAGTGCCGACACAGAGGTAGCCACAGCCGTGAACTACCGCACTGTACTGTGTCTGCTGCTAATATATAGACTGGTTGATAAAGAGATAGTATACTCGTAACTAGTATGTATGTATAAAGAAAGAAAAAAAAACCACGGTTAGGTGGTATATACAATTATGGACGGGCTGCCGAGTGCCGACACAGAGGTAGCCACAGCCGTGAACTACCGCACTGTACTGTGTCTGCTGCTAATATAGACTGGTTGATAAAGAGATAGTATACTCGTAACTAGTATGTATGTATAAAGAAAGAAAAAAAAACCACGGTTAGGTGGTATATACAATTATGGACGGGCTGCCGAGTGCCGACACAGAGGTAGCCACAGCCGTGAACTACCGCACTGTACTGTGTCTGCTGCTAATATATAGACTGATTGATAAAGAGATAGTATACTCGTAACTAGTATGTATGTATAAAGAAAGAAAAAAAAACCACGGTTAGGTGGTATATACAATTATGGACGGGCTGCCGAGTGCCGACACAGAGGTAGCCACAGCCGTGAACTACCGCACTGTACTGTGTCTGCTGCTAATATATAGACTGGTTGATAAAGAGATAGTATACTCGTAACTAGTATGTATGTATAAAGAAAGAAAAAAAAAACACGGTTAGGTGGTATATACAATTATGGACGGGCTGCCGAGTGCCGACACAGAGGTAGCCACAGCCGTGAACTACCGCACTGTACTGTGTCTGCTGCTAATATAGACTGGTTGATAAAGAGATAGTATACTCGTAACTAGTATGTATGTATAAAGAAAGAAAAAAAAACCACGGTTAGGTGGTATATACAATTATGGACGGGCTGCCGAGTGCCGACACAGAGGTAGCCACAGCCGTGAACTACCGCACTGTACTGTGTCTGCTGCTAATATAGACTGGTTGATAAAGAGATAGTATACTCGTAACTAGTATGACTATAAAGAAAGAAAAAAAAACCACGGTTAGGTGGTATATACAATTATGGACGGGCTGCCGAGTGCCGACACAGAGGTAGCCACAGCCGTGAACTACCGCACTGTACTGTGTCTGCTGCTAATATATAGACTGGTTGATAAAGAGATAGTATACTCGTAACTAGTATGTATGTATAAAGAAAGAAAAAAAAACCACGGTTAGGTGGTATATACAATTATGGACGGGCTGCCGAGTGCCGACACAGAGGTAGCCACAGCCGTGAACTACCGCACTGTACTGTGTCTGCTGCTAATATAGACTGGTTGATAAAGAGATAGTATACTCGTAACTAGTATGTATGTATAAAGAAAGAAAAAAAAACCACGGTTAGGTGGTATATACAATTATGGACGGGCTGCCGAGTGCCGACACAGAGGTAGCCACAGCCGTGAACTACCGCACTGTACTGTGTCTGCTGCTAATATATAGACTGGTTGATAAAGAGATAGTATACTCGTAACTAGTATGTATGTATAAAGAAAGAAAAAAAAACCACGGTTAGGTGGTATATACAATTATGGACGGGCTGCCGAGTGCCGACACAGAGGTAGCCACAGCCGTGAACTACCGCACTGTACTGTGTCTGCTGCTAATATATAGACTGGTTGATAAAGAGATAGTATACTCGTAACTAGTATGTATGTATAAAGAAAGAAAGAAAAACCACGGTTAGGTGGTATATACAATTATGGACGGGCTGCCGAGTGCCGACACAGAGGTAGCCACAGCCGTGAACTACCGCACTGTACTGTGTCTGCTGCTAATATAGACTGGTTGATAAAGAGATAGTATACTACTAATATTATATATACTGGTGGTCAGGTCACTGGTCACTAGTCACACTGGCAGTGGCACTCCTGCAGCAAAAGTGTGCACTGTTTAATTTTAATATAATATTATGTACTCCTGGCTCCTGCTATAACCTATAACTGGCACTGCAGTGCTCCCCAGTCTCCCCCACAATTATAAGCTGTGTGAGCTGAGCACAGTCAGATATATATATACATTGATGCAGCACACTGGGCTGAGCAGTGCACACAGATATGGTATGTGACTGAGTCACTGTGTGTATCGTTTTTTTTCAGGCAGAGAACGGGTATATTAAATAAAACAAACAACTGCACTGTCTGGTGGTCACTGTGGTCGTCAGTCACTAAACTCTGCACTCTCTTCTACAGTATCACAGCCTCAGGTCAATCTCTCTCTCTCTCTCTCTCAACCCTAATCTAAATGGAGAGGACGCCAGCCACGTCCTCTCCCTATCAATCTCAATGCACGTGTGAAAATGGCGGCGACGCGCGGCTCCTTATATAGAATCCGAGTCTCGCGAGAATCCGACAGCGTCATGATGACGTTCGGGCGCGCTCGGGTTAACCGAGCAAGGCGGGAGGATCCGAGTCTGCTCGGACCCGTGAAAAAAACATGAAGTTCGTGCGGGTTCGGATTCAGAGAAACCGAACCCGCTCATCTCTACATTATACCCTTTCCCGCCAGAGGTTAGGGCGCGTTGGGAAACACCCCCTAGGGTAGATAAGGCGCTCACACGCTTATCAAAACAAGTGGCGTTACCGTCTCCTGATACGGCCGCCCTCAAGGAACCAGCTGATAGGAAGCTGGAAAATATCCTAAAAAGTATATACACACATACTGGTGTTATACTGCGACCAGCAATCGCCTCAGCCTGGATGTGCAGTGCTGGGGTGGCTTGGTCGGATTCCCTGACTGAAAATATTGATACCCTTGACAGGGACAGTATATTATTGACTATAGAGCATTTAAAGGATGCATTTCTATATATGCGAGATGCACAGAGGGATATTTGCACTCTGGCATCAAGAGTAAGTGCGATGTCCATTTCTGCCAGAAGAGGGTTATGGACGCGACAGTGGTCAGGTGATGCGGATTCCAAACGGCATATGGAAGTATTGCCGTATAAAGGGGAGGAGTTATTTGGGGTCGGTCTATCGGACCTGGTGGCCACGGCAACGGCTGGGAAATCCACCTTTTTACCCCAGGTCACCTCTCAGCAGAAAAAGACACCGTCTTTTCAGGCTCAGTCCTTTCGTCCCCATACGGGCAAGCGGGCAAAAGGCCACTCATATCTGCCCCGGGGCAGAGGAAGGGGAAAAAGACTGCAGCAGGCAGCCTCTTCCCAGGAACAGAAGCCCTCCCCCGCTTCTGCCAAGTCCTCAGCATGACGCTGGGGCCTTACAAGCGGACTCAGGTACGGTGGGGGGTCGTCTCAAGAATTTCAGCGCGCAGTGGGCTCACTCGCAAGTGGACCCCTGGATCCTGCAGGTAGTATCTCAGGGGTACAAATTGGAATTCGAGACGTCTCCCCCTCGCCGGTTCCTGAAGTCTGCTTTACCAACGTCTCCCTCCGACAGGGAGGCGGTATTGGAAGCCATTCACAAGCTGTATTCCCAGCAGGTGATAATCAAGGTACCCCTCCTACAACAGGGAAAGGGGTATTATTCCATGCTGTTTGTGGTACCGAAGCCGGACGGCTCGGTAAGACCTATTTTAAATCTGAAATCCTTGAACACTTACATACAAAGGTTCAAATTCAAGATGGAGTCACTCAGAGCAGTGATAGCGAACCTGGAAGAAGGGGACTATATGGTGTCTCTGGACATCAAGGATGCTTACCTCCATGTCCCAATTTGCCCTTCTCACCAAGGGTACCTCAGGTTTGTGGTACAGAACTGTCACTATCAGTTTCAGACGCTGCCGTTTGGATTGTCCACGGCACCCCGGGTCTTTACCAAGGTAATGGCCGAAATGATGATTCTTCTTCGAAGAAAAGGCGTCTTAATTATCCCTTACTTGGACGATCTCCTGATAAGGGCAAGGTCCAGGGAACAGTTAGAGGTCGGAGTAGCACTATCTCAAGTAGTACTACGACAGCACGGGTGGATTCTAAATATTCCAAAATCGCAGCTGATTCCGACGACACGTCTGCTGTTCCTAGGGATGATTCTGGACACAGTCCAGAAAAAGGTGTTTCTCCCGGAGGAGAAAGCCAGGGAGTTATCCGAGCTAGTCATGAACCTCCTAAAACCAGGCCAAGTGTCTGTGCATCAATGCACAAGGGTCCTGGGAAAAATGGTGGCTTCTTACGAAGCGATTCCATTCGGCAGATTCCACGCAAGAACTTTTCAGTGGGATCTGCTGGACCGGATCGCATCTTCAGATGCATCAGCGGATAACCCTGTCTCCAAGGACAAGGGTGTCTCTCCTGTGGTGGTTGCAGAGTGCTCATCTTCTAGAGGGCCGCAGATTCGGCATTCAGGACTGGGTCCTGGTGACCACGGATGCCAGCCTGAGAGGCTGGGGAGCAGTCACACAGGGAAGAAATTTCCAGGGCTTGTGGTCAAGCATGGAAACGTCATTTCACATAAATATCCTGGAACTAAGGGCCATTTACAATGCCCTAAGTCAAGCAAGGCCTCTGCTTCAGGGTCAGCCGGTGTTGATCCAGTCGGACAACATCACGGCAGTCGCCCACGTAAACAGACAGGGCGGCACAAGAAGCAGGAGGGCAATGGCAGAAGTTGCAAGGATTCTTCGCTGGGCGGAAAATCATGTGATAGCACTGTCAGCAGTGTTCATTCCGGGAGTGGACAACTGGGAAGCAGACTTCCTCAGCAGACACGACCTCCACCCGGGGGAGTGGGGACTTCACCCAGAAGTCTTCCACATGATTGTGAACCGTTGGGAAAAACCAAAGGTGGACATGATGGCGTCCCGCCTCAACAAAAAACTAGACAGATATTGCGCCAGGTCAAGGGACCCTCAGGCAATAGCTGTGGACGCTCTGGTAACACTGTGGGTGTACCAGTCAGTGTATGTGTTCCCTCCTCTGCCTCTCATACCCAAGGTACTGAGAATCATAAGAAGGAGAGGAGTAAGGACAATACTCGTGGCTCCGGATTGGCCAAGAAGGACTTGGTACCCGGAACTTCAAGAGATGCTCACGGAGGACCCGTGGCCTCTACCTCTAAGAAGGGACCTGCTCCAGCAGGGACCCTGTCTGTTCCAAGACTTACCGCGGCTGCGTTTGACGGCATGGCGGTTGAACGCCGGATCCTGAAGGAAAAAGGCATTCCGGATGAAGTCATCCCTACCCTGATCAAAGCCAGGAAGGATGTAACCGTGCAACATTATCACCGTATTTGGCGTAAATATGTTGCGTGGTGTGAGGCCAGGAAGGCCCCTACAGAGGAATTTCAACTGGGTCGTTTCCTGCATTTCCTGCAAACAGGACTGTCTATGGGCCTAAAATTAGGGTCCATTAAGGTTTAAATTTCGGCCCTGTCGATTTTCTTCCAGAAAGAACTGGCTTCAGTTCCTGAAGTTCAGACGTTTGTCAAGGGGGTACTGCATATACAGCCTCCTTTTGTGCCTCCAGTGGCACCTTGGGATCTCAATGTAGTTTTGGGGTTCCTAAAATCACATTGGTTTGAACCACTCACCACTGTGGACTTAAAATATCTCACATGGAAAGTGGTAATGCTGTTAGCCCTGGCTTCAGCCAGGCGTGTCTCAGAATTGGCGGCTTTATCCTATAAAAGCCCTTACCTAATTTTTCATACGGACAGGGCAGAATTGAGGACTCGTCCTCAATTTCTCCCTAAGGTGGTTTCAGCGTTTCACTTGAACCAGCCTATTGTGGTACCTGCGGCTACTAGGGACTTGGGAGGACTCCAAGTTGCTGGACGTAGTCAGGGCCCTGAAAATATATGTTTCCAGGACGGCTGGAGTCAGAAAATCTGACTCGCTGTTTATCCTGTATGCACCCAACAAGCTGGGTGCTCCTGCTTCTAAGCAGACTATTGCTCGTTGGATTTGTAGTACAATTCAGCTTGCACATTCTGTGGCAGGCCTGCCACAGCCAAAATCTGTAAAAGCCCATTCCACAAGGAAAGTGGGCTCATCTTGGGCGGCTGCCCGAGGGGTCTCGGCTTTACAACTTTGCCGAGCAGCTACTTGGTCAGGGGCAAACACGTTTGCTAAATTCTACAAATTTGATACCCTGGCTGAGGAGGACCTGGAGTTCTCTCATTCGGTGCTGCAGAGTCATCCGCACTCTCCCGCCCGTTTGGGAGCTTTGGTATAATCCCCATGGTCCTTACGGAGTTCCCAGCATCCACTAGGACGTCAGAGAAAATAAGAATTTACTTACCGATAATTCTATTTCTCGTAGTCCGTAGTGGATGCTGGGCGCCCATCCCAAGTGCGGATTGTCTGCAATAATTGTACATAGTTATTGTTACAAAAATCGGGTTATTATTGTTGTGAGCCATCTTTTCAGAGGCTCCTCTGTTATCATGCTGTTAACTGGGTTCAGATCACAGGTTGTACGGTGTGATTGGTGTGGCTGGTATGAGTCTTACCCGGGATTCAAAATCCTTCCTTATTGTGTACGCTCGTCCGGGCACAGTATCCTAACTGAGGCTTGGAGGAGGGTCATAGGGGGAGGAGCCAGTGCACACCAGGTAGTCCTAAAGCTTTTACTTTTGTGCCCAGTCTCCTGCGGAGCCGCTATTCCCCATGGTCCTTACGGAGTTCCCAGCATCCACTACGGACTACGAGAAATAGAATTATCGGTAAGTAAATTCTTATTATATCTTTATTGTCATTAACAGGGCCGGCTCCAGGCATACTAGCACCCTGAGCGAGAAAATGTAAAAGCGCCCCCCAACCCCTATGCGCGCGCCAAAGGCGCGCGCGCGCTTCGGGAAAAGTGGGCGTGGCCTCCTGGGAAAGTGGGTGTGGCCTCGTAACTTCATATTATTAAACTATAAATAAATATATTTTTTCACACCCCCTCTATGCACACAATTAGCAGCCTTATGCAGAACAGCCACAGTAGTGTTCCTTACACACAATGTCTCCAGTGTAGTGCCAGCTACACATGACATGCCCCGCAGCAGTGCCAGCAACACATGACATGCCCCGCAGCAGTGCCAGCTACACATGACATGCCCCGCAGCAGTGCCAGCTACACACAATAGACCCCCAGCAGTGCCAGCTACACATGATAGTGTTCACGTTTTAGGGCAGGGTGCTGATCACAAGGAGGGCACATTTTTAAGTAAGGAGGGCAAAATGATGTACATACTGTAATGCTTGGTGCTCCTCCACCCACATGCTGAAGCAGGGACAGTGCGCGCCGAAGGCGCGCAGCAAAAATTTAGGGGCGTTGCTTCGTGGGGAAGGTGCATGACCACAGAATAGTGGCAATTCGCATTACACCACATAGTAGTGCAGCTAATACACTTTGCACCAGGTAGAACCTCCTATACACTTTGCGCCAGGCAGAGCACGTTAGACACTTTGCGCCAGGCAGAGCACGATAGACACTTTGCGCCAGGCAGCGCACGATAGACACTTTGCGCCAGGCAGCGCACGATAGACACATTGCCTAGCCACAGACGCCTAGTAGATACACTACATGATATGCCCCCCAGCAGTGCCAGCTACACGTGACATGCCCCCCAGCAGTGCCAGCTACACGTGACATACCCCCAGCAGTGCCAGCTACACGTGACATGCCCCCCAGCAGTGCCAGATACATAAATGGCCACACAGTGCAGATATGCCCCCAGTGCCAGATACATAAATGCCCCCACAATGCCAGATACATAAATGACCACACAATGCCAGATACATAAGTGCCCCCACAGTGCCAGATGCATCAATGACCCCACAGTGCCAGATACATAAGTGCCAGATCCATAAATGCCCCCAGTGCCACAAAACATAAATGCCCCCACAGTGCCAGATAAATAAATGCCCGCCGTGCCACAAAACATAAAAGCCCCCACAGTGCAGATATGCCCCCACAGTGCCAGATACATAAATGCCCCCAGTGCCAGAAACATAAATGCCCCCACAGTGCCAGAAACATAAATGCCCCCACAGTGCAGATATGCCCCCACAGTGCCAGAAACATAATGCCCCCACTGTGCCAGAAACATAATGCCCCCACAGTGCAGATATGCCCCCACAGTACCAGAAAAATAATGCCCCCACAGTGCAGATATGCCCCCACAGTGCCAGAAAAATAATGCCCCCACAGTGCAGATATGCCCCCACAGTGCCAGAAAAATAATGCCCCCACAGTGCAGATATGCCCCCACAGTGCCAGAAAAATAATGCCCCCACAGTGCAGATATGCCCCCACAGTGCCTGAAAAATAATGCCCCCACAGTGCCAGAAAAATAATGCCCCCACAGTGCAGATATGCCCCCACAGTGCCAGAAAAATAATGCCCCCACAGTGCCAGAAAAATAATGCCCCCACAGTGCAGATATGCCCCCACAGTGCCAGAAAAATAATGCCCCCACAGTGCAGATATGCCCCCACAGTGCCAGAAAAATAATGCCCCCACAGTGCAGATATGCCCCCACAGTGCCAGAAAAATAATGCCCCCACAGTGCCAGAAAAATAATGCCCCCACAGTGCAGATATGCCCCCACAGTGCCAGAAAAATAATGCCCCCACAGTGCCAGAAAAATAATGCCCCCACAGTGCAGATATGCCCCCACAGTGCCAGAAAAATAATGCCCCCACAGTGCAGATATGCCCCCACGGTGCCAGAAAAATAATGCCCCCACAGTGCCAGAAAAATAATGCCCCCACAGTGCCAGAAACATAAACGGCCCCACACAGTGCCAGACAGATTTTAACTTACCTGTCACTGCGGTGCTGCTGGGAGCAGGGAATACTGCTGTGGGCGCGGGCGGGCCGCGGACGGAGGATCGAAACTGTCTGCACGCTATGCACGCTGCGCGGCGCCGGCGTCCAACGTCAGACGCCGGCGCCGCACAGCGCGCTGCATAGCGCACACAAGCGGCCGGGAGTGGGACACACAGAGGCTGGCTCCAGGCAGGAATATGGCGGCCGCAGCGTGCGGCGCCCTGTAAGAGTGGCGCCCCGCGCGGCCGCTCTAGTCGAACATGCCTGGAGCCGGCCCTGGTCATTAACAAACACCAAGGGATGTCAACGAAAAAAATCAAGCAAAACCATATCACATAACATTAACGTGCAGCAAGTTACATTTCAAGGCCTAAGATTGAAACATTTTAACAATTTAGCATGCGTACTGCGCTCGGAAAGGAGCTATTATGCAGCCTCTTTGTGCGTGAGTAGACAGCCCTAAAGCGTCTATTTGATGGCAATCTTGAAAAGATTGGGTAGTTTGGATGACTAGGGTCCCCCAAAATGGCCATAGATTTCTTAAGGATCCTCTTTTCATATATCTCATAAATACTGGGCAACCTAACACCAATTGCTCTACCCGCTGTCCTAACCACCCGATCCAGGGCCTTTCGTTCTGCAACAGTACAATTTCCGAACCATACGACAATCCCGTAGGTCAGTACACTCTCCACAACACTACGATAAAAATTTACCAGGGTCCCTTTACTCACACTAGCAGATTTTAATTTCCTCAAAAAGAAAAGACGTTGCTGCGCCTTCTTTATCAAAAAATTTGAGTTAAATGACTAGAGCTGTGCCCTGATGCCGCCATGTCCTGGCTGTATGCAGAGTACTGTATGTCACTACTAGAGCTGTGCCCTGATGCTGCCATGTCCTGGCTGTATACAGAGTACTGTACGTCACTACTAGAGCTGTGCCCTGATGCTGCCATGTCCTGGCTGTATACTGAGTGCTGTATATCACTTCTAGAGCTGTGCCCTGATGCCGCCATGTCCTGGCTGTATGCAAAGTACTGTATGTCACTACTAGAGCTGTGCCCTGATGCTGCCATGTCCTGGCTGTATACAGAGTGCTATATGTCACTACTAGAGCTGTGCCCTGATGCTGCCATGTCCTGGCTGTATACAGAGTAATGTATGTCACTACTAGAGCTGTGCCCTGATGCTGCCATGTCCTGGCTGTATACAGAGTACTGTATGTCACTACTAGAGCTGTGCCCTGATGCTGCCATGTCCTGGCTGTATACAGAGTTCTGTAGTACTGTATGTAACTACTAGAGCTGTGCCCTGATGCTGCCATGTCCTGGCTGTATACAGAGTGCTGTATGTCACTACTAGAGCTGTGCCCTGATGCTGCCATGTCCTGGCTGTATACAGAGTACTGTATGCCACTACTAGAGCTGTGCCCTGATGCTGCCATGTCCTGGCTGTATACAGAGTTCTGTAGTACTGTATGTAACTACTAGAGCTGTGCCCTGATGCTGCCATGACTTGGCTGTATACAGAGTTCTGTAGTACTGTATGTAACTACTAGAGCTGTGCCCTGATGCTGCCATGTCCTGGCTGTATACAGAGTTCTGTAGTACTGTATGGAACTACTAGAGCTGTGCCCTGATGCTGCCATGTCCTGGCTGTATACATAGTTCTGTAGTACTGTATGTAACTACTAGAGCTGTGCCCTGATGCAGCCATGTCCTGGCTGTATGCAGAGTACTGTACGTCACTACTAGAGCTGTGCCCTGATGCTGCCATGTCCTGGCTGTATACAGAGTACTCTACGTCACTACTAGAGCTGTGCCCTGATGCTGCCATGTCCTGGCTGTATACAGAGTACTCTACGTCACTACTAGAGCTGTGCCCTGATGCTGCCATGTCCTGGCTGTATACAGAGTACTGTATGTCACTACTAGAGCTGTGCCCTGATGCTGCCATGTCCTGGCTGTATACAGAGTACTGTATGTAACTACTAGAGCTGTGCCCTGATGCTGCCATGACTTGGCTGTATACAGAGTTCTGTAGTACTGTATGTAACTACTAGAGCTGTGCCCTGATGCTGCCATGTCCTGGCTGTATACAGAGTTCTGTAGTACTGTATGGAACTACTAGAGCTGTGCCCTGATGCTGCCATGTCCTGGCTGTATACATAGTTCTGTAGTACTGTATGTAACTACTAGAGCTGTGCCCTGATGCAGCCATGTCCTGGCTGTATGCAGAGTACTGTACGTCACTACTAGAGCTGTGCCCTGATGCTGCCATGTCCTGGCTGTATACAGAGTACTCTACGTCACTACTAGAGCTGTGCCCTGATGCTGCCATGTCCTGGCTGTATACAGAGTACTGTATGTCACTACTAGAGCTGTGTCCTGATGCTGCCATGTCCTGGCTGTATACAGAGTACTGTATGTCACTACTAGAGCTGTGTCCTGATGCTGCCATGTCCTGGCTGTATGCAGAGTACTGTATGTCACTACTAGAGCTGTGTCCTGATGCTGCCATGTCCTGGCTGTATACAGAGTACTGTATGTCACTACTAGAGCTGTGTCCTGATGCTGCCATGTCCTGGCTGTATACAGAGTACTGTATGTCACTACTAGAGCTGTGTCCTGATGCTGCCATGTCCTGGCTGTATACAGAGTGCTGTATGTCACTACTAGAGCTGTGCCCTGATGCTGCCATGTCCTGGCTGTATACAGAGTGCTGTAAGATGCCACCTGACACAGCTCTGACAAAATACCATTATTGTAAGCTGTCATGTTACGGAATAGCAATGCATGGCTGTTATGCGGGAGGGATGCTCTGCAGAGATGCAGGCGCGTTCCTAACTGTGTGTTACCAGCGTGAGGTGCGAGGTGTAGTAAGTGGATGTCTCTGTGCTGCAGGAGAGTCTGGCGGAGGAGATGGAGGAGGTCTGGCGGCAGCGGGAGGACAGGTGGAAGGAGACGTGTGAGGAACAGAAGCTGATGGAGATGTCCAAGCAGAGTAAAAATGATACATACATCTGTGCCCTGATTACACTACCTGCACAGTGTGCGTGTGTGTATATGTGTGTGCGTGTGCAGTGTGTGTGTACAGTGTGCGTGTGTATATGTGTGTGCGTGTGCAGTGTGTGTGTACAGTGTGCGTGTGTATATGTGTGTGCGTGTGCAGTGTGTGTGTACAGTGTGCGTGTGTATATGTGTGTGCGTGTGCAGTGTGTGTGTACAGTGTGCGTGTGTATACAGTATGTGTGCGTGTGTATATGTGTGTGCGTGTGCAGTGTGTGTGTGTACAGTGTGTGTGTACAGTGTGCTTGTGTATACAGTATGTGTGCGTGTGTATATGTGTGTGCGTGTGCAGTGTGCGTGTACAGTGTGTGTGTGTGTAGTGTGCGTGTGTATATGTGTGTGCGTTTGCAGTGCCTGCGTGTGCAGTCTGTGTGTGTGCGTGTACAGTGTGTATGTGTGTATAAGTGTGTGCGTGTGCAGTGTGTGTGTGTGTGTACAGTGTGCGTGTGTATATGTGTGTGCGTGTGCAGTGTGTGTGTACAGTGTGCGTGTGTATATGTGTGTGCGTGTGCAGTGTGTGCGTGTGCAGTCTGTGTGTGTGCGTGTACAGTGTGTATGTGTGTGCGTGTGTGTATATGGGTGTGCGTGTGCAGTGTGTGTTTTGGTGTGTGTACAGTGTGCGTGTATGTGCGTGTACAGTGTGTATATGTGTGTGCGTGTGTGTATATGTGTGTACAGTGTGTGTGTGTGTGTGTGTGTGTGTGTGTGTGTGTGTACAGTGTGTGTGTTTGTGTGCACAGTGTGTGCGTGTGCAGTGTGTGTGTATGTGCGTGTGTGTGTACATTGTGTGTGTTTGTGTGTACAGTGTGTGCGTGTGTATATGTGTGTGCGTGTACAGTGTGCGTGTGCAGTGTGTGTGTGTGTGTGTGTGTGTGTGTGTGTGTGTGTGTGTACAGTGTGTGTGTTACAGGAAGCCTGACAGGATATTTCCCCAGTTCCGGAATGGGCTCACCCCGGGGGCTGTTTCCGGAGCTTCCTCCTATTTGGCAGCGTGGATACTGCAGAGACATGGCTGCATTCTCTCACCACTCCCCCCCCCACAGCCAGCTACGCAATGTAACAAGCGGCAGAAGGCTTCTCTCATCAAGGGGCACATTTATCATTAAATATGTGCGGCATATTCCCCGAATTCCCGCAATTATGGAGAAGTTGCCCACGGCAACCGGTCAGCTGTTCTGTATAATTTTATAGAATGCACTTGATAAATGTTACTGCAAAGCTGATTGGTTGCCGTGGGCAACTTCTCCACTCTTTTCCCTGCTTCATAAATAGACCCCTGACGTTCTCTGGTCAGTGAAGGCTTCAGAAATAAACATGGCCACTGTCTGGCGGGTTTCAGGTGTAGTGAAGGTTTATTTCTCTAACGTCCTAGTGGATGCTGGAGACTCCGTAAGGACCATGGGGAATAGACGGGCTCCGCAGGAGACATGGGCACTCTAAGAAAGAATTTAGATTCTGGTGTGCTCTGGCTCCTCCCTCTATGTCCCTCCTCCAGACCTCAGTTTGAATCTGTGCCCGGACGAGCTGGGTGCTGTTCAGTGAGCTCTCCTGAGCTTGCTAATAAGAAAGTATTTGTCAGGTTTTTTATTTTCAGGGAGCTCTCCTGGCAACAGACTCCCTGCTACGTGGGACTGAGGGGAGAGAAGCAAACCTACTAACTGCGGCTAGGTTGCGCTTCTTAGGCTACTGGACACCATTAGCTCCAGAGGGATCGAACACAGGAACCTGACCTTGTCGTCCGTTCCCAGGGCCGCGCCGCCGTCCCCCTCGCAGAGCCAGAAGACAGAAGCCGGCGGGTTGAAGCAAGAAGACGTCAAAATCGGTGGCAGAAGACTCCTGTCTTCATATGAGGTAGCACACAGCACTGCAGCTGTGCGCCATTGCGCCCACACTAACCCACACACTCCGGTCACTGTAGGGTGCAGGGGGGGGCGCCCTGGGCAGCAATTGAGTACCTCCTGGCAAAAAGCAGCATATATACAGCTGGGCACTGTAATATGCATGAGCCCCCGCCATTAATTTTACACAAAATTGCGGGACAGAAGCCCGCCGCTGAGGGGGCGGGGCTTCTTCCTCAGCACTCACCAGCGCCATTTTCTCTCCACAGCTCCGCTGAGAGGAAGCTGCCCAGTCTCTCCCCTGCAGACTCACGGTAGAAGAGGGTAAAAAGAGAGGGGGGGGCACATAAATTAGGCGCAAAAACAGTATATACAGCAGCTACTGGGTTAACACTAAGTTACTGTGTGACTCCTGGGACATATAGCGCTGGGGTGTGTGCTGGCATACTCTCTCTCTGTCTCTCCAAAGGGCCTTGTGGGGGAACTGTCTTCAAATAGAGCATCCCCTGTGTGTGTGGTGTGTCGGTACGCTTGTGTCGGCATGTTTGACGCGGAAGGCTTTGTGGAAGCAGAGCGGGAACAGATGAATGTGGGATCGGCGCCGACACCCGATTGGATGGATATGTGGAAGGTTTTAAATGATAATGTTACTTCCTTGCATAAAAGGTTGGATAAAGCTGAAGCCTTAGGACAGCCGGGGTCTCAGCCCATGCCTGATCCTATGTCGCAGAGGCCGTCAGGGTCTCAGAAGCGCCCACTATCCCAAATTGTTGACACAGATATCGACACGGATTCTGACTCCAGTGTTGATAGCGATGATGCAAAGTTACAGCCTAAAATGGCTAAAGCCATCCGCTACATGATTATAGCAATGAAAGATGTGTTGCACATCACAGAGGAAACCCCAGTCCCTGACAAGAGGGTTTATATGTATGGGGAAAAAAGGCAGGTGGTGACCTTCCCTCCTTCACACGAGCTAAACGAGTTATGTGAAAAGGCTTGGGAATCTCCAGATAAAAAACTGCAGATTTCCAAACGGATGCTTATGGCGTATCCTTTCCCGCCAATGGACAGGTTACGCTGGGAATCCTCCCCTAGGGTGGACAAAGCTTTAACACGCTTATCCAAGAGGGTAGCCCTGCCTTCACAGGATGCGGCCGCCCTAAAAGATGCTGCGGATAGAAAGCAAGAGGGTACCCTGAAGTCCATTTATACACATTCAGGTACCTTACTAAGGCCGGCGATTGCGTCGGTCTGGATGTGTAGTGCTGTAGCAGCATGGACAGATACTTTATCTGAGGAACTTGATACCTTGGACAAGGATACTATATTATTGACCCTGGGGCATATAAAAGACGCTGTCCTATATATGAGAGATGCTCAAAGAGACATTAGCCTACTGGGCTCTAGAATAAATGCAATGTCGATTTCTGCCAGAAGGGTCCTGTGGACTCGGCAATGGACAGGAGATGCCGACTCAAAAAGGCACATGGAGGTTTTACCTTACAAGGGTGAGGAGTTGTTTGGGGAGGGTCTCTCGGACCTGGTCTCCACAGCTACGGCTGGAAAGTCAAATTTTTTGCCATATGTTCCCTCACAACCTAAGAAAGCACCGTATTACCAGATGCAGTCCTTTAGATCACAAAAAGGCAAGAAAGTACGAGGTGCGTCCTTTCTTGCCAGAGGCGCAGGGGTAGAGGAAAGAAGCTGCACAATACAGCTAGTTCCCAGGAACAGAAGTCCTCCCCGGCTTCCACTAAATCCACCGCATGACGCTGGGGCTCCACAGGCGGAGCTAGGCCCGGTGGGGGCGCGTCTCCGAAATTTCAGCCACAAGTGGGTTCACTCCCAGGTGGATCCCTGGGCTGTATAGATTGTGTCTCAGGGATACAAGCTGGAATTCGAAGAGATGCCCCCTCACCGTTACCTCAAATCAGCCCTGCCAGCTTCCCCCTTAGAGAGGGAAATAGTGTTAGCTGCAATTCACAAATTGTATCTTCAACAGGTGGTGGTCAAGGTTCCCCTCCTTCAACAAGGAAGGGGTTACTATTCGACCATGTTTGTGGTACCGAAACCGGACGGTTCGGTCAGACCCATATTGAATTTAAAATCCCTGAACATATACCTGAAAAGGTTCAAGTTCAAGATGGAATCTCTCAGAGCGGTCATCGCAAGCCTAGAAGGGGGGGATTTTATGGTGTCTCTGGACATAAAGGATGCTTACCTTCATGTTCCCATTTATCCACCTCATCAGGAGTACCTCAGATTTGTGGTACAGGACTGTCATTACCAATTCCAGATGTTGCCGTTTGGTCTCTCCACGGCACCGAGAATATTTACCAAGGTAATGGCGGAAATGATGGTGCTCCTGCGACGGCAAGGAGTCACAATTATCCCATACTTGGACGATCTCCTCATAAAGGCGAGGTCCAGAGAGCAGTTGCTGATCAGCGTAGCACGCTCTCGGGAAGTGTTACAACAGCACGGCTGGATTCTAAATATTCCAAAGTCGCAGTTGATTCCTACGACTCGTCTGCCCTTCCTGGGCATGATTCTGGACACAGGCCAGAAGAGGGTTTATCTCCCGATGGAGAAGGCTCAGGAGCTCATGACACTGGTCAGAGACCTATTAAAACCAAAACAGGTGTCGGTGCATCACTGCACGCGAGTCCTGGGAAAGATGGTGGCATCATACGAGGCCATTCTCTTCGGCAGGTTCCATGCGAGGACCTTTCAATGGGATCTGTTGGATAAGTGGTCTGGATCACATCTACAGATGCATCGGCGGATCACCCTATCCCCCAGGGCCAGGGTGTCTCTCCTGTGGTGGCTGCAAAGTGCTCACCTTCTAGAGGGCCGCAGATTCGGCATTCAGGACTGGGTCCTGGTGACCACGGACGCAAGCCTCCGAGGGTGGGGAGCAGTCACACAGGGAAGAAATTTCCAAGGTCTGTGGTCAAGTCAGGAGACTTGCCTTCACATCAATATCCTGGAACTAAGGGCCATATACAACGCCCTACGTCAAGCGGAGACCCTGCTTCGCGACCGATCGGTGCTGATTCAGTCAGACAACATCACCGCAGTGGCTCATGTAAACCGCCAAGGCGGCACAAGGAGCAGGGTGGCGATGGCGGAAGCCACCAGAATTCTTCGCTGGGCGGAGAATCACGTCAGAGCACTGTCAGCAGTGTTCATTCCGGGAGTGGACAACTGGGAAGCAGACTTCCTCAGCAGGCACGACCTCCACCCGGGAGAGTGGGGACTTCATCAAGAAGTCTTCACGCAGATTGCAAATCGGTGGGAACTGCCACAAGTAGACATGATGGCATCCCGCCTCAACAAAAAGCTAAAGAGGTATTGCGCCAGGTCAAGAGACCCTCAGGCGATAGCTGTAGACGCACTAGTGACACAGTGGGTGTTTCAGTCGGTCTATGTATTTCCTCCTCTTCCTCTCATACCCAAGGTGCTGAGAATCATAAGAAGAAGAGGAGTGAGAACAATACTCATTGTTCCGGATTGGCCAAGAAGGACTTGGTATCCAGAACTGCAAGAAATGCTCACAGAGGACCCATGGCCTCTGCCTCTAAGACAGGACTTGTTGCAACAGGGGCCCTGTCTGTTCCAAGACTTACCGCGACTGCGTTTGACGGCATGGCGGTTGAACGCCGGATCCTAGCAGAAAAAGGCATTCCGGATGAGGCTAGGAAGGATGTGACGGCTAAACATTATCACCGTATATGGCGAAAATATGTTGCTTGGTGTGAGGCCAGGAATGCCCCTACGGAGGAATTCCAGCTGGGCCGTTTCCTTCACTTCCTACAGTCAGGAGTGACTTTGGGCTTAAAATTGGGTTCCATTAAGGTCCAGATTTCGGCCCTATCCATTTTCTTTCAAAAAGAACTGGCTTCTCTACCTGAAGTTCAGACGTTTGTAAAGGGAGTGCTGCATATTCAGCCCCCTTTTGTGCCTCCAGTGGCACCTTGGGAGTTTAACGTGGTGTTGAGTTTCCTGAAGTCACACTGGTTTGAGCCACTTAAAACCGTGGAGTTAAAATATCTCACGTGGAAGGTGGTCATGCTATTAGCCTTGGCTTCAGCTAGGCGTGTGTCAGAATTAGCGGCTTTGTCACATAAAAGCCCCTATCTGGTTTTCCATATGGACAGGGCAGAATTGCGGACCCGTCCGCAATTTCTGCCAAAAGTGGTGTCATCTTTTCATATGAACCAACCTATTGTGGTGCCTGTGGCTACTCGTGACTTGGAGAATTCCGAGTTACTAGATGTGGTCAGGGCTTTGAAGGTTTATGTAGCCAGAACGGCTGGAGTCAGGAAAACTGAGTCGCTGTTTATCCTGTATGCACCCAACAAGCGGGGTGCTCCTGCTTCAAAGCAGACTATTGCTCGCTGGATCTGTAACACGATTCAGCAGGCTCATTCTGCGGCTGGATTGCCGCTGCCAAAATCAGTGAAAGCCCATTCCACAAGGAAAGTGGGCTCTTCTTGGGCGGCTGCCCGAGGGGTCTCGGCATTACAGCTTTGCCGAGCTGTTACTTGGTCGGGTTCAAACACTTTTGCAAAATTCTACAAGTTTGATACCCTGGCTGAGGAGGACCTTGAGTTTGCTCATTCGGTGCTGCAGAGTCATCCGCACTCTCCCGCCCGTTTGGGAGCTTTGGTATAATCCCCATGGTCCTTACGGAGTCCCCAGCTTCCTCTAGGACGTTAGAGAAAATAAGATTTTACTCACCGGTAATTCTATTTCTCGTAGTCCGTAGTGGATGCTGGGCGCCCGTCCCAAGTGCGGACTTCTTCTGCAATGCTTGTATATAGTTATTGCTTAAACAAGGGTTATGTTATGGTTGCATCAGGTTGATCTGATGCTCTGTTATTTGTCATACTGTTAACTGGGTAAGTTTATCACAAGTTATACGGTGTGATTGGTGTGGCTGGTATGAGTCTTGCCCTGGATTCCAAAATCCTTTCCATGTACTGTCAGCTCTTCCGGGCACAGTTTCTCTAACTGAGGTCTGGAGGAGGGACATAGAGGGAGGAGCCAGAGCACACCAGAATCTACATTCTTTCTTAAAGTGCCCATGTCTCCTGCGGAGCCCGTCTATTCCCCATGGTCCTTACGGAGTCCCCAGCATCCACTACGGACTACGAGAAATAGATTTACCGGTAAGTAAAATCTTATTATTTATATAAAGGCTCCCCTGGATGTGTGACTGGAGATATCTGCTGCCGTCCCTCATTCTCAGTCACAAAGCAGCCGCCATGAAATGACCTAGCTCCAGAATGCAAAGCAGCTAACGCCATCTCCAGATGGGTGGGATCCCTTATCGAGATGGCTTTAGTGGGTGAGATCCAAGCCTCCCTGACGATGGCATTAGGTAGTGGGTGGGATCCTTCCCCACCCTGGCAATGGAGTTAGTGGGTGGCATTAGTGGGTCGGATCCCTCCCTGGCGATGGTGTTAGAGTGGATCCCACCCTAGCGATGGCGTTAGAGTGGCGATGGTGTTAGAGTGGATCGCTCCCTGGTGATGGCGTTAGAGTGGTGATGGCTTTAGAGTGGATCGCTCCCTGGTGATGGCGTTAGAGTGGATCTCTTCCTGGAGATGGATTTAGAGTGGATTCCTCCCTTGCGATGGCGTTAGAGTGGCGATGGCGTTAGAGTGGATCCCTTCCTGGCGTTAGAGTGGATCCCTCCCTGGCGATGGCGTTAGTGGGTGGGATAACTCCCTGGCGATGGCGTTAGTGGAAGGCGTTAGTGGGTGGGGTCACTCCCTGGCGATGGCATTAATGGGTGGCGTTAGTGGGTGGGATCACTCCCTGGCAATGGCATTAGTGGGTGGCGTTAGTGGGTGGGATCACTCCCTGGCGATGGCATTAGTGGATGGCGTTAGTGGGTGGGATCACTCCCTGGCGATGGCATTAGTGGATGGCGTTAGTGGGTGGGATCACTCCCTGGCGATGGCATTAGTGGGTGGCGTTAGTGGGTGGGATCACTCCCTGGCGATGGCATTAGTGGGTGGCGTTAGAGTGGATCCCTCCCTGGCGATGGCGTTAGAGTGGATCCCTCCCTCGCGATGGCGTTAGTGGGTGGCGTTAGTGGGTGGGATCACTCCCTGGTGATGTCATTAGTGGGTTGTGTTAGAGTGGATCCCTTGCCGGTGATGGCGTTAGAGTGGCGATGGATTTAGAGTGGATCCCTCCCTGGCGTTAGAGTGACGTTAGTGGGTGGGATCACTCCCTGGCGATGGCGTTAGTTAGTGGGATCACTCCCTGGCGATGGCATTAGTGGGTGGCGTTAGTGTGTGGGATCACTCCCTGGCAATGGCGTTAGTGTGTGGGATCACTCCCTGGCAATGGCGTTAGTGGGTGGCGTTAGTGTGTGGGATCACTCCCTGGCAATGGCGTTAGTGGGTGGCGTTAGTGTGTGGGATCACTCCCTGGCAATGGCGTTAGTGGGTGGGATCACTCCCTGGCGATGGCATTAGTGGGTGGCGTTAGTGGGTGGGATCACTCCCTGGCGGTGGCATTAGTGGGTAGGATCACTCCCTGGCGGTGGCATTAGTGGGTGGGATCACTCCCTGGCGGTGGCATTAGTGGGTGGGATCACTCCCTGGCGATGGCATTAGTGGGTGGGATCACTCCCTGGCGATGGCATTAGTGGATCCCTTGCCTGCGGTGGCGTCAGTGGCCGGCACCTGCACCTGGAAGTAACTTTGTCGCATTAGCGATCACTTCTGACACCGCGCAGCCCTTTCTCTCCATGTTACTGTGGTACATTCGGGAGATCTGTCATTGCTTATTGCCGCAATAGGGTTAGGGTTACAAGGACCGAGTCCTGATAATGAATGAATACGCCCCACGGTGAGAACACAATAAGCAGTTGTTGGTGTGACTACAATATTCCCATGAAATGTCATTTATTCCCCAGGACATTCCCTGCTGGATATGTTTGAGGTGGAGAAGAGAGATATCCAGAAGAGAGCACTGGAAGAGCAAGCCCTGATCCAGCAGAGCCACGAGGCACACACTGAGGTACGTTCTGTAGAGCAGTGCAGTGAGGTCACTAGTAATATACGGCATGTATGGATGGGCGCAGTGCAGTGAGGTCACTAGTAATATACGGCATGTATGGATGGGCGCAGTGCGGTGAGGTCACTAGTAATATACGGCATGTATGGATGGGCGCAGTGCGGTGAGGTCACTAGTAATATACGGCATGTATGGATGGGCGCAGTGCAGTGAGGTCACTAGTAATATACGGCATGTATGGATGGGCGCAGTGCAGTGAGGTCACTAGTAATATACGGCATGTATGGATGGGCGCAGTGCAGTGAGGTCACTAGTAATATACGGCATGTATGGATGGGCGCAGTGCAGTGAGGTCACTAGTAATATACGGCATGTATGGATGGGCGCAGTGCAGTGAGGTCACTAGTAATATACGGCATGTATGGATGGGCGCAGTGCAGTGAGGTCACTAGTAATATACGGCATGTATGGATGGGCGCAGTGCAGTGAGGTCACTAGTAATATACGGCATGTATGGATGGGCGCAGTGCAGTGAGGTCACTAGTAATATACGGCATGTATGGATGGGCGCAGTGCAGTGAGGTCACTAGTAATATACGGCATGTATGGATGGGCGCAGTGCAGTGAGGTCACTAGTAATATACGGCATGTATGGATGGGCGCAGTGCAGTGAGGTCACTAGTAATATACGGCATGTATGGATGGGCGCAGTGCAGTGAGGTCACTAGTAATATACGGCATGTATGGATGGGCGCAGTGCAGTGAGGTCACTAGTAATATACGGCATGTATGGATGGGCGCAGTGCAGTGAGGTCACTAGTAATATACGGCATGTATGGATGGGCGCAGTGCAGTGAGGTCACTAGTAATATACGGCATGTATGGATGAGCGCAGTGCAGTGAGGTCACTAGTAATATACGGCATGTATGGATGGGCACTGTGCAGTGAGGTCACTAGTAATATACGGCATGTATGGATGGGCGCAGTGCAGTGAGGTCACTAGTAATATACGGCATGTATGGATGGGCGCAGTGCAGTGAGGTCACTAGTAATATACGGCATGTATGGATGGGCGCAGTGCAGTGAGGTCACTAGTAATATACGGCATGTATGGATAGGCGCAGTGCAGTGAGGTCACTAGTAATATACGGCATGTATGGATGGGCGCAGTGCAGTGAGGTCACTAGTAATATACGGCATGTATGGATGGGCGCAGTGCAGTGAGGTCACTAGTAATATACGGCATGTATGGATGGGCGCAGTGCAGTGAGGTCACTAGTAATATACGGCATGTATGGATGGGCGCAGTGCAGTGAGGTCACTAGTAATATACGGCATGTATGGATGGGCGCAGTGCAGTGAGGTCACTAGTAATATACGGCATGTATGGATGGGCGCAGTGCAGTGAGGTCACTAGTAATATACGGCATGTATGGATGGGCGCAGTGCAGTGAGGTCACTAGTAATATACGGCATGTATGGATGGGCGCAGTGCAGTGAGGTCACTAGTAATATACGGCATGTATGGATGGGCGCAGTGCAGTGAGGTCACTAGTAATATACGGCATGTATGGATGGGCGCAGTGCAGTGAGGTCACTAGTAATATACGGCATGTATGGATGGGCGCAGTGCAGTGAGGTCACTAGTAATATACGGCATGTATGGATGGGCGCAGTGCAGTGAGGTCACTAGTAATATACGGCATGTATGGATGGGCGCAGTGCAGTGAGGTCACTAGTAATATACGGCATGTATGGATGGGGCGCAGTGCAGTGAGGTCACTAGTAATATACGGCATGTATGGATGGGCGCAGTGCAGTGAGGTCACTAGTAATGTACGGCATGTATGGATGGGCGCAGTGCAGTGAGGTCACTAGTAATGTACGGCATGTATGGATGGGCGCAGTGCAGTGAGGTCACTAGTAATATACGGCATGTATGGATGGGCGCAGTGCAGTGAGGTCACTAGTAATATACGGCATGTATGGATGGGCGCAGTGCAGTGAGGTCACTAGTAATATACGGCATGTAGGAATGGGCGCAGTGCAGTGAGGTCACTAGTAATATACGGCATGTATGGATGGGCGCAGTGCAGTGAGGTCACTAGTAATATACGGCATGTATGGATGGGCGCAGTGCAGTGAGGTCACTAGTAATATACGGCATGTAGGGATGGGCGCAGTGCAGTGAGGTCACTAGTAATATACGGCATGTAGGGATGGGCGCAGTGCAGTGAGGGTCACTAGTAATGTACGGCATGTATGGATGGGCGCAGTGCAGTGAGGTCACTAGTAATGTACGGCATGTATGGATGGGCGCAGTGCAGTGAGGTCACTAGTAATATACGGCATGTATGATGGGCGCAGTGCAGTGAGGTCACTAGTAATGTACGGCATGTATGGATGGGCGCAGTGCAGTGAGGTTACTAGTAATATACGGCATGTATGGATGGGCGCAGTGCAGTGAGGTCACTAGTAATATACGGCATGTATGGATGGGCGCAGTGCAGTGAGGTCACTAGTAATATACGGCATGTATGGATGGCGCAGTGCAGTGAGGTCACTAGTAATATACGGCATGTATGGATGGGCGCAGTGCAGTGAGGTCACTAGTAATATACGGCATGTATGGATGGGGCGCAGTGCAGTGAGGTCACTAGTAATATACGGCATGTATGGATGGGCGCAGTGCAGTGAGGTCACTAGTAATATACGGCATGTATGGATGGGCGCAGTGCAGTGAGGTCACTAGTAATATACGGCATGTATGGATGGGCGCAGTGCAGTGAGGTCACTAGTAATATACGGCATGTATGGATGGGCGCAGTGCAGTGAGGTCACTAGTAATATACGGCATGTATGGATGGGCGCAGTGCAGTGAGGTCACTAGTAATATACGGCATGTAGGGATGGGCGCAGTGCAGTGAGGTCACTAGTAATATACGGCATGTAGGGATGGGCGCAGTGCAGTGAGGTCACTAGTAATGTACGGCATGTATGGATGGGCGCAGTGCAGTGAGGTCACTAGTAATGTACGGCATGTATGGATGGGCGCAGTGCAGTGAGGTCACTAGTAATATACGGCATGTATGGATGGGCGCAGTGCAGTGAGGTCACTAGTAATGTACGGCATGTATGGATGGGCGCAGTGCAGTGAGGTCACTAGTAATATACGGCATGTATGGATGGGCGCAGTGCAGTGAGGTCACTAGTAATATACGGCATGTATGGATGGGCGCAGTGCAGTGAGGTCACTAGTAATATACGGCATGTATGGATGGGCGCAGTGCAGTGAGGTCACTAGTAATATACGGCATGTATGGATGGGCGCAGTGCAGTGAGGTCACTAGTAATATACGGCATGTATGGATGGGCGCAGTGCAGTGAGGTCACTAGTAATATACGGCATGTATGGATGGGCGCAGTGCAGTGAGGTCACTAGTAATATACGGCATGTATGGATGGGCGCAGTGCAGTGAGGTCACTAGTAATATACGGCATGTATGGATGGGCGCAGTGCAGTGAGGTCACTAGTAATATACGGCATGTATGGATGGGCGCAGTGCAGTGAGGTCACTAGTAATATACGGCATGTATGGATGGGCGCAGTGCAGTGAGGTCACTAGTAATATACGGCATGTAGGGATGGGCGCAGTGCAGTGAGGTCACTAGTAATATACGGCATGTAGGGATGGGCGCAGTGCAGTGAGGTCACTAGTAATATACGGCATGTATGGATGGGCGCAGTGCAGTGAGGTCACTAGTAATGTACGGCATGTATGGATGTGCGCAGTGCAGTGAGGTCACTAGTAATATACGGCATGTATGGATGGGCGCAGTGCAGTGAGGTCACTAGTAATGTACGGCATGTATGGATGGGCGCAGTGCAGTGAGGTCACTAGTAATATACAGGCATGTATGGATGGGCGCAGTGCAGTGAGGTCACTAGTAATATACGGCATGTATGGATGGGCGCAGTGCAGTGAGGTCACTAGTAATATACGGCATGTATGGATGGGCGCAGTGCAGTGAGGTCACTAGTAATATACGGCATGTATGGATGGGCGCAGTGCAGTGAGGTCACTAGTAATATACGGCATGTATGGATGGGCGCAGTGCAGTGAGGTCACTAGTAATATACGGCATGTATGGATGGGCGCAGTGCAGTGAGGTCACTAGTAATATACGGCATGTATGGATGGGCGCAGTGCAGTGAGGTCACTAGTAATATACGGCATGTATGGATGGGCGCAGTGCAGTGAGGTCACTAGTAATATACGGCATGTATGGATGGGCGCAGTGCAGTGAGGTCACTAGTAATATACGGCATGTATGGATGGGCGCAGTGCAGTGAGGTCACTAGTAATATACGGCATGTATGGATGGGCGCAGTGCAGTGAGGTCACTAGTAATATACGGCATGTATGGATGGGCGCAGTGCAGTGAGGTCACTAGTAATATACGGCATGTATGGATGGGCGCAGTGCAGTGAGGTCACTAGTAATATACGGCATGTATGGATGGGCGCAGTGCAGTGAGGTCACTAGTAATATACGGCATGTATGGATGGGCGCAGTGCAGTGAGGTCACTAGTAATATACGGCATGTATGGATGGGCGCAGTGCAGTGAGGTCACTAGTAATATACGGCATGTATGGATGGGCGCAGTGCAGTGAGGTCACTAGTAATATACGGCATGTATGGATGGGCGCAGTGCAGTGAGGTCACTAGTAATATACGGCATGTATGGATGGGCGCAGTGCAGTGAGGTCACTAGTAATATACGGCATGTATGGATGGGCGCAGTGCAGTGAGGTCACTAGTAATATACGGCATGTATGGATGGGCGCAGTGCAGTGAGGTCACTAGTAATATACGGCATGTATGGATGGGCGCAGTGCAGTGAGGTCACTAGTAATGTACGGCATGTATGGATGGGCGCAGTGCAGTGAGGTCACTAGTAATATACGGCATGTATGGATGGGCGCAGTGCAGTGAGGTCACTAGTAATATACGGCATGTATGGATGGGCGCGCAGTGCAGTGAGGTCACTAGTAATATACGGCATGTATGGATGGGCGCAGTGCAGTGAGGTCACTAGTAATATACGGCATGTATGGATGGGCGCAGTGCAGTGAGGTCACTAGTAATATACGGCATGTATGGATGGGCGCAGTGCAGTGAGGTCACTAGTAATATACGGCATGTAGGGATGGGCGCAGTGCAGTGAGGTCACTAGTAATATACGGCATGTATGGATGGGCGCAGTGCAGTGAGGTCACTAGTAATATACGGCATGTATGGATGGGCGCAGTGCAGTGAGGTCACTAGTAATATACGGCATGTATGGATGGGCGCAGTGCAGTGAGGTCACTAGTAATATACGGCATGTATGGATGGGCGCAGTGCAGTGAGGTCACTAGTAATATACGGCATGTATGGATGGGCGCAGTGCAGTGAGGTCACTAGTAATATACGGCATGTATGGATGGGCGCAGTGCAGTGAGGTCACTAGTAATATACGGCATGTATGGATGGGCGCAGTGCAGTGAGGTCACTAGTAATATACGGCATGTATGGATGGGCGCAGTGCAGTGAGGTCACTAGTAATATACGGCATGTATGGATGGGCCGCAGTGCAGTGAGGTCACTAGTAATATACGGCATGTATGGATGGGCGCAGTGCAGTGAGGTCACTAGTAATATACGGCATGTATGGATGGGCGCAGTGCAGTGAGGTCACTAGTAATATACGGCATGTATGGATGGGCGCAGTGCAGTGAGGTCACTAGTAATATACGGCATGTATGGATGGGCGCAGTGCAGTGAGGTCACTAGTAATATACGGCATGTATGGATGGGCGCAGTGCAGTGAGGTCACTAGTAATATACGGCATGTATGGATGGGCGCAGTGCAGTGAGGTCACTAGTAATATACGGCATGTATGGATGGCGCAGTGCAGTGAGGTCACTAGTAATATACGGCATGTATGGATGGGCGCAGTGCAGTGAGGTCACTAGTAATATACGGCATGTATGGATGGGCGCAGTGCAGTGAGGTCACTAGTAATGTACGGCATGTATGGATGGGCGCAGTGCAGTGAGGTCACTAGTAATATACGGCATGTATGGATGGGCGCAGTGCAGTGAGGTCACTAGTAATATACGGCATGTATGGATGGGCGCAGTGCAGTGAGGTCACTAGTAATATACGGCATGTATGGATGGGCGCAGTGCAGTGAGGTCACTAGTAATATACGGCATGTATGGATGGGCGCAGTGCAGTGAGGTCACTAGTAATATACGGCATGTATGGATGGGCGCAGTGCAGTGAGGGTCACTAGTAATATACGGCATGTATGGATGGGCGCAGTGCAGTGAGGTCACTAGTAATATACGGCATGTAGGGATGGGCGCAGTGCAGTGAGGTCACTAGTAATATACGGCATGTATGGATGGGCGCAGTGCAGTGAGGTCACTAGTAATATACGGCATGTATGGATGGGCGCAGTGCAGTGAGGTCACTAGTAATATACGGCATGTATGGATGGGCGCAGTGCAGTGAGGTCACTAGTAATATACGGCATGTATGGATGGGCGCAGTGCAGTGAGGTCACTAGTAATATACGGCATGTATGGATGGGCGCAGTGCAGTGAGGTCACTAGTAATATACGGCATGTATGGATGGGCGCAGTGCAGTGAGGTCACTAGTAATATACGGCATGTATGGATGGGCGCAGTGCAGTGAGGTCACTAGTAATATACGGCATGTATGGATGGGCGCAGTGCAGTGAGGTCACTAGTAATATACGGCATGTATGGATGGGCGCAGTGCAGTGAGGTCACTAGTAATATACGGCATGTATGGATGGGCGCAGTGCAGTGAGGTCACTAGTAATATACGGCATGTATGGATGGGCGCAGTGCAGTGAGGTCACTAGTAATGTACGGCATGTATGGATGGGCGCAGTGCAGTGAGGTCACTAGTAATATACGGCATGTATGGATGGGCGCAGTGCAGTGAGGTCACTAGTAATATACGGCATGTATGGATGGGCGCAGTGCAGTGAGGTCACTAGTAATATACGGCATGTATGGATGGGCGCAGTGCAGTGAGGTCACTAGTAATATACGGCATGTATGGATGGGCGCAGTGCAGTGAGGTCACTAGTAATATACGGCATGTATGGATGGGCGCAGTGCAGTGAGGTCACTAGTAATATACGGCATGTATGGATGGGCGCAGTGCAGTGAGGTCACTAGTAATA